>NC_140178.1:94763735-94885649 GCF_963971535.1 Notolepis coatsorum | reverse complement strand
TAGAAAAATATCAAGATTTTCTTTATTTTCTTTCCACAATAACCATTCTCCCCAGAAGAACATAACAGAAGCCCTGGGTTAGTTCCAATCATATCAATTCAAGGTCACTAAATGGAGATGACGCTCTTTAAAGGGGAACTATCTTATAAATGGCCTTTTTGAGTGTTTAGCATTGTTTCCTAGCTATGTGAACTTATATTAATATGATCTATGTCTCAAAATTCTCATATTGGCGCATTCTTCCAATTCTCCTCTCACAATATTCACCCTCACTGAACTGAGTCGTTTGAAAATGTGCCTATATGTGATGTCATAGTCACTGCTGCATGTTAATGTTCAGCAGACGGCGCAGGCCACACAGTGGTTTTAGGTGGCACCTGCAGCTGCGGCTGCAAAACAGCTCGAAATCTTGAGGTAGAAAAATGCTGTTTTTGAGGACTTGATTAGAAATACAAAACAATGAATAAAAAAAATATATATATTACAGAGGTGTTCCATAGACTCACAGGAATTGTGTAAAAGTGCCCAAATAGTGAAAGAAATAGTAAAATAGTCCCCTTTAAATCAGGCAATTTGCTCAGGGTTAAACCTCATCATATCGAATCATATCAGATCTGTACACCTACGTGGCAATGTACAGACATCAATACGATAGTAATTAGCTCTGGAACTTTAATTAACTTGGGAAATCTCCCTGTGACAGTCAACAACATCCGAAAACGGGTACAGCTTGATGTCCTTTAAGCCACTTCACTGACTCTGAGTGGCCTAGATACAACAGAGAGGAGGTGGGAGGAGTTAAGTACAGTGAGTAGGTAAATGACAATGTGAAAGAACTTGCCTTAGAAATGTTATGTTTTAGAAATGACAGAACAATAAGGAGATTGAAGGAATAATATTGGAAAGAAAAGAAAGAAAGAAAGAAAGAAAGAAAGAAAGAAAGAAAGAAAGAAAGAAAGAAAGAAAGAAAGAAAGAAAGAAAGAAAGAAAGAAAGAAAGAAAGAAAGAAAGAAAGAAAGAAAGAAAGAAAGAAAGAAAGAAAGAAAGAAAGAAAGAGAAAGAAAGAAAGAAAGAAAAGAAAGATGATGGCCGGCCCCTCAATGTGCGCCATTTTGAGTCTCCGGCTGAGTTAAACGTAATGCCGGAGGGACACAACATGACCTCCGCAAAATGGCTGCAAATGGGAATAATACTGACATCAAAATGAAAGCAAAGAATTGCAGTTCTCACCCTAGCAAAATGTTCCGGGTCTCGCAGGAAGACGGTCCTCTCTTTAGCGATGCTGTTGCTATGGTAGAATTCCACAAGCTCGTTGAGAGAGGAGAAGAGCTCATCCCACACAAAGTACTGTCCAGAACGATCCTGTAGCACCTTGAAATGCTGGACATGGTCCAAATAGCTAGGGAGAGAGAGAGAGAGAGAGAGAGAGAGAGAGAGAGAGAGAGAGAGAGAGAGAGAGAGAGAGAGAGAGAGAGAGAGAGAGAGAGAGAGAGAGAGAGAGAGAGAGAGAGAGAGAGAGAGAGAGAGAGAGAGATAGGGGGGAGGGAGATATTTTAAAGACAAATAGTTTCTGGCCTTGTGAGTCCTTATTTAGCCTAAATCCTTCCCAAAAACCTCAGGATGGATACAAAAATACTCATCAACCCACTAGAGTAGGAGCATGCTACCTGTTGTTGGCCCATGGCAATACAATCTAGCCTGTCCTGACTAGCCAAGACTTTAGTACAGAAAGGCCCTTAAAGAATATGTCCATTGCGCTATTTGAGAGAAAGATTTGTATCTTGAGCAACCTGCCTAGTATAGTGATCACACATCTGAAGATATTCTACAGACATAACTGCGGGACTGGACTTGCTCGTCACCTTGAAGTGGCAGACATGCAGATCATATCCCTTTTGGGCTTTTGAAATACATTTTTCACTTAAAACATGGTTTAAAAATAAAGATTTAAAGCACTGAAATAATGTACAAGGTTAACATGAAAAGGGAGAGATGGATTTTTATAAAAGAATTTACTCTGTGAAAAACTTTACCCGAATACAACCAGTGGCGGTTCGTCCATAGTGGGCACTAGAGCGCCGCCCCCCCTGGTTAAAAGAAGAAGAAGAAAGAATTATTTGCGTGTCCTATTCATCCCCCAGCGCCTAGCCCCCTCCACTCCCTTGTCATGGGCGCTCCATCTCAGCTCCACCGTAAGTGCGCAACTCACAGGGCAAAATGCACATACGTACGTAATGAAATGCGTGTTTGTGTGCAGTGTGACATTGTGCTACCTTGGTACATGTTACATAGTTTTTGGTATCAACCCCCCTGGAGAAAAATTCACCAGCCGCCACTGAATACAACGCTCTCAGTATCTGGTGTTGAGGTTAGACACAAGAACAGGCAGGTTGACCTGGGTGGATAAATCTTTCTCCAAGTGGGACATAGCTATTTTGTGACCACCTACATTACCTAGTGTGTAATTTGTTTTTGATGAGAAGTAGAATTGCCTGATGTCTGGTAGGTAGCTCACCATAATGTCATGCTCAAACCCGAGACGAGACGTAATTTAAACTTTTTAACCCAAACCAACCAACCACCAACCAACCAACCCATCTACCCACCAACCCACCAACCAGGTGCGGCTTACTGATTATGACGATTTGTGTGTCACCCTCCCTGCCACCGGCAATTTTCTATAATTTTTTTTACATTCCCCCCGCCAAAATAATGATGATGTATGATAAATATAATAATAATTTAAAAAATCCTGCCTCTGAATATCATAGTCCAATCGGCCGCAGTATCACATTTTTTCCTGGAATGAATCCCAGAATCACTGTCTGACTCCAAGGGCGACTTGTCTATTGGCTGAGCATGTGGCATTCGTTTGACATCACGTCCGTAATCACGCCAATCAGGAAATAACTAACGCTAATAGTTGTTGACTTGTTGTCGTCGTCGAAAAATGTATAATAATCACAAGATACTGGATTTGTGATGTTATGTATTGTCTAAAAGTGAAACGATAAAATACACATTGCGGGGATCAAGTGGAATGTTTGATGTGGTGTGGCAGCCCTTTATTTCTTATGTGGAATGGTTGACTATGTCTCTCACCTCCTGAAATAATGACACTGTATTGTAATGACTTTGTATTATGAAGTGCTCTGTGAACTGCTTTTTTTTGTTTTCTTGATTTTGTTTTGTTTATGCGCGTATGTCTGTTACATCTGTAATGTCTACTGTAACGTCTAAAAAAAACTGTAATAAAAACACATTGACAAATAAAAAAATTTAATCACAAGATACATTCAGTACTGAATCTAACTAAATGGATTTATGGAGACACATGTAAAGCTCCAGCCCGGACCACAAAGCTTCTCGAAGGGTTAGCGTGACACGCGCCGGCTCTTCCATTTCGTACGGCGATGTTTTACTGGAAGCAAAACGAATTTTGTCTCAGCCTCTGCGTTTTGATTTTACGATATGAAAATGTAATTGTAGTGCTGTCAGACCAGGATATGGGTTGTCTTTTCCCTTTATTTTCTTCTCTGAGTGCTTTGTTTATATGTTAAAATCACAATGGGCCTCATTCAACAATACTCTCTTATTATTTTTCTTATATTCTTGCTTACCTGTCTGTTTAGAGAACAATAAGAAAAGCCACCGCCGCGCTCGCCACTAATGCAGGAGATGCTGGGTTCGAGCCCAGCTCTCGGCATTGCTACCAGCTTGGCTGGTCGTTCATACTAACACAATTGGCAGTGTTAGGGGTGGAAAACTGGTGGGTGGGGATCGGACGTTGTGGACAGCGACTCCTACAGGTCGGTTGGTGCGCCTGCGCAGCAGAATCAGAAAGCAACGGGGGCGGCGTGTCCCTCCCACGCAGACCCTTATAAGGCGAATGAGGCGTGTGTAAAACAGCCGTGGTTCGGCATCTGATCCCTGTCTGATATATTCAACAGGAAGCGATTTGTGACTGATCTCAAAACCACAACTGTAACAGCATGCATAAAAGCTCAATAGTATAATACTACAGTTAGTTTCAAGTAAACATGATAAATATGAAGCAAAAAGGTTCACTGTGTACCTTCACTGTCTGCCCCACCTTGTTTCATTCATACTGTTTTAAATTTTTTATCACACAAAACAAATAGCACTTGTATTTATAAATGTGATCTAGCTGAGATAAATGGCTAATATTAACCATACTGTTTATGCTGTCTATATTGGTTGTAATTGAGATAACAGTTAACATATGTTAAGTATTAAGTATTTTTACATAAATGGTTATGGCTTTATTGTTTTAAAATCCCAATAATGTTGTGGGTTCACCAGACACACACATATTGGGTAAGTAACCAAAACACGTACACCACACAAGTATGAATATTACTTGTATGACATGTATCAGCATGTACACATCAAATTAAAACAAATAAAGAACTGGCTAAAAATAAAATAGTTACAAAATCCGCCCATTTTCCGCCCCAAAACCAAAATCCCGGCCGCCTGAGTGCCCCCCTATGCCCCAGTAGAGTGCTTGGTCTAGATACGCCCCTGCTGTATTGTACCCATTCTGCAATCTGGTAATAACATTTTCAATCAATCAATCAAAAACTGTATAGTGCGAAATAAATCGTTCCAGCAAAGTAGGCTTTGTCAATACTGAACGACTGGCTGCGCGCTTGTCAAGAACCAATCGTGCAGTATACTGATATGTATATGCCGCTGATCCTATGCTCTCTCCTTTCAGAGAGAGATGACAGGTGACAGATCTTTGCCTATATAGGTTTGGAAATACCGGGTTCGGAAATACCAGATCTGTCACCTGTCATCTCTCTCTGAAATGTCCCTGTGGCTAAAACTCAGAGTGCGCTCAGAACTTTAGGTGTGGAGCAGAGAAGAGAAGAGAGGAGAGGAGAGAGGGGAGGAGAGTTGAGTTTGTAAATATGTGTTCTATGCGTACGGTCTGGGCAGCCAGCATCTAACTGTTCTAACAGCAATATATAATACATTTCAGAAGCAGAACACACGCAATAAGTTATAATAATAATTATTATTATTATTGAAAAGTTCTGGGTTCATAAAGTCGTATTTGGGGGTACTGTATTTGGGGGCAAATGACCAATGGTTTGCTTTCAACCCATGAACTCCTTCCTCTCTCACTATTTTATATATAAAATCTTATTTGATCTACTAAAACTGTATTGTATTATATTGTTTGTTTTGTAAAGTGTCTTTGAGCATTAGGAAAAGCACTATATGCATCAGATGTATTATTAAAAAAATTGCATATTCTTGGTAGATCTATGGACCTCAGTGAATGTATTCCCAGTGTCAGAAATATTGTGTCTAGTACCAGGCTTGCTTAAATTGTGATGAAACAAAGGAGAATATGAATGATGATTTTTCTTTGCATCTTTGACAGTGAATAACACCATGCTAATAATGACCAAACATTAAAAACCACTGATCTCGTTCAGTACTTCCTTGAGATCATGTGTACAAAAAAATCTAAGGAAATGAATAAAGGGAAGATGATTAAACAGAAGGTTCTGTAGATACAGTACTGAATTCTCCCATCCAGACCAACGCAATTTGAAATATTATTATAGAATATAGAATAGCAGGCTTATAAATTACCGTAATTTTCGCACTATAAGCTGCACCTGAATATAAGCAGCAGCAGCTAAATTGAATGATGTGTACATATATAAGCCGCACTGGACTATAAGACTGTTGAACACAGAACACAGCATTGTGACAACGATGTCGTCTATCTAGTGTCAAACCCCTGCCCTCCTGTCACCACCCAGTCTCACTCCTGCCCTCCTGTCACCACCCAGTCTCACTCCTGCCCTCCTGTCACAACCCAGTCTCACTCCTGCCCTCCTGTCACCACCCAGTCTCACTCCTGCCCTCCTGTCACCACCCAGTCTCACTCCTGCCCTCCTGTCACCACCCAGTCTCACTCCTGCCCTCCTGTCACCACCCAGTCTCACTCCTGCCCTCCTGTCACCACACAGTCTCACTCCTGCCCTCCTGTCACCACCCAGTCTCACTCCTGCCCTCCTGTCACCACCCAGTCTCACTCCTGCCCTCCTGTCACCACCCAGTCTCACTCCTGCCCTCCTGTCACCACCCAGTCTCACTCCTGCCCTCCTGTCACCTCCCAGTCTCACTCCTGCCCTCCTGTCACCACCCAGTCTCACTCCTGCCCTCCTGTCACCACCCAGTCTCACTCCTGCCCTCCTGTCACCACCCAGTCTCACTCCTGCCCTCCTGTCACCACCCAGTCTCACTCCTGCCCTCCTGTCACCACCCAGTCTCACTCCTGCCCTCCTGTCACCACACTGTCACCACACTGTCACCACACTGTCACCACACCACACTGTCACCACACTGTCACCAAACTGTCACCACACTGGCACACTGGCACCACACTGTCACCACACTGGCACACTGTCACCACACTGTCACCACACTGGCACACTGTCACCACACTGTCACCACACGGCCCAGTGTCCCAGCGAAAAACACAAGCAGGTTAAATGGAGAACAGGTCATGACCATCAGATCCTGTTGCACCACAACACCAGCACAGTTACTGTTCCACGGCTCAAATGTTGTTGCACCCAATCTCCCATCGGGTGACTCAGTGTAGTCTACTCGCCTCGGTGAACAAAGAAATAACTGTGAACGACAAAACTGAAGCTGTGACTGACTTAAAAAGTCAAGACCTCTTTCTTTATGCGGATGACTCAGCCATTCTGGTCTCCCATAAGGACTTGGCAGTAGTGGAGAGGACCCTTAGTGAGGAGCTATCAAATGTGCAGACATGGCTGTCAGATAACAAACTATCTCTTCATCTAGGGAAAACAGAGGCCATCCTGTTCGGATCAAAGAAACGGCTTGGTAAAGAAATTGAAATGAAGGTAAGAGTAGGTGAGAAGCAAATAACAAACAAGGATTCTGTAGTATATCTAGGCTGCATACTTGACAAACATCTTACAGGAGAGGCCATGGCTAAAAAAGCCCACACTAAAATCTGCCAGAAAACGAAATTCCTAGCTAGAAAAGGGGAACTACTGGACCAGGCAACACTTAAAATGCTAGCGGGCGCATTAGTACAAAGTCACTTTGACTATGCTGCCAGCTCCTGGTTCAGTGGCACTCCACAGGTCCTGAAAAACAAACTTCAGACAGCTCAAAACAAATTAATGCTACCTCCACGCACTCACCTAGGGTCAACTTTCTTTAGGCAACTAAACTGGCTTCCGGTCAATAAAAGGGTAATTCACATCAAATTAGGTCTCACACACAAGATAGTTCAAAATACAGGTCCAAAATATCTATCCAATTACTTTAATCGATTCCGGGACAATCATTCATATTCCACTAGAAGGAGCAGTGCAGATTTTATTCTGCCAGAATTCAACTCATTAATGTTGCTATATGTTTTATTATGATGCTCTATGTTTTTTATTATGATGATCTATGTTTTATTATGTTGCTCTATGTTTTATTATGATGCTCTGTTTTATTATGATGCTCTATGTTTTTATGATGTCTGTCCATGTCCAAAATCAGGGACCATGATGGAAATAAGTGCTTGCACTTTCTCATGTTTTTATCCCTTGGATAACCCACCCACCAACCAATCAACCAACCAACCAACCAACCAACCAACCCACCCACCAAACAATCAATCAACCAACCCACCAACCAGCCAACCCACTAACCCACCCACCAACCAATCAACCAACCCACCAACCAACCAACCAACCAACCAACCAACCAACCAACCAACCAACCAACCAACCAACCAACCAACCAACCAACCAACCAACCAAAACCAACCAACCCACCCACCAAACAATCAATCAACCAACCCACCAACCAGCCAACCCACCAACCCACCCACCAACCAATCAATCAACCAACCCACCAACTGAAGTGTTATCAAGACAATGAATTCGAATGAGTTGCAGACTGGACTCAAGTTTACTTGGTTGACATAGACGCTCATACATACTGGTGCACTCTTATATATCGTCCGGGTCGCACCCCGGCACTATATGGTACCTACTGCATATCACTACACCAACCAATCAACCAACCCACCAATCAACCAACCCACCAACCAACCAACCAACCAACCAAGCAACTGACCAACCAATCAATCAATTAACCAACCAACCAACCAACCCACCAACCAACCAGCCCAACCACAGTGCTTGGTGGTTATAGAGGTTCCCTTCTGATGTTGGGTTATATATTCCTGTCATCTATAATTGAAGGCTATAGAACACAAACAGCTGATGGAAGGCTAATTAGCTACAGCCTCCTCTCTCTATATCTCCCTATATCATCCCTCTCTCTGTATCTCCCTATATCATCCCTCTCTCTGTATCGCCCTATATCATCCCTCTCTCTGTATCTCCCTCTATCACCCCTCTCTCTGTATCTCCCTCTATCAACCCTCTCTATATATCTCCCTCTATCATCCCTCTCTCTGTATCTCCCTCTATCATCCCTCTCTCTGTATCTCCCTCTATCACCCCTCTCTCTGTATCTCCCTCTATCAACCCTCTCTCTGTATCTCCCTCTATCATCCCTCTCTCTGTATCTCCCTCTATCATCCCTCTCTCTGTATCTCCCTCTATCATCCCTCTCTCTGTATCTCCCTCTATCACCCCTCTTTCTATATCTCCCTCTATCATCCCTCTCTCTGTATCTCCCTCTATCATCCCTCTCTCTGTATCTCCCTCTATCATCCCTCTCTCTGTATCTCCCTCTATCATCCCTCTCTCTGTATCTCCCTCTATCACCCCTCTCTCTATATCTCCCTCTATCATCCCTCTCTCTTTATCTCCCTCTATCATCCCTCTCTATATATCTCCCTCTATCAACCCTCTCTCTGTATCTCCCTATATCATCCCTCTCTCTATATCTCCCTCTATCATCCCTCTCTCCCTCTATCACCCTCTCTCTATATCTCCCTATATCATCCCTCTCTCTGTATCTCCCTCTATCACCCCTCTCTCTGTATCTCCCTCTATCACCCCTCTCTCTGTATCTCCCTCTATCACCCCTCTCTCTATATCTCCCTCTATCACCCTCTCTCTGTATCTCCCTCTATCACCCCTCTCTCTGTATCTCCCTCTATCACCCCTCTCTCTATATCTCCCTCTATCATCCCTCTCTCTTTATCTCCCTCTATCATCCCTCTCTATATAATAATAATAATAATTCAT
Source organism: Notolepis coatsorum (assembly GCF_963971535.1). NCBI lineage: Eukaryota > Metazoa > Chordata > Actinopteri > Aulopiformes > Paralepididae > Notolepis > Notolepis coatsorum. The sequence goes on along the minus strand of NC_140178.1, from coordinate 94,876,404 downwards.
TTAATTTATATAGCGCTTCTCAATAACCCGAAGTCGCTGACAGTAGTCGGGAGCAGGGGTACAAACAAAGAGACGAAAGCAAAGAAACAAAACAAAACAACAAAGAAACAAAAACAAAGGAACATGAGACCATGGGGGGAACGGGGGAGACAGCCTGATGGCACAAAAAAAAAAAAAAAGACTAGAGACATATCGATCAGGTTGGAGGGGAGGGGGGGGTTTAGGGGTGGGGGGGGTTGAAGGCAAGGGAGAACAGGTGGGTTTTGAGGCGAGCTTTGAAGGTGGAGAGTGTAGGGGAGTCTCTGATGGACTGGGGGAGGGAGTTCCAGAGTCGGGGTGCAGTGCGAGAGAAGGCCCGATCTCCGAAGTTTTTAAGCTTGGATGTCGGGACAGTGAGGGAGGCAGTGGAGGAGGACCGGAGGGAACGGGTTGGGCGGTAGGGGAGAAGGAGATCAGTCAGGTAGGGGGGGGCCAGGCTGTGGAGGGCTTTGAAGGTGAGGAGTAGTGTTTTAAAGTTAATGCGGTGTTTGATCGGGAGCCAGTGGAGGGAGTGGAGGACAGGAGTGATGTGTTCGCGGGACCGGGTGTTAGTGAGGAGGCGGGCGGCTGAATTTTGGACCATTTGCAGTTTATGGAGGGAGCGGGAGGTGATACCAGTGAGGAGGGAGTTGCAGTAGTCCAGGCGGGAGGAGATGAAGGCGTGAATGAGGGATTCAGCAGCGGGGGGGGAGAGGCAGTGACGAATTTTTGCGATGTTGCGGAGGTGAAAGTAGGATGTTTTCACGATGGAGCGGACGTGGGGGTCAAATGAGAGGGTGGGGTCAAGGAGGACACCAAGGTTGCGGACTAGGGGGGAGGGGGTGATGGTGGAGTCGTTGATGGTGAGTGTGATGGGTCCGGATCTGGTGAGGGTGGTTTTGGTGCCAATGATGAGGAGTTCAGTCTTGTCACTGTTGAGTTTGAGAAAGTTGTGGGTCATCCAAGTTTGGAGTTCGGTGATGCATGATTGAATGTGACTGAGGGGTGGGCTGTGGGGGGATTGTGTACTGATGTATATATCTCCCTCTATCAACCCTCTCTCTGTATCTCCCTATATCATCCCTCTCTCTATATCTCCCTCTATCATCCCTCTCTCCCTCTATCACCCTCTCTCTATATCTCCCTATATCATCCCTCTCTCTGTATCTCCCTCTATCACCCCTCTCTCTGTATCTCCCTCTATCACCCCTCTCTCTGTATCTCCCTCTATCACCCCTCTCTCTGTATCTCCCTCTATCATCCCTCTCTCTTTATCTCCCTCTATCATCCCTCTCTCTGTATCTCCCTCTATCACCCCTCTCTCTGTATCTCCCTCTATCATCCCTCTCTCTGTATCTCCCTCTATCAACCCTCTCTCTGTATCTCCCTCTATCACCCCTCTCTCTGTATCTCCCTCTATCATCCCTCTCTCTGTATCTCCCTCTATCACCCCTCTCTCTGTATCTCCCTCTATCATCCCTCTCTCTGTATCTCCCTCTATCACCCCTCTCTATATCTCCCTCTATCATCCCTCTCTCTGTATCTCCCTCTATCACCCCTCTCTCTGTATCTCCCTCTATCACCCCTCTCTCTGTATCTCCCTCTATCATCCCTCTATCTTTATCTCCCTCTATCATCCCTCTCTCTGTATCTCCCTCTATCATCCCTCTCTCTGTATCTCCCTCTATCATCCCTCTCTCTGTATCTCCCTCTATCATCCCTCTCTCTGTATCTCCCTCTATCACCCCTCTCTCTTTATCTCCCTCTATCACCCATCTCTCTGTATCTCCCTCTATCATCCCTCTCTCTGTATCTCCCTCTATCATCCCTCTCTCGGTATCTCCCTCTATCACCCCTCTCTCTTTTTTTTTTATATTTTTTTTATTATTGCAAAACAAAAATTATTAAAAGTCAGTACTCAACACACAATGCATAATGAAACTTTCAGTAAAGGTGGTTAAAATATATGCAAGTACAGAAACAAGATAAAACAAAAATAGTCTATAATAATATTTTAACCGTATACAGTGTATATCCAGCGAAATTACAATTATATAAATGTTAGTATATAATATACCCCTAATACCTATTTTCTAAAACCCTACACACATATGCTCCAGCTCGAACCCCCCCCTCCCGGACCCCCTCTTGGATAGTACCTCCATTATCCCTCACTCCTAACCAGACACTACCATTATAAGCTAGCTTTTATTCTCTCCACCACTTCTAACCACATTGACATTTTGGATTCATTGAGACCCAGAATTCTTGCTGTAGATATTTCTTGATATATCACATCGAGATATGTAAGAAACCACACTTTTCGGCACATTTTTTCCGGTTGAAACCAACGTGATGCGATCAGTTTTTTAGCTACTGTGATACTCGATAAAACCAATCTCTTTAGTTGTGGATTCACTGCAAACTCAAAAACATCATTCAATAGTAATACCGAGGGGTGTACAGGTATATTCCAAGATACGAGTATTGATAATTGTTGGGACACATCTTTCCAGAATGCCTTAACTGGTGGGCAGTCCCAATACATGTGCATAAATGTTCCTTCGTCCCCATTTGTACATTGGGAGCATTTGGAGTCTTGTTTAAGCCCCATTTTGCACAGCCTTATAGGAGTCAAGTATGTCCTGTGAATATAGTTCAGATTGATTTGTTGATGATCCGGGTTCCTTGATGTAAGTCGGACATTTGCCCAGGCTCCTTGCCAATCAAAGTCATTTTCCAGGTCTGGTATATCCTTCCTCCAGACAGTGTCTAGTTGAAGGGTTTCATACGAGGACGTTAGTAATTGATAATAAAAACCTGATACAAAACCTCCCAATGTTTCTCTTTCATAGAAACATTTGTGGTATCTGTGGTGTTCAATTGGTATGAGTAATGGAACACTGTGAGACCTCAGACAAAGTCGTAACTGTATGTAAAAAAGCCATGTGGACTCGGTGAGGTTAAACTTTGTGCATATTTCGACATAACTACAGAGGCCCTGGTTATTAAAAATATCCCCTAATGAGTGTATGCCTTGCTCTTCCCATATAGGGAATCTTATAGGGCGTTTTCCCATTAAGAGTGCATTGTTATTGAATATGGGAGTGTGATTATGCCATTCTTGAGGGTTAGGATATTTCTTTTGTGTTTCCCGCCATGTTCTGATTGCTGATTATTTCTCTGTGCGGTGGATCTTTTTATGCAAGGTGGTTTGTTATTCCAAATAAATTTGTATGTGGAGGTTTGTAATCTTTTCCAGTAGCCCTCTGGAGGAGGTAACGGAAGCATTGAGCTGAAGAAATTGATTCTTGGTAATACATCCATCTTAACTATTGATACCCTTGCCTGTACTGAGTTTTTAAGTTTTGCCCACCTGTCCAGGTCGTCTTTGATTTTGTTCTGTATTTTTGTGTAATTGTGCTTCACCGTTTGTCTTATGGTGGGAAATATTTCCACACCCAAGCATCTAAAATGTTTGACCATGGGTATCGCACCTGGGAGGGTTGTGTCTTTTTTTGCACTGATGTTAAGAGGAAGAAAAGCCGACTTAGGCCAATTTATTTTAAATCCCGATAAATCACCAAAGTTCTCTATCAACTTGAGTATATGCGGCAATGTGTTGTTGGGGTTTTGCATGAACAATATTACGTCGTCCGCATATAAACTAATTTTATGTTGTGTGCCCTTGATTACTATTGGTTCTATGTGTTGGGATTGTCTTATAAATTGTGCTAAAGGTTCTAATGATAGATCGAATAGTCCGGGACTAAGAGGGCAACCCTGTCTGGCTGAGCGTGATACCGGAAAGATATCGGAGATGAATGTGCCTGTTGTAATCCTGGCCGATGGGTCCTTGTATAGTACTTTAATCATATCAATGAATCCTTTTCCTAACCCCATCCTTTCTAATACTGCCCATAGAAACGACCATTCCAACCTGTCAAATGCTTTCATAGCATCCAGGGATAGCATCGCCTTAGGTGTGGTGTCCTCTTTGTCTGCATCTAGTACGTGCAGTATTCGCCTTATGTTATCATTGATCAGGCAACCTTTTATGAAGCCTGTTTGGTCCGGATGAACTAAAGACGTCATATGCTTTTGCAATCTGATGGCTAATATCTTAGAGTACAGTTTGACATCGGTTCCGAGGAGGCTTAAAGGTCGGTAACTACCGCACTCAGTGGGGTCTTTGTCTTTTTTGTGAAGAACTGAAATGAGTGCGATATTTTGGTGTTTATGGAAGCTTCCCTCTTTGACTGAGTATAAGATCATATTTAGTAATAAGGGTCCAATTATGTCCCAGCAAGAAATGTACATTTCTGATGGGATACCGTCAATTCCCGGAGCCTTGCCGTTTTTCATTCCGGATATGGCCTTCTTGAGTTCTTCTAATGTGATCGGTGCTTCTAACTGTTTAGCGTCGTCCTCCGAAAGTTTAGGGAGAGTAATTTGATTAAGATATGTGTCTAATTTGTCTTGATCAAAGGTCGTTTCTGAATTATACAAATCGGAGTAGAATTCTTTGAATGTATCGTTTATTATTTTGGGTTCTGTTACTAGAGCTTGTTGTTTCCTAATGGCAGTTATATCTGCAAATTTTGCATTAATTCTTAGTCGCATGGCTAATAGGTGACTAGGTTTAGATCCTTGGAAGTACTGCTGTTGTCTTGTGCTGCGTATTTGCAATTCCGATTTTTGTCTGTATATTGCTTTGATCTCTGTCTTTAGAATGTTAACTTGGTTTTCTAGTCTAGTAGAGTTGTTGTATTTTAAAGAATTAAAAAGCGTTGAGTAAAGCGTTTCCATTTCAGACAGTTTTGTGCATTGATTTTTGCGCAATATGGAGGAAAATCTATCCGTGAAATCCTTGATCATACTCTTTACCGACATCCATAATATTCTGGGATCTTGCACCGAGTTTGCATTATCCCGTAGGAATACTGTGAGAGCTTCTTTAATTTGTGTAATGAATTCCTTGTTGTTAAGCAGCATAGAATTAAAACGCCATCTTGGGGCCCGGGAAGATAATGTACCAAATGTTGCTTTCAGGATTAAGTAGCAGTGATCTGATAGCGCATTGGGTGTCATTTCCACTTCATATTTATCAAATATTCTCGGGATGCAAAGACGTAATCAATTCTGGATAGTGTGTTGTGTCTCGCCGAACGACAGGAGTACTTGCGGGTCATGGGATTAAGTGAACGCCATAAATCAATTACCCCTGTTGATTTTGACCAATCTTTTAATGCTTTAGATGAATTTTTTTGTTCGCTGGAAAAGGTAAGGTAAGTTTTGTCCATCCTTGGGTTCCAAATGGCATTAAAATCTGCACCTATTATATGAGTACTCGGGATGGTTTAACATTTCTCCGGTTAGTGAAGTGAAGAAACCCACTTCGTACAAATTTGGGGCATATACCGCTGCCAACGCAATTTTCCTGTTATTGTGTATAATCCTAGCTATAGTTATGCGCCCCTCAGCATCCGACCATACCCCTTTCAATTCGATATTTAATTTGCGTCTGACGACTATGGCTACTCCTCTAGTTCTCGTAACAAAAGAAGAGTGACTAATATTATGGTATATGTTATCCGCTAACGTATTTATGTCTTCCTCTAAAATGTGCGTTTCGCTTAATAGAGCCACGTCCACATGTTCTTTTTTCATCAGTGTGAGCACGCTTTTGCGTTTGTGTTGTTTGTTTATCCCACCGGTGTTCCATACCATTATATTCAAACTAGCCATAATCTATGCATGTTTTTGTGTAGTTTTTGGTAATGCTTCTGGAGTGCGAAGCTACAATAGATGTACATCCAATTAATGAGGTCCCGTTGAGAGCTGAGCTTAAAAACATATATATATACAAATAAAAATCCCCTATTTTCCCCTCACCCAGAAAGTCGTACAGGCCTGTGTTCCAAAAACACATCCTCCGCGATTGACTTTCTCCCATAGTCCACCGGATTGCCCAAACTGAGCATTGTAATCTTAATCTTCCTATGCTAATTGCCATAGGATCTAACATTTCCATTCTATTGCAATAGAATGTCGCTTTTGGTCTTGCACCTTCCCTTACTGTAATGAAGTATTGTGATAAATGACAAAAAATAAAAAATAAAAAAAGAGAACAAACTTTCATCGACATATTCATTTGAACCCTCTACTAACGTGTGGGGAAAAAAGGAAAAAAGGAAAAGATTGTAGAGCAATATTGACACCTTAATGTGAAGAACAGTGGAAAAGAACAATGTAAGTTAAAATATATATAAAAAATAGAGTAATGAGAAGAAAAAATTAAATAAAATAAAAATTAAAGGAAAGATATAGATAAGGAATGAGAGATAGAATAATTATCAACGTGGAGAAGCCACTAGAACCGAATTAACAGATTAGATAAGATAGAAAAGCAGAGCCTTTTAGAGCTTCAATGTGCCAGTCACCATCAATGGAGTGATTACTTAAATTGTTAGAATAACCTTGTAGTGTTCATACGTTTAGGTGTGGTTAATTTTTAAAGTATTATTAAGGACTGATTAAACTTCATTCAATTGATTATCTGCTATGTGTATACACACCGGATGTTTATTGTTAGAGTTGTAGGCCTTCGTTGTCATGGTGCCTTATATTCTAGAAGGTTGTAGAGTATACTAGTGCAATAGACTATTTTTATGTTCCAGAATGATCTAAGAGACCCAGGGCATTTGAGCGATAAACCCAGAATATTCCAGATAGATCTTTTTGCAATGATATGTATTTGTCTCCCCAGAGACCAGAGTCTGAAATTATAATGTATTACGAATCGTATTATACACAGTACACATTGTTATAGACGGCTTGCATATCGTCTGCTACCTTGATGAACACAATAAAGTCATTCTAACACTGGTATACATTGAGAAAGAGGCTTATCTGTTTCCGGCATTGTCGTCCTGCCTTGGGTTATTTGCTCCATTTCGATTCAGAAAATCCTCAGCTTCTTTAGGTGTGTATACACCAGACCTGTGGCCGGCACTGCCCACGAATGATAACAGCGCCGGGTATGATAACCTTGGCTTGTGACCAGATTTGAACAGCTTTTGCATCACCTCCTTGTATGGTAGACGTCGAATGATGGCTTCTTTGCTCAAATCTTCGTAGATAAATATTGATTTATCACCATAATTCAGATTCCCACGTTGGATGCGAGCAAATTTGATGATGTCATCCCTTGTTGTAGTCTTCCGCAGAGTAACAATGATGACTCTTGGCCCGATGTTTCTTTGCCCCCGAGAACCGATTCTGTAAACATGGTCCACTTCTGGCACTGTGTTTGGATCGTTGTTACCCAAAATCGTTGATAGCACTGTTGGAAAGTTGGCATCTTCGCAGTTTACTGCTTCATCAAGCCCTACAATGCGGATGTTATTCCGCCTGTGGTAGCGTTGGGATTCTAGTAGCCTCTCCGTCGCTTCGTTTTTAACCACTTGTATTTCCCTCCGGTATTCTTCTTTCACACTTTCTATCTCTTTTTCCATCTCTGTCATGCCACCTTCGTTCGCCTTGACTGCCCGTGTAATTTCTGTCACCGTATTCTCGTGATTCGCATGGACTGTACAGCGACCGCTCTCATAACCTCTTCGAATTTAGTATCGATGTGTGCAACGTGTAATTTGAAAGCGACCATCTGTTCTTTCATCAGGATAGTCAGAGAGTTGAAGTCGGGTTGTGTAATTGCACTGCTTGTGTCAGTTGATGTTATGGGTGCAGTGAGGGATCCGATGGATATGTTTGCTATTATCTTCTCAAAATCACCTGCTTTATCCTTCACGGTACTTTTTCCTGTCGTTCCTGTTATGTTGTCATCTATTGTCTCCCTCTCGGGGCCAGTAGTCCTTGGTCCCGGTGTATTCTCCTCTATATTCCCCACGTCGGGGCTTGTCAACGACGGATCTGCCGCAGCGTCGCCTGTTATTTTTCTTGAACGTGTTTCAATCGGCGCCGTTGGAATTGCTGTTTCTTGTTTCTTTCCACCCTTTTTCTTATCCTTATCCATGTTGTCTTTTGATATAGTTAGTAGAAGGTCTTATCAATACATACGATGTGGTTTAATCTCTTTTGGTATTGTCCAAATAAGGTTTTTAAACGAAATTAACGTTAACGGGAGCGGAGCTATAACCAAATGCGTGCGCTACATATTGCAGCTAAACCGGAAGCTGCAATATGCACCCCTCTCTCTTTATCTCCCTCTATCACCCATCTCTCTGTATCTCCCTCTATCATCCCTCTCTCTGTATCTCCCTCTATCACCCCTCTCTCTGTATCTCCCTCTATCACCCCTCTCTCTGTATCTCCCTCTATCAAAACTATCTCTGTATCTCCCTCTATCATCCCTCTCTCTGTATTTCCCTCTATCACCCCTCTCTCTGTATCTCCCTCTATCATCCCTCTCTCTGTATCTCCCTGTATCATCCCTCTCTCTATATCTCCCTATATGATCCCTCTCTCCCTCTAGCATCCCTCTTCCCCTCTATCATCCCTCTCTCTGTCAATCTTCACATTCTCTGTCTAACACCCCTCTCTCTGTATATTTCTCCCTCTCTCTGTCTATCATCCGTCTCTCTGCCTATCTCTCTTTCTCCCTGTCTATCATCCCTCTTTCTGTTTATCCTCCTTCTCTCTGTCTATCTCTCCCTCTCTCTCTCATCCATCTCCCTGTCTATCTCTCCCCCTCTCTATCATCCGTATCTCTGTCTATCATCCATCTATCTGTCTATTTCTCCCTCTCTCTATCATCCATCTCTCTGTCTATCTCTCCCTCCCTCTATCATCCATCTATCTGTCTATCTCTCCCTCCCTCTATCATCCATCTATCTGTCTATCTCTCCCTCTCTCTATCATCCATCTATCTGTCTATCTCTCCCTCTCTCTATCATCCATCTCTCTGTCTATCTCTCCCTCCCTCTATCATCCATCTATCTGTCTATCTCTCCCTCTCTCTATCATCCATCTATCTGTCTATCTCTCCCTCTCTCTATCATCCATCTCTCTGTCTATCTCTCCCTCCCTCTATCATCCATCTATCTGTCTATCTCTCCCTCTCTCTATCATCCATCTATCTGTCTATCTCTCCCTCTCTCTATCATCCATCTATCTGTCTATCTCTCCCTCTCTCTATCATCCATCTCTCTGTCTATCTCTCCCTCCCTCTATCATACGTCTCTCTATGTTAAATCTCTCTCTGCATATTAGTATTGTCTGGGTAGATTATCTCTACTCTCTTGTTTGAATTGTGTCTGCTTGAAGGCTTTTGGTAAGATTGCTTCTTTTGCAAAACCATGCCAAATTGAATTGAATTAAGAGAGACACACACACACACACACACACACACACACACACACACACACACACACACACACACACACACACACACACACACACACACACACACACACACACACACACACACACACACACACACACACACACACACACACACACACACACACACACACACACACAGGAGAAAGTAAGCATGCAGAGAGAGATGCCCCATGATGCCCCCTGTTGGTGGGGTTGTATTACTGCAGTTGCCAGTCATTGAAGGTCACAGAGCCGTCAGTCTGAGGGAAATATACTGGTATCCTGACAGACGACAGAGATGGGTGGATGTAGCTGAGATAGAGGAGATTCAAGGAGATGAGAGAGAGAGAAGGAGAGAGAGGGGGAGAGAGGGGGAGAGGGGGGAGGAGATAATGAGAGAGAGGGGGAGAAAATGAGAGAGATGGGGAGAGAGAGAAAGGGGGAGGGCAGGAGGGAGAGAGAGGAGAGAGAGAGATAGAGAGAGAGAGGAGGAGATAAGAAGAGAGAGGGGGATAGGAGAGAATGAGAGACAGAGAGGGAGAGAGAAGGAGAGAGATGGGGAGACAGAGAATGAGGGAGGGCAGGAGGGAGAGAGAGGAGAGAGAGAGAGGAGGAGATAAGAAGAGAGAGGGGGAGAGAATGAGAGACAGAGAGGGAGAGAGAGGAGAGAGAAGGAGAGAGATGGGTAGGAGGGAGGGAGAGAGGGAGAGAGAGGAGATAGGGAGCAGGAGGGAGGGAGAGAGAGAGAGAGGGGGAGGGAGAGAGGGAGAGGGAAGTAGAGAGAGGGATGGAGAGAGAGAGGGAGGGAGAGATAAATGTCCCACCTTATTACTAACTATTGTTGATATTATAGTTTATATCTTGTCATTACTGTCGACACTGGTGAAACTATACATGAAGGAGTGCCAGTGTCACAGACTTGTTTGTCAATCGCAAATTACTTTATTCATATTATTATTATTAAATCTCTAAAATACGCTCCAGGCATTGAAATGATCGTCTGTTGAACACAGAACACAGCATTGTGACAACGATGTTGTCTATCTAGTGTCTCACTCCTGCCCTCCTGTCACCACCCAGTCTCACTCCTGCCCTCCTGTCACCACCCAGTCTCACTCCTGCCCTCCTGTCACCACCCAGTCTCACTCCTGCCCTCCTGTCACCACCCAGTCTCACTCCTGCCCTCCTGTCACCACCCAGTCTCACTCCTGCCCTCCTGTCACCACCCAGTCTCACTCCTGCCCTCCTGTCACCACCCAGTCTCACTCCTGCCCTCCTGTCACCTCCCAGTCTCACTCCTGCCCTCCTGTCACCACCCAGTCTCACTCCTGCCCTCCTGTCACCACCCAGTCTCACTCCTGCCCTCATCTCACTCCTGCCCTCCTGTCACCACCCAGTCTCACTCCTGCCCTCCTGTCACCACCCAGTCTCACTCCTGCCCTCCTGTCACCACCCAGTCTCACTCCTGCCCTCCTGTCACCACCCAGTCTCACCCCTGCCCTCCTGTCACCACCCAGTCTCACTCCTGCCCTCCTGTCACCACCCAGTCTCACTCCTGCCCTCCTGTCACCACCCAGTCTCACTCCTGCCCTCCTGTCACCACCCAGTCTCACTCCTGCCCTCCTGTCACCACCCAGTCTCACTCCTGCCCTCCTGTCACCACCCAGTCTCACTCCTGCCCTCCTGTCACCACCCAGTCTCACTCCTGCCCTCCTGTCACCACCCAGTCTCACTCCTGCCCTCCTGTCACCACCCAGTGTCACTCCTGCCCTCCTGTCACCACCCAGTCTCACTCCTGCCCTCCTGTCACCACCCAGTCTCACTCCTGCCCTCCTGTCACCACCCAGTCTCACTCCTGCCCTCCTGTCACCACCCAGTCTCACTCCTGCCCTCCTGTCACCACCCAGTCTCACTCCTGCCCTCCTGTCACCACCAAGTCTCACTCCTGCCCTCCTGTCACCACCAAGTCTCACTCCTGCCCTCCTGTCACCACCCAGTCTCACTCCTGCCCTCCTGTCACCACCCAGTCTCACTCCTGCCCTCCTGTCACCACCCAGTCTCACTCCTGCCCTCCTGTCACCACCCAGTCTCACTCCTGCCCTCCTGTCACCACCCAGTCTCACTCCTGCCCTCCTGTCACCACCCAGTCTCACTCCTGCCCTCCTGTCACCACCCAGTCTCACTCCTGCCCTCCTGTCACCACCCAGTCTCACTCCTGCCCTCCTGTCACCACCCAGTCTCACTCCTGCCCTCCTGTCACCACCCAGTCTCACTCCTGCCCTCCTGTCACCACCCAGTGTCACTCCTGCCCTCCTGTCACCACCCAGTCTCACTCCTGCCCTCCTGTCACCACCCAGTCTCACTCCTGCCCTCCTGTCACCACCCAGTCTCACTCCTGCCCTCCTGTCACCACCCAGTCTCACTCCTGCCCTCCTGTCACCACCCAGTCTCACTCCTGCCCTCCTGTCACCACCAAGTCTCACTCCTGCCCTCCTGTCACCACCAAGTCTCACTCCTGCCCTCCTGTCACCACCCAGTCTCACTCCTGCCCTCCTGTCACCACCCAGTCTCACTCCTGCCCTCCTGTCACCACCCAGTCTCACTCCTGCCCTCCTGTCACCACCCAGTCTCACTCCTGCCCGCCTGTCACCACACGGCTCAGTCTCAGTCTCCCAGTAACCCCCCCCCCCCCCCCCCCCCACCAAAGAAAAAATCAAAACATCTTAACAGTTATACAGTAAAGTACTGCACCTTTATTTATTACAAACAAGAACAAGAGCTAAGAATAAATGTAAAGTGCACACTAAAGAATTAAAACAACAACAACTTATCTAACAAACAATAATAATAATAATAATAATAATAATAATAATAATAATAATAATAATAATAATAATAATAATAATAATAATAATAATAATAATAATAATAATAACAAACAATAAAACAATGTGCAAATTTGCTTTCAAAGAAAAGTATGTATTGTAAAATATGTTACACATGTTAAATAATCAAATATATAATATGCTAAATAAACAAACAAACAAATACAAATAAATACATATTTATTATTATAATTTTTTTTGTTGCTGTGTGCAGTTTTTGGCGACCCCCTCTTAGTGGCGCTCTAGGCAACTGCCTATGTTGCCTATAGGAAGTTACGCCCCTGCCTGTGAGGAATTTGCACCACAACACAGTTCCTGTTCCACGGCTCAAATGTTGTTGCACCCAATCTCCCATCGGTTGACTCGTCTACTCGCCTCGGTGAACAAAGACATAAATGTGAACGACAAAACTGAAGCTGTGACTGACTTAAAAAGTCAAACTCAAAGTGAAGCCTCTCTTTTGGAATTTCGATCACAGTTTTTTTCGTCTCGATCAATTTTGTTTGAAATAAGCACCTTTAGTGGTTGAATCTATGTGGTCCTCATTCACCACATTCCAGCAATGGCAACAATGTTGTAGACTAACCATAAAATAACCACTAAATGTGCGTATTCCAATTAAATTCACCTTTGATTGATTGATTTTATTGTGGATTAGAGACATCATCCAAGGGATAAAAAAACATGATAAAATGCAAGCACTTATTTCCATCATGGTCCGTGGTATTAAGGACATACATCAACATAAAACATTGAACATCATCATAAAACATTAAGAAAGAAGATAAAAGAATAATAAATATGCTACCCTCTCTTTCCCATGTTCGTACAGACTTTTTGAAGCCAGTTGACCTAGGGGCCTGTTTAATGCTGCTGGGCAGGCTGTTCCACAGTAACGCAGCTGAATAAAGGAAGGTCTGCTGGCCGTACGAAATACATTTAAATCTAAAGGGGACTATGTTTGTGTCTCTACCTCCTACCTTTCATGACTGTAATTATTTTTGACATATTGGAAGTAATTGTATAGGTAACTTGGCACCTCCCCTTTATAAATCCTATAGACTAGGCATCATTTTATCATTGATACTCTTTTGTCCAGGACTATCATATATGTTACGATGAATTGGAAATGGGGGACCCTGGTGTAAACAAGACGAAAGTCTTTCTCTGGTCTGCATCCCCTTAACAATTGTATGTATTGAGCTGTACTGCACTGTACCCATTCTGCAATCTGTTAATAAAGTTTTCATTCATTCATTCATTCATTCATTCATTCATTCATTCATTCATTCATTCATTCATTCATCCTAACTAGCTTGTTCTGGGCAGTTTGAAGTCTAATTTTCATGTTGCTGGGGGCACTGTCAGGACAAGCAAGCATAGTCGAAATGGCACTGAACTAACACCCCTGCAAGTGCTCTAAGAGCTTTCCTGTCCAGGTATTTAGAATTTCTTGCAAGAAATGTAATTCTGTGGTTAACTTTGACTATTCGCTTTTTTGACATACTTTTCCCTGAGAGTGTGTTGTCTAAAGTACACCCTAAAGGGGTTCCCAAACCTCTCCTCGAGGCACCCCAGCCGTTCCATGTATTTGTTAAATTCCACCACCAGCACACCTGATTCAACTAATAAAGGGCTTGAATCAGGTGTGCTGGTGGTGGAATTGAACAAATACATGGAACGGCTGGGGTGCTTCGAGGAGAGGATTGGGAAGCACGGGCACTGATTTCGTACTGGTGACAACTGTTTCCTTGAAGTAGAAAATAAAATAGATTCCGTTATATACTCTCATACCTCATCTCCAGTACCTACTGTACTACATGAACGAAAACAAAGCACCCTTGCACTTGACCAGGCCCCGCCCCAGTGACCTCCTATAAGTCACCAGGCGTGGTCATACTCGCCCTTTCTCTTTTTCGTTTTCCATCATGGACGTGCTTTGCATCCCATGTGTGATGCAAATGATGATGCAATTCTGCTGTGATGAAATGCAGAGAGAAATTGAACAATGTTGGTTTTCGCCGGAGATTTGCCAGCCCCTGGAATCTTCTCGGCATGTTCCAACGGCGCGTCGGGCCTGTCCTGGGGTTTCCTCGTCTTTTGACAGCAGATCGAGGGACGTCACGCGATGTTTAGCTATCGGGTTGACTCGCGTCCAGGTAGAATCTGCGCCACTAGGCATAACAATGCTGGCGTTGGTGATGCTGCTCGAGTTGTCATGGGAGACAACCGAGTTGTGTATTGGCGCAAGGGGCAGGATATCTGGGTAAACGTTGTTGTTTTCCCGGTTATCCTGGAGCATGCGGCTAACGCTATGCTATATGCTGGGTTAATGTTTCTGTTTTTGATTCCCCACTGAGGGCTGTCTTTCTAAAAGGTCTTCCCTCCTCTTAACCATTCATGCTGACGGTCAATCGGTGTCTACTGTTGGGAGTATTTACAGGGGCTTGTTTACCTTTTTCATGGGTGAATGGGCTGAGGCCTGGGGCTGGTGTGCTTTTTGTGAATATTATGAATGGTATGCGGGACTGGTGTTCTCTGGTCCGCATCCCCTTAACGTTGTGTGTATGGGCTAGCCCATTCTACAGTGTATTCGTGGTGTTTTTAGTTCATTTATTCATTAACCCCTTCATGGGTGCACACCACAGTGGAGGTTGCTGGTTGCAACCACCACTGGTGCTCCGTGTTTATGAAGCAGGTGGCATCAGTCATTTGCCTCTGGCATGTTGAAACAGTGCCCCGCCCGACCGATGCCATGATGTGAGTCGGCCCGGCGGGGGGCTGGTGGGCTGTTAAGCCTATACCGCCACGGTATAGAATTAGCAGCGATTAGTAACTTTGTTCGAATTGCTGTTTTTTTTTTTTTTGTCAAAAATGGTGTCTGGTGGCCGGGCCATGAGGGCCAGCCGACGTCGAAACATTGTGCGAGGTTTTTGACATTATTAGCTTTGACCTAGCCGCAAGCTATAACCGCAGGGAGGGCTAGGATGCTGTCAACACTTGTTTACAAACATCTTGGTTGGATTAGTCTCCATTTGAGGGGGTGAGAAGTTAAAAATAATTTTTCCCTCCTCAGGGCTCCCCTCTCCGCAGAGGATCTTTGGTCTTCCGCTGGAGCGCGGGCGGTATTTGACCTAGGCCCCACACCGCCTCACGCCGCGCAGCCAGAGGTGAGAGCACGGCCTCGCCAGCGGCTGTGGCGAGGCCCTCGACCAGCGGCCATGTTTCCCCCGCCTGAGGTACCCTGGGCTCAATGTCAACAGGTATCCACAAGGCCGACAGCCTTGGCGGCCGAGGGATCGGCTACATTGGATGAGCACGCCCTAAAAAACCGTCGCCATCCGGCTGTGTGCAGCCCGCTCTCCGGTCACTCCCTCCCCCAACACCAGCGGTTTGATTTGTTTCCTTTGGCTGCGGGCCTCTTCAATGAAGCGCAGGCGGCCCCACGTTCGCTTCTCATGGGGACAGGGGCTGTGACCCAGTTGATGGCTGAGACTGGGTCTGTCCGTGAGAATGTTGTGCTGTCAAGCGGCTCCCACACCATAAGCTGTGTTTGGTTGAGCCTGGTGTTACGTCTGTCAACTACAAGAGTTGTCAGCAGGGGGGCTCGAGACCTTTTGAGGCAAACAGTGCGGGCTTCCCCGACCTCGCCTTCGCCAGGCCGGGTGTCACGTTGGTGCCTCCCACTCCCGCAAGATCGGCAGTGGTCTGGCAGGCACGCGTGATTTGGGTGGTAGTAATATCACTGCAGGGCTACAGTGTGTAGGAACCCATGGGGGCCTCACACCTTGCATGTCCAGCTGCAGAACAACTCCTCAGCATGTTCTGGAGGGGTGTTCAGTGGGGGAGCTTTTGTCACCTAGTATGATGTCAGCTTCCCCTGTATCAAACCGGCCCTTTCTGTCGGGGGCCCCCATTGGGTGCGATTGCCTCGTGGGTAGTGTCAGGGTCCGACTCCACGGAACGTTCTGCTCGCACGGTTAGTGGATCCAGGTTTGGCTACTCACAGCGGGTGGGACCGGGCCACCTATCTACAGTTCCTAGCGGACCAGCGCCAAATGGCGTTGGTCATCACATATGGCTACAGCAGTACCATATGTCGAGGTGGATGGAGAGAACGCTGAGGCGGGGCTTGTATTTACACAACCCCACCCATTTCCAGGTTTGGTACAGACCCTATTGTCAGGGTCACCAGCAGTGACAGCTCTGGTCAACGAGATCCAATCTCTGTGGGCGAAGCAAGCCATCGTCGTGGCGTTTTCCTCCCGGTATTCTCTGGTGCCCGAGAAATCGGGAGGGGGGGGGTGTCAGACCCATGCTGGACCTGTCCCATGGGAAGGTTCAGCATTTTGGACCGTCTCCTACCTGTTGAACACTGTCAGGTGAGGGTCTGGTTCTCCTCCATAGACCTGTAGGATGCGTATTCGCATCCCCGAGCTTCCATCCTAGGGCTTACCTACGCTTCCTTTGCAGGGTTTAGCGTATGAGTACCAGAGGCTGCCGTTTGGCTTTTCTCTGGCTCCCCGCATCTTCACCAAGTGCGTGGAGGCCGCACTGGGGCCTCTGCGTCGTCAGGGGTTACGAAGTATATTCTGCCCTGACGACGTTCTGGTCCTTGGCGGTCAAGGTGGATCGTCAGGTCTCATACCAGGCAGGTGGTGGAATTCCTCACCAGCCTGGGGTTTGCTGTAGACTGGAAGTAGAGTACTCCTCTTCCCAGTCAACGGGTGGAGTACTATGGGCATCCCTCTGTCCGTGATGCGCCTGCTCGGTATGATGGCATCTGCTCATTCCGTGGTCCCTCTTGGCCTCCTCTTCACCTCATGAGGAGGATACGGAGGTGGTTTTCCAGTATGGAAATAGACCCGGTGAGAGGCAAGTGGAAGCGGCTAAGGTTCCCGTGTCAGTACTGGGGGACCTTGACCTCGACCTCGTAGGCTGTCACACGTCACGGTTTTCACCGATGCCTCCCTCACTGGGGACGCGTCGGGCCAACGCAGTAGGGGGCAGCTGGCAAGACCATGCTGCCCGGTCTGCGCTACGTTCAATGTGTTGGTATTGAAGGCGGTCCTTCTGGTCCTCAAACAGTGTTTTGATCAGGACGGACAATACGACGTCAGCGTCGTATATCGACAGACAGGGAGGAGTACGCTCCCCTCGTCTGCACCGGGCGGCGGTCGGCTGGCTATGGGCGTTCTCCATCTGTGCAGCCTGAGGGCTCTCCACATCCCCGGCAGGGTGAATGTGGGTACAGGTGTGATGTCGCAGGGCGGTCCTCACCCTGACGAGTGGGGATTACATCCGGACATAGTCGGGCAGGTCTGGGACCGATGCCGTGGCCGCCTGGGATTCTTTTCCCCCCATACATCTGATAGGTCAGTTGTTGGTGCGGTTACGTCGGGAGCACAGGACCTTGGTCCTGTTCGCGTCGGACTGGGGCACAGCTGTGTGGTTCCCGGTCCTGATCCAGCTCTTGTTAGCCCCGCCGTGGCCTGTTCCTTGGTCGTCGCAGGCCCTCTCTCAGGCGCACGGGTCTCTGTGTCAGTTCCCTGTGCTGGGCCAGCCTCTGATGGTTTGGCTGGTGAGAGGGTGAGTCTGGAGAGGATGGACCCTTCTGTGGTCGAAACCATCCGGAATGCACATGCTCCCTCCACTATCGCGGGTTATGCGGGTAGGTGGCGTATTTTCCAAGAGTGGTGTAAGGTGGGGGGCTGGGAACCGGTGTCCTGCCCCCTGGACGCTGTCCTTTTCCTTCCGTCAGTCTATTTTCTGTCTCCGAGTTGGGACCTCCAACTGGTCCTCGGCCGGTTGTCCGAGGCCCCGGTTGAGCCTCTTGAGCAGGCGTCTTTGGAACAGCTGTCTTCAAGACTGCATTCCTGCTGGCCATCACCTCCGCTAAGCGTGTGGGTGAGCTCTGTGCTCTCTCGGTGCGGCCTCAGTGCTTGTCTATTCATGTCAATAGCGGTGCGACTCTGAGGCCTAATCCAGTCTTCGTGCCAAAAAATATCCGGAGCTCTTTTCGCTCCAGGGATATTGTGGTTCAGGCGTTTCATCCGCCTCCTCACACTGGTGAGTTAGAGGCGAGCCTTCACCTGTCGTGTCCAGTCCAGGCTTTGGGGGTTTACCTCAGCCGGACTCAGGACCTCAGGGCTACCGATCAGCTCTTTGTTTGTTACGGTGGCTCTCGCGCTGGTAAGGCACTGTCGAAACAGCACCTGTCACATTGGTTGTGCGAGGGCATTGCCCTTTGCTACACGTTGGCTGGGCTGGCCTCCAGGGAGGACCAGGAGGCCGCAGCACAGATGTCCTCCACCGAGGCCCCCCCTAACAAGGCAGCAGAGGCC
The DNA here is from genome assembly GCF_963971535.1 of Notolepis coatsorum. Lineage (NCBI taxonomy): Eukaryota > Metazoa > Chordata > Actinopteri > Aulopiformes > Paralepididae > Notolepis > Notolepis coatsorum. Next base: position 94,857,815 of record NC_140178.1, on the reverse strand, counting down.
GCCACTCCACAAGTGGAGTGCCAGGGGGGGCCTCGGTGAAGGACATCTGTGCTGCGGCCTCCTGGTCCTCCCTGGGTCCTTTCGTTAGGTTTTACCTCATGGACATGACTGGGGGTTCTGTCTCCCAGGCGGTTCTGAGGTCTGGGACCTCCCCTGCGTCCCGCCCTTCGGTGGGTTAGCAGGGATGTGTGGGTGTGTGCCACGAGGTGATGTGTCACTGTCACACGTGGTCCCGCCTGTGCTGTGCGTTTTAGGGGTTTCTAGTTCCCTCTTTTTCGCACTTGGGTGGAGTTGACTGCCGCCCCCTCTTTGCTAGGAAGGGGGGGTGACGGGACTCCCCTCCCCCCTGGTGGTAGGGCTTGCGGGTCCTCAGGGGGTACATTTGTCGGGCCTCGCGTCTGCTCTGCCCCATATCTCAATATGGCGAAGAGCGAGACGCGATTGCCAGTACGAGTATATAACGAGAGGTTATGTATATAACCTAGTTATATGTGTACTGGCTGAACGTCTCGCTCTTAGCACGCCCTGAGGTCCCTTGAGGGTTTTTTTTCCTGATGGAAAACGTTAGCAAGCTAAGCATGCATAGTGCGACCTGTGTAGCGTTAAGTAACTTGTGTTCCGCTGGGAAAGACTATTCATCACTGCATATAACTTGGTTTAATCCAAACGTCCATTTAGAAACTTTGTATTATGAAATAAGTAGGTATGCTCGATATTGGCTTTTTTACCGATACTGTAACTGAGGGGTACAATTCCCTGACTGTATTGATAAGTATGGTATCATTAAACCACTACCGCTTTATGTACTTTAATTACTGGCCATACAGTACATGATATATAAATATGATGAACACTTCCCACAATGAATCGGTTCCACACAAAGTGGTAATTAAGTATTTATTGCAGCAAAAGGTACATAATATACTTCTCTATTTTACTTTGGATGCGCTCATTTCTGTCTCGTATTCCTGGGCAAGGCCGGGCATGTACAGACATGTCTTGAAGGTGGCTTTGAACCTGACTCTGGAGGCACGGCCCTGGCGCCTGTGGACCGCTGTCCAATAGGAGAATGAAATATTATGGTCTGTACTAGGCTAAAGGGATATTCCGTGTATATGTACAAGGAATATACAAGGGATATCAAACGATATACAAATACTATGCAATATATATCAATCAATAAATATATATATTCGGTTTAATCTGATCCTTTGTAACAGCCGCCTCCTAATTAGTCCCACCTAATTAGCTAAGCAGAGACAGATTAACCGCACTGTCCACTACTCAATGTCTGTTGTGAGGGGTCGGGCAGTTCACAAAGTCATGGGGTCATGGTCGTCATCGATAGTATCGGGGAGCCTTGGCAGTTCTATTAGCCTCGCCACGGGTCGGGTGTAGATCCGTCCTTGGACGAGCACTTCGGCTGCTCGGACCTTTCCGTCGGCACCGGTGATCACTTTGCTTACGCGGCCAGCCGGCCACATAGCTCGGGGTAGTGACTGGTCGATAATCATGACGACTGTTCCTTCTGTCAAATTGTCTCTCTCTTTCACCCATTTCTGGCGGGTCTGTAGAGACGGTAGATAGTGGAGTAGGAAGCTGTTCCAAAACTTGTCAGCCAATACTTGACTGTACCTCCACATTCTTCGGCCGTTCGCTTCTTCAGGCCTGTACATTGTCTGTGGTAGCGCGGGGTCCAGCCGCCCCATCAAGAGTGTGTTGGGGGTGACTGGGTCGACATCTGCTACATCACTTGAGACGTAACCGAGGGGCTTTGAGTTCAATACTCCCTCGATCTCCGTGAGGACTGTCATTAGGACTTCTTCCGCCACGGTCTGGGCCCCAAGCACGGCGTACAGGGCTGTCTTTATTGAACGTACTTCTCGTTCCCAAGTTCCACCGAAGTAAGGTGCGTTCGGGGGATTAAACTGGAAGTCAATCTGGGATGGAGCGAGGTGGGTCTTAAGTTCTGGGCCCATAGCTTGGAAGCTCTCTCTCAGCTCTCTTTCTCCGCCTTTGAAGTTTGTCCCGTGATCAGACAATAATATAGACGGTTTGCCTTTCCGCAATGTGAATCTTCGGAAGGCCATAAGGAATGAGTCTGTGCTCATGGTTGGAAGGAGTTCTATATGCATCGCTCGGGTGGTCATGCATTTGAATACAATACCCCACCGCTTCTCGGTTCCTCTTCCTTTCTTTATATACAGCGGGCCGAAACAGTCCATACCGGTGGAGTGAAAAGGCTTGTCGCCGAGTCGGAGGCGACAGGGAGGTAGGTCAGCCATCCGGGGTATACTGGGCTGCGCTCGCCACTTACGACAGTCTAGACAGGTTCGCTGGAAGCGCCGCACTGCTTCTCTCCCTTGCAGTATCCAATAACGACGTCTGATCTCCGCGAAGACTCTCTCTGCCCCGGCGTGATGCACATCCTCGTCGTATTTCTTTATGATCAGCTCTGTGACCTTGTGTCTGCTGTTTAAGACTATCGGGTACTTGACGTCATCCGGTAAGTCTGGAGCTCTCCGCAGACGACCACCCACTCTGATGAGACCATGGGCGTCGCTCTCGGGGGCTAGGTGGAGCAGTCTGCTGTCTGATGGGACGGGCTTTGCTCCCTGTAGACAGTCTAGCTCATCGGGGAACGAGTCTCTCTGGGCTCGTTGTAGTAGAAGAAGTTCTGCTTCTTCGTAGTCAGCTGCTGTAATGTCAGTAGTGAGCTGAACCTCTGGGTGGTGCCACAGGAATGTCTTTAGCTGCGCACTCTCTAGGGTGAGGCAATCGTCTATGTCGGGGTCTGTGGAGACGAGTGTGTTCAATCCACAGAACATAGATTTCTTGTTTTCGGCCTCCTCTTTACTCGCTTCCCGTGGGGTGGGTGTAGGCCACTCTTCTTCCGGGAGCTTGAGGAACTCTGGCCCGTCACTGTATAGGTTGTGACGGGTGAGGTCATCCAGGGACATTCCCCGGGTGATGACGTCAGCTTGCTACTTCTGTTAAATCTTGAAACTCTGTGACTCTGACTCCCACGAAGACCTTGTATCTGCACGAATCAGACCGGATCCATGTGAGTACTGTCGTGGAGTCTGACCACAAGATTGTTCTTTGCACCGGAATGGTGAGTTCACGTTGGATTAACGTGGCGAGTTGCGCTCCTGCTAGGGCTGCGCAGAGCTCTAGACGCGGGATAGATTGTTGCTTTCGTGGGGCTATTCTTGAGCGAGCCAGGATGAAAGCAGTATGTATTTCTCCTCCCTCCTCTCGGGCACGCAAGTAGGCCACCGAACCGTAGGCTACTTCGGAGGCGTCGCTGAAGACGTGCAGGTCCATCTGGCACGTCTCCGGCCTCACTGTGGGTGGGAAGTAGCTGCGGCGTATGTTGACACCTGGGAGTGAGCTGAGTTCCGTCTCCCACTCTCTCCATGTGGATGCAAGGTGTTCGGGTATGGGGTCGTCCCAGCCCTGGTCCTTGTCCCATAACGCTCTTACAATCATCTTTGCCCTGGTGGTGTAAGGTAGAATACATCCCAACGGGTCATATTGTCTGGCGAGTGTTCTGTATACACTCCGTCTGGTGGTCGGTAGTGCAGTCGACCTTCCCTGCTCCTTGGTCAGGGGTGTGTGTTTATAATGGAGCGAGTCTGTTTTGAAGCGCCAGACTAGTCCTAATGTCATTTCTTGGGCTTCTCCTGGGATGGTCGCCATCCAGGTCTCGCTGCTTGCTGCCTTGTCCTCGGGGGAGAGGCTGCGCAATACTTGCGGGTCGCTGCTGGCCCACTGCCTGAGATCAAAGCCGCCTTTGATCAGGGAGGCGCGGAGCTTGAGTAGAAGGGCCTCGGCTTCTTCTGGCGTCGAGACGCTTTGCAGACAGTTGTCCACGTAGAAACTATTTACTACACTTTGTCGGACCTCTTCATCAGCTGCTGGGTCCTCTGCGACGTGTTTTTGCAGTGCAAACGTAGCACAGCATGGGCTGCATGTGGTTCCGAAAGGGAGGACTTCCCATTGATAGATGGCTGGTTGCTCATCCCCGATCCTCTCTCTCCATAGGAACCGCAGCAGGGGCTTGTCCTCCTCCACTAGTCTCACCTGCAGGAACATCCCTTTGATGTCGCCGCTGATGGCCACCTTGTCTTGGCGGAAACGTAGTAACACGCCTAGTAGAGAGGGGCCGAGTGTTGGGCCGGGCAAGAGCTCTTTATTCAGATTTTGTGATCCGATCTGGTAGCTGCAGTTGAACACAATACGATCCTTGCCGTTGTGGTGGACTTTGTGGTGCGGCACGTACCATGATTCGGTCGTCTGATCGGCCTCTTTAATGTCAATTTTCTTTATGTGTCCCGCTGTGATTAGCTTGTTAATCTCAGCGCAGTACACAGTCTCTTGAGCGGGGTCTCTGGCTAGGCGCCGCTCTGTGTTCAATAGATACCGCTCCGTCGCTTCTTTTGGGGCGTGGAAGGTAGGCATACCCTCTCGCCTCAGGAGTGGAGTTGCGTATCTCATCACTCCGTTGACTTTGACTCTCTTTGTCCCCTGCTCGAGGAGGGCTATAGCGTAAATGTCTTCCTTGGAACGAATGTCTTTCTTTTCGTTCTTAAAGGGCATTGTCTCTAGTGTCCATAGCCTCTCAACATGCTGTAGGAGGGTGGTGTCTTCTTCTGTCACTCTGGAGTGGAGGCAGTTAGTGGCTGCTGTTCGGTTAAGAGACTTAGCGAGGGGGCCTTGTAATGTCCATCCTAGGCGGGTCTCGACTGCTGCAGGACAGCCTCTGGGCCCTGTGTGGACCCGGTCTATCGGGACGATGAGGTCTGCATGGTCGGAGCCTATCAGCAGGGTCGGGGTGGCACCGTCTATGAGCGGTATAGGTAGTTGACGCAGGTGCACATATTTATCCATCAGCTTGGCGATGGGGTAGGTGTACTGCGACAGGCCTATTTCTTGGCAGGTGAAAGCGTTAGTAATCCTATACCGTCTCTCTGGCTGCCCGCTTGCTGCGATAGTGAAGGAGACATTCTCGCCCTTTATCGTCTTTAGATCTCTTCTTATTGTCCGAATCGTCATCTGGTTTTCGCTCCCCCGCAGCCCCAGCTGGGCCGCAGCGGACGCGAGGAGAAGGGTCTTCTCTGACCCGTCGTCAAGGACGGCGTAAGTGTCCATGACCTTGTCTTGGTAACTCAGTGTTACGTGGACCACCTTTAAGAGCACCCGGGCGCCCCCGCTGCTGGCGGGGTCAATGTACATAACACTTGCCTTTGTGCTGCTTGAGGGTGCAGGCTTTCTTCTGTTACTGTCGTGTAGGACATCTAGGTGGGCTCCGTCACACCGACTACACCTCTTCTTTAAGCGGCAATCGGCTGCCATGTGACTGCGCGCACATCGGTAACAGCGTCGGTTGGACTTTATCCATTGACTCACCTCGTCGGCGGTCATCTTCTTGAACGTGTCACATTGTGACAACCAGTGTTCCTTTTCGCAGTACGGGCACACCATCTTCCACTTCTCTTTCATCGAGGGGGTACTGTGGTTCTTGCTGCTCGGTACTGATTCTGATTGGTGCATGACGGTCACCAATCTTCGGCCATCGTTTGCTCTCCTAGGTCCCTCTCTGGAGCTTGGGGTGCTCCGCATGAACGTATCCAACCGTAGGCTGTTGACTTCTCTCGCCAGGAAGTCGGCTAGGTCTAGGAGGGATGGCTCGGGACCGTTAGGATCACGGTGGTCTCTTTGCCGCCTGAAGCGCTCTTGTCGGGCGGGCGGAAGCTTCTCTAAAATCCTCTCGACATTAGAGTTCGCGTACAGTTCGTGCATACCCTTTTCTCTTTGCGCCCCCAGCATCCCTACCAGGGATTGTACCTTGATAGACAGGTCATCTAGTGAGCGATTGTCTGTGGCTGGGGGTAGGCGGTCAATATGCCTTATCTCTTGTATTACGTAGTCCCATATGCGTCCATATCTTTGGTCGAGTGCTGCTAGAGCTGCTGTGTATGGGGTAGTAGAGGTGGCATAGGCCAGCGCTATATTGTGCACTCGGGGCACCTTGAGGTGCTTCAGTAGGATAGCATACTTGTACGGTTCATCAGCTACATCGGACATCATTGTCTCTAAGCACATTCGTAGCTCCGTGTACTGTGCTCTGTTCTCGTGGGTGAAGTCCGGAAACGTCGGTGTGCCAATGTATGATGCCATGGATGGCTGGCACATCGGTGAGCGTTGGAAGAGAGGCCTCCTAGGCGAGTCTCCTCTTACGCCTCTTGGTGGGCTGGTACCTGCTGGGTACCATGGCCCGTGTATCCAGGTGCTGTTCCTCGGGGCTGGTCGTGCGTCAAGCTCACCCGTGAATTGAGTCGGGGGTCTGTAGCGCAGAGCCGCGGGGGTAGAGCCTGGGCTGTACTGGACCTCCTGGTCCTGTGGAGTACTGTGCTGCTGTCGGGCTTGACTCTCCTCCTCTCCCTCTTCTTCTTCCTCTGGCAGGTCCTCTAGATCCTGTAGTCGTCTATTTAGCCTCTCCGCGGTGTAGACCGTTTCTTCCTTGTAGCTGGGTCTCACTCGGACCGGTCGGGGAAGGGGTTCGGAGGGGGGTATAGGCTCTCTCTGGTGGTCGGGCTCAGGGTCGCTTGATCGGGTAGGGGAGGGTGCCCTTGACCCTTGTCTTGACGAGGCCCTGGAACCCCGTGCGGAGGGAGGGGGTGTTGCCCTGGTGATCAGCTGCTCCATTATCTGCGCTTGTAATCGGTCGCGCTCGGCTTCACGCTTGGTGAGAGCGAGGTCGCGCTCTGCTTCTCTTTGGGCACCGGCAGCGGCGCGCTGGGCTTCGGCGGCGGCGCGCTGGGCTTCGGCCCGGTCCCTTACCATATTCTCTTCCGTCTGAAGGCGTCTAATCTCTAGACGTATACGATCTTCGTCGCTCCGTTGCTGCGCCTGAAGGCGTTCTCTTTCCATGGAAGAATGTTCGCGCTCACTAAGCGTCTGTGCTTGGAGTCGATCGCGCTCTGTTGAGGCTGCTAGGCTGGCGAGGAATGCCTGTGCCAGCATCTTGTCCGCCTCGCTGGGGGAAGACGCTGGTTGAGGTGATCCGCTCCTGGCAGTACTCGTTGGAGATCTGTTCTCCTGTGGCGAGTCCTGGAGATCCATCTCCGGGGTGCACTCCTCTTCTTGTAGCGGGTAGAGTTCCATCCCTGGAGGGCTGTCTTTATCCTGGAGCTCTCCGGGGACTACTTCTTCGGTCTTGGCGGGGGGTAAAGTCATGTCGGGTCCCTCCTGGTCCCTACCGTGAGCTTGGTCAGTTACGTTAGAACCCACTAGGGCCTCTATTGGCGGGGTAGCCTGGTCGATAGGGTCGGACATAATTTTACTATCTACTTTTTCCGCGTTTACCGTCTGTAGAAAGCTGGGTAGTATATTGGCAACGTAATCCTCTAAGTACTGAGGTGTCTGCCGTCTACGCTGCGGGCGATCTACTTTAGGAGAACCGTTTTGTGGAGTGTTCATCATAGGCCATGTCAATATTAATACCACTATATTAATATTACACTAGTTACCCTCCGGCTCGAAGGACCAATTGTAACTGAGGGGTACAATTCCCTGACTGTATTGATAAGTATGGTATCATTAAACCACTACCGCTTTATGTACTTTAATTACTGGCCATACAGTACATGATATATAAATATGATGAACACTTCCCACAATGAATCGGTTCCACACAAAGTGGTAATTAAGTATTTATTGCAGCAAAAGGTACATAATATACTTCTCTATTTTACTTTGGATGCGCTTATAAGGCATAGGAATGTGCGTAGGCAAATCAATAATGAATGTCCATTCTCTGGTTACGCAGGAGGTAATTATACAACCTGAATCTTAGGGAATTATATCTATGGTACACTAGTAATATATAGCGGGAGATACTGGAAGGGTCCCCCCGGTTGTAAGCCAGTAGGGGTAGAGGATCTGTCGGTAGTAGAGAGTCTGGTCAACGATGACTAAGGAGACTCCAAGTACAGGAGACGGTGCAATAGTCTCTTGATCCACAGACGAATACAGCTGTTCTCCGTAGACTGTAGCTCCACAGTGAAGAAAGCTAGCCGGCCTCAGGCTCTCTGAGGCGCAGACTCGACGTGGCTCCTCACAGGGTAAATCCCACACGTGTAGGCGTCGGCGATTCTCCGCTCCATAAATCACAGGACCAAAACAAATATAATCCAGCCGCAAAGGGCTATGTAGTCGTCGGGTAGATTAATCCAGTGTACATGTCCACACGGTTCTCGTCTAGGTCTCCTCGGGTGAAAGCGCCATGAAAGCAGCCCAGCCTGGATAAGCACTCTAGCTGATACGAGGAAGCGTGATGCTGGTCACTGTAGAACTTTAGCCGCACGATACACTATACACAAATAGACTATTACTGACTTAATAGAAATATGTCGCACTCGACGGTATAGCGCCAAACTCTGACAATTCAGTTATTAATTCGCACGCGGTCTCAATGCTCTTATTTGGGGCCAAACAGGCCATACTTCACCGCACGGAGTATCGTGGGTGAGGCTTCAACTTATTGGGTAACTCTACTTCTGTATTCACCTGCGCCATATTTATATGCACGGCGAACAATCTAGTGCCAACCTCATTTCTGTCTCGTATTCCTGGGCAAGGCCGGGCATGTACAGACATGTCTTGATGGTGGCTTTGAACCTGACTCTGGAGGCACGGCCCTGGCGCCTGTGGACCGCTGTCCAATAGGAGAATGAAATATTATGGTCTGTACTAGGCTAAAGGGATATTCCGTGTATATGTACAAGGAATATACAAGGGATATCAAACGATATACAAATACTATGCAATATATATCAATCAATAAATATATATATTCGGTTTAATCTGATCCTTTGTAACAGATACCGATATACCGATATTGTCAAACTCTTAATTTCCGATACCGATATCACCCGATATCAACCAATACTGATATATGCAGGGTCCCCCCCCCCCCCCCCCCAAAAATTGAATAATTTCAGGTAATTAACATTACATATCTCTTTAACACAACATTATGCATACTTTTGACAATAAATAAAATCAGAATTTGTTCTTACTTGCTTGCCTGGGTAAATAAAGGTTATAGAAATGTAATTTTTTTTTTTTTTTATTTAAACATTTGAAACCCGATACCGATATTTTCCGATATCACATTTTAATGCCAATATCGGCCAATAATATCGGTAGGCCGATAATATCGGACATCCCTAGAAATAAGACATTCTGCGATATCTGTGACTATTCTTATGCCTTGGTCTGTGTTCAGCTGACACTGTTGACACGCCCACTACGCAAAGCTATAGTGCTCCGGTCATGCATCCACTCAACTCATAGAAAATACAGCATCAGGCTATTCTAAAAGTATTGATACTAATACAATGGAGTATTGGACAGTTTTTAACAGCTGGGTATCGAGATACCGTTCTAGTATCTGTGTATCATGCAACACTAGTAAAGACATTTATTTTGACATTCTGATTTAAGAACTTTCTAAATAAAAATGTATTTATTTGACTGCTTGTATTAATTGATGAAAAAGTAGATGCATGGTAGAATCTAATCAAGAGAGAGAGAGGAAAGGTGAGAGAGAGAGAGAGAGATAGAGAGAGGAAAGGTGCTATGGAGAGGGAGAGATAGAGGGAAAGAGAGAGGGAGGGAAAAGGGCTATGAAGAGAGAGGAGAGGTGTTATGTAGAGCGAGAGAGAGAGAGGAAAGGTGCTACATATAAATATATGAAGAGAGAGAGAGGTGAAAAAAAGAGCAGGAGGAATCAGAGAGCTGTTGTTGTTACTATATTAAAATTAGCCTTGTCAGAATGACGTCTTAATTCATTATTACCAGGAGACATCAGAGAACAGCTCTGTACAACTCAGCAGTTGTAGCAGCTGTCTTAGTGTGATTGCAGACACACACACACACACACACACACACATGCATGTACACACACACACACACGTACACACACACACACACGTACACACACACACATACACACACACACACACAAATACGCACACACACATGCACACACCTGCCAAGCCCTCCTCTGATCTAGAGGATTCTAATTAAGGCCCAAAGCGACAGAGATATTATGTTCTATTTCCAAGTGAGAAGAGCGAGAGAAAGATAGATTAAAAGAGAATAAAAAAGAAGATAGAAATAGAAAAAGAGAGAAGAGAATGTGAAAGGAAGACAGAGATACATTAAAAGAGGAGAGAATGAGAGAACCAGAGATAGAGATAAAGATATAGAGCCATTTTCGCTCTTTCTCTCTCTCCCTCTCTTTCTCTCTGATTACAGGCGCGAAGCCAGGTGTGTGAGAGCCCAGGGAGCAGCTGATTGACATCTGTGTGCTGATTGCTTCACCTACATAGACCTGGCTCAGATGCCATCATGCTGCCAGATCGTAGCTTAGTATTCTCCAGTCAGTCGTAGTCTTTAGCGCTTTACAGTTAGTATTCCGTACCCATGTCTCGTGTCTAACCCTTTCTTGTCTTCCTTTCCCTCAGTCCTCATCTGGCTCAACGTCCTGTTCTCTACTCCTGGATCCCGTGTACGACCTCTGCCTGCCTGACCATTCTCCTTGCTTCCTGCTCGGACTGTCTGAGTATCTGGTCCCGTGTTCATGACACCCACGCCTGTCTTACTACCCTGCTCCTCATATGGCCCCTGGACTATACGAATACCTCCTCTGTGTATGACCTACCTCTGCCTGGACTGCTCGACCCTTGTATATCATACCAAGACCTGTCTACAATGTATCTGTGTCTGCATATTGGGGTCAATACGCTCAGCCGTGACATCAGTAGTCACAGCAGCTACACTAACATATCCAGCTGTCAATCAAACTCGGCTTGTTTACGGGCTTGTTTACACTGTTGTGGTGCTTCAAGGAGTGAAAGCTATGTGTGTGTGTGTGTGTGTGTGTGTGTGTGTGTGTGTGTGTGTGTGTGTGTGTGTGTGTGTGTATGTGTGTGTGTGTGTGTGTGTGTGTGTGTGTGTGTGTGTGTTTTTGATGCATATCGTAGGTTGATTATATCATGTCCTTGTACCAGTCAGTGTGTGTTTGTGTGTGTTTGGGGGTGGGGCGGTATATGTATTTGTTGGTGTCAGTGTGTGTGTGTCACTGAGGGTGTCATTGTGTCCTTGCATGTCAACCTGGCATGTCTGTGTGATTGAGTGAAGTTGGACTCCTCCTGCATTATTAAACCACTACCGCTGCCTGCTTGGATGGATGGATGGATGGATGGATGGATGGATGGATGGATGGATGGATGGATGGATGGATGGATGGATGGATGGATGGATGGATGGATGGATGGATGGATGGATGGATGGATGGATGGATGGATGGATGGATGGATGGATGGATGGATGGATGGATGGATGGATGGATGGATGGATGGATGGATGGATGGATGGATGGAGAGATGGGGAGATAATAAAGAAAAGGATATACCACTATATATCCATGAGTCAATAAAAAGACACAACAATATGAGAGAGATAAAGATAGAGAGAGGGAGAGAGAGAGTTTGAGGGAGAGAGAAAGAGAGATTGAGAGAGATAGAGAGAGGGGGGAGGGAGATGGAGAAAGAGAGAGGGTGGAAGACAGTAAGAAAGAAAGAAAGAAAGAAAGAAAGAAAGAAAGAAAGAAAGAAAGAAAGAAAGAAAGAAAGAAAGAAAGAAAGAAAGAAAGAAAGAAAGAAAGAAAGAAAGAAAGAAAGAAAGAAAGAAAGAAAGAGAAAAAAAGAGGGAACAGATAAAGAGGGGCAGAGGAAGAGAGGGAGAGATATGGTACAGCACGAGGTGTGAAAATAAGTGTGGAATGAAAAGGGCTGAGCAAACAGAGAGAGATAGAGAGAGTTAAAGAGAAGAGAGGGAAAGAGAAGAGAGTTAAAGAGAAGAGAGGGAAAGAGAAGAGAGTTAAAGAGAATATAGGGAAAGAGAAGAGAGTTAAAGTGAAGAGAAGGAAAGAGAAGAGAGTTAAACAAAGTTTAAAGTTTTTACTACATTTAAAAGTAGAAACCTTTTTACTTTTACTCAAGTGTGTTTTTAGCCAGATACTCTGACTTTTACTTGAGTACGATTTTGAGACGGTACCCATACTTTCACTTAAGTATAATTTCTGGGTTCTTTTTACACCCCTGCATACAGTAGGAGGACCCACCAGCAATGAACGGCGTAAGCTAGAGAACGACATTCCAACTTGGATAACGGGGATGTTTTGCTGGTCCCAGATCAGCTAGAAAATATCATTGCACATTTCATTTATTCTCTTTCAACTTCTCTTTACAGACACGTCACCCCCACACACACAGATCAATCAGAATAAATCAGATTACATGAGAAGGTGTTCCTTGCCTTAGCTGTCTTTGGAACAGAAATGTTTCCCATTCAGGCTGTTTATTGAAATACATAACCAACAACGATTGAAGGAAATGACACAGAGAGGATGAAACTATCACTGGTATCCATCGGAGTATTCTTAGCACCGGTAAACAGGTTGTTGTTCTCCACTCTCCATTTGATGAATTAAAACGTCATTATTTCAAATACATGTATTGTAGTAACACTGCATATTCATAGTTGTGCAAAGCTTTATGTGGGCGTTGCTAACTGCAGACAAATGAACAGACCTTGCTAACAGTATTTTGAGGGACATGGACCCTGAGTGATGTCATCTGGAGGACACAGAGCAGACAGAAGTCAGAGGGAGAAGTGAGACTTGGCCTCTAACCCATCTACTTATGTCATCAGTTGGGAAAGATATGCAAACCTTGGAGCTCTGGAATCAGTGGCGTCGTTTTGGTATGGCAAGGTACAGTATGGCACTCACCATACCTTGGCTTCTAGCCAAATTTGACATTTGAAATCAATCGGTCGCGTGAGATGAAGATTCCTTTGAACTGAACATTCCAATGATGATGTAACAACCGTAACAAATGATGAAATGAAATCCAAAATCATTCCAAACCACTCACACCTGAAATGGTCAACGCTCAGTGACCTGATAGACGGAGAGTAGGAACCGGCCCACGCCTCAGTTCCCACCAGATACAGGGACTGATATACAGTGATAAGAGATGGATGACGGCTAATGAGAAACACCAAACAAGCAACCGGATGAGCCGCCCAGCCACTGGAACACGAGACAGAGAGACGTCTCTGATAAAAGACGTTCAAAACACAATGGAGGGTTTACATTCTAACACTAAAAGACAAGATAAGATCATTCTTTAATTTGTTTTGTGTCGCAACACACGGCACTGCATTACAAAAAAGAAAGACACCAGAGTAACAATGTGATCAACCCCCTTCCTTCCCTCCCAACCAATGTTATTCATGTTGATGTGGCACAGGCCCATAAGTCCACGGTTATTTCATATTGCACAGCCTGTGTGTATATTGCACTGTCCTGTGTACGTTGCAACCACATTTCTACCACTTGTTCAGTAGGCTTATTCAAGGTGGCACAAATTCGTTTTTGAATCTTTTCAGCTTACACTTGGAGGATCTGAAGTGCCTGTTTGAGGCTATCAGCTTGTATTCTGTGTGTAATACATGTGAGGGATCTTCTATGATCTTATGGGCCATTCTGAACATATTTGTAGTGTAACTTTCCAGAAATGTTTGGTTGATGGATTTGTTGATTATCTTTGAGGCTGTTTTAAGGAAGCTCGCTAGAACAGTAGATGATGCAGTGCTGGACAACACTCTGGATGGTAGAACAGTAGATGATGCAGTGCTGGACAACACTCTGGATGGTAGAACAGTAGATGATGCAGTGCTGGACAACACTCTGGATGGTAGAACAGTAGATGATGCAGTGCTGGACAACACTCTGGATGGTAGAACAGTAGATGATGCAGTACTGGACAACACTCTGGGTGGTAGAACAGTAGATGATGCAGTGCTGGAGAACACTCTGGGTGGTAGAACAGTAGATGATGCAGTACTGGAGAACACTCTGGATGGTAGAACAGTAGATGATGTAGTACTGGACAACACTCTGGATGGTAGAACAGTAGATGATGCAGTACTGGACAACACTCTGGATGGTAGAACAGTAGATGATGCAGTGCTGGACAACACTCTAGATGGTAGAACAGTAGATGATGCAGTACTGGACAACACTCTGGATGGTAGAACAGTAAAACAGGTTGAGGATGCTGCAGCTGGCACTGTAAGGATGTAGAAAGTACATATGCTGCTGCACTTTAATGCAAACAGAATCGTCATGTACCTTCCAGCTCAGAGAATGGTCGACATGGACTCCCAAGTACACCTGATCATGATTGTTCAACATTCCAAATAATCACTTCCTCTGGAGTTCTCTCGTTATAAAAAAAATAATAATAATATAATATATATATATATAACTAGGGAAGGAGCTTCAAGAGCAGTGATTATTTTGTAAAAGAATATATCAAGTTTATTTATTGGAGCATGTCATTTTGAGATGGAACTCTTCAATTACAGAATATAATCATCTTATTTATTTGGATGAATAAATATTGTGCGAGGCCATGCTGTGCACCAGGGACCGGCCGTGGAGACGGATGGTAGGAAGCCGCGGGACGGGCAGCAGATCAAAAGTGAATGAGGAACAAGACGCAGCACTTAACTGCAGTTCATGAGCCACGCGTTGTGAGTTCATCCGCAGGATGTCGCAAAACTTTCTACTCCTTAATGCAGATAAAACTGAGATGTTAATTGTTGGCCCCCCAAACCACAGAGGCCTGTTTCAGGACATCTCCCTCAACTTTGATACCTGTCATGTATCCCAGAGCTCCACCATAAAAAACCTCGGAGTCATTTTTGATTCATCCCTCTCATTTAATGCAGATATAAAAAAATTTCACCAAAATTGCATTCTTCCATCTTCGTAATATCGCAAAAATTCGCCCCATTTTAACTCTGGCTGATGCTGAAACCCTGATTCATGCTTTTGTCTCATCACGTCTGGACTACTGTAATGCACTTTTTTTCAGGCCTACCTAATTCAAGCATCAAAAATCTTCAACTCGTGCAAAATGCGGCTGCACGGATACTAACTAGAACTAGAAAATTGTATCACATCACACCAGTTTTGTCCGCCCTACACTGGCTTCCTATTCAAGCCCGATCTGACTTTAAAGTGCTACTCCTCACCTACAAAATTTTAAATGGGCTTGCACTGCTCTATCTATCTGATCTCATCTCCCGATACTCGCCCGCTTCGTGCTCTGCGCTCACAAAATGCGGGGCTTCTATCGATTCCTAGGGTTAAAAAGAAATCCGCCGGCCACAGAGCCTTTGTCTACCACGCTCCCTACCTGTGGAACAAATTACCTGCCGTCATCAGGGGCGCCTGCTCTGTCGAAGCTTTTAAATCCCTGCTTAAGACCCATCTTTTCTCTCTCTCTCCTTCAACCTACCCTGATCTCATCTGGTCGGGGACTGACCTTTAGATTAATCTGTCTAGTTTAGTTAGGACGTTTATTTTCCCCCCATGTCTGCTTTTTTTGCAGCACCACAAACATGGGAACTCTCTAACTCCTCCCCCCCCCCCCCTTCCCCCCCCCCCTCCCTCCTCCCCCCCCTCCCCCCCTCCCCCCCCCCCCCCCTCCCCCCCCCCCCTCCCTCCCCCCCCCTCCCCCCCCTCCCCCCCCCCCCCCTTCCCTCCCCCATCTCTCTGAGTGCCCGTCTCCTAGCGCTGACTAAGGTGATGGATGCCTCGGGGTCTTGGCCAAGATTGCAGCGACTGCTCTACATGCACCACCGAGGCCTTGGATCAGTTACTTACCGTCGTCTGTCCCGTGGTCCTGTCAACTGATGTGTCAACGCGGTTTCATTGCTGGGTTAAGTACTTCTATTCTATTCACATAATATGCTTACTTCATATATCTACTCTATTCACATATATGCTTACCACTTGTATCTATTGCTATGTCCGCCCACTACAATCACATGAGCTGTCTAACGCCTGTCCCGTCTCCCTGTCCCCCTGTGAGTTGCTGTCCTGGAGTGCTGACCGGAGTGTCGGACGTCCCGTGATGAAGGCCGGGAGGATGCGACCCTCTTTGCGTGCCCTCCTCCGCAGGTCAACCGTGCATAATATTGGCTGGTCTGGGGGCCGCCGCCATTTTGAAACCGCGTTAACTGTACTCCAGCTGGAGAACTAATGGCTGCAGAACTCTAGAAGTATTAGGAGTGTCTGTTCACTAAGTGTGTATGACTCTTAACCACCAACACCTGCTATACTATAACCCTCACCTGTACCTTGTGTATACTGTTTTACTTTATCATATTTGTATATTCAGATTCAATTGTATTGCCCATATTTATATCTTTCTTACCCTGCCCATACCTGTACCTCCCCTCCCCCCCCCCAAACAACATGACAAGTTTCTCCTGAGACCAAAACCCAGCATCGAGCCCTAACCCTGACCCTGACCCTAACCCTAACCCTAACCAAACCACTGCATCCTACTGTACACTACAACTAAAACTTGGATCAAAACGGCAACAGAAAATTAACCAAACCCTAAATGATCCATAAGCCCCACTGCCACAGAAACATTATATAGGCCTGAGGGGAAATACCGGTGTCCTCCACCAAAACCAAACCAGCCAGCCTGGTCAATACCAGTCAAAGACAATGCAGTATTCAGCAACTGCTACAAAACATGTCCTATGGGGAAATAGTCTCCTGGGCCCTCATTTATCAACGTTGCGTACGCACTGATATGTGCGTAACCCGTGCGTACGATCATTTCTAAGCAAAGTGTGGGACTTATCAATTTGAACTTGTGCTTGACTTTGTGCGTATATCTAAGCACAGCTCGGCGCATGCGTAGCTGGCGCCCGGTGGTAGAATATGTTTACAAACACGGAAATAAGCATTGACTGCGCTCCGCGTAAACTCAACTCGTTATTATTTTGCGCATATATTGCAGAAATACGGGAACGTTTTGATTATATTTAAAAGGCTTTGCCATTGTTAAACGTAATAAGTTGAACCCCGAAGCTGTAAGCAGAATACAAGTCATATGAACACCCACGATATAGTGTTCTTCCCCCTTCCTATAAGAAAGAATAAAAAACGCATTGCAACGAGAACAGAGGTTATTTGTTGAGTGTATGTGTATTACAAAACCCTTGCAATAAATGTGTCTTAAATAAATTAAAAGCATACATGCTCTGGATACAGAGCATATATCGTGTGGGTGATATCATGACTTGTATTCTGCTTACAGAATTTCACTTATTTAGTTTTACAATGTCAAAGCCTAAATCAAAACGTTCCCGTATTTCTGCAATCTATGCGCAAAATAATAACGAGTTGAGTTCTAACAAAGAACGTATTACATGCTGGTAGGCTGATAGAGTAAACTATGATATGAATATGATATGATATAAAGGTATACTGGTCCGTCCGCGAGGATAGCAAGGACTCGAGTCGGATAGCCATTAAATGCAATTTGAGAATATAGGCTATTAATGCAAAGCGACGGCCTATAGCCTATACATATTATTTAATGTTTTCATAAGCGTAAAGATACAACAGCTAGATTAATGATCAAGTTAGTTTACTGTATGCAGGCTTCGCAGGGCTGTGTGTTATTATATATGCGCAAGTTACTGTTGCATAATGTAGGCTATGGCTGCTATGTAATTCATATAGGCGACCTAATACCGACAACAAAATAGATTGTATGCCTCTAGTACAAATCATTATACCCAGTAGCCAATCGAACAAAATGAATAAAGGCATTCATATAGTCTTTATTAGTATATTGAGCTGTCCAGGCAGACAATGGTCTTAGGGAGTCTTTGATATCTGACATCACCATGTACAAGTCCGCCAGCATTTTATTTATTATCCCATAACACGGGTTGTGTCTTCTTGGTTCGGCAGCGCCTCTGTAAACAATCTCTCAGAGTTTGCTCGGGTCAGTCCATTATTTCACATCCCATGGGGGTGTACCATTACCATATATGGATAATCGGGGCGGTTCCGGTATGCAAATACGTAAAACCATGCACGAGCTGCAGCGTAGGATCAAAGTGATATTTATCAAGACAGGTGTGCGTACGACCTGTGTACGCACGTGTGATAAATCCAGTTTTTTTTTGTGCGTACACACATTCTAAATTATGTGCTTAAGAACAAAGATAGAACACTTTCTAAGAATTGTTGATAAATGAGGGCTGGTTTCCACCCTGGACTAAACTGAACCAGGTTGACCAAAACGATACCAGCACGTTCAGTTCATCTGGTTTGATCTGAACTGAACCAAACCATAGCAGAGGCTAATACTTGATGCATGTATGTACATAAACATTTCAAACTAAGGCTGTCAAAGTTAACGTGTTATTAACGCACAATTCTGTTAACACCACTATTTATTTTAACGCAATTAACGTTTTTCAAAGAAACTAAAACTATTATTTTTTATTTTTATTTTTTTACTAGCTGCTGGACAGAAAGATACTTGACTATGCCCCCGTGAATATGTATTGATATTGTCACCACATGTGACATTTGGAACGTATATGCTCCTCCTCTTCAGACATACAGTACTGTAGATCCTCACATTAAGTATTAAACAAGAGCATACTAGTCTAGAAAGTAGAAACAAATGTGCAAAATGGAGTTCCCCTTCCACCCTCTTCAGAAGGGCTGGTTGACATCACATTGTTCCGCTTTCCAAAAACAAGCCAATAAATAACCTGACAGGACATTTACCAGCTCTCTCTCTCTCTCTCTCTCTCTCTCTCTCTCTCTCTCTCTCTCTCTCTCTCTCTCTCTCTCTCTCTCTCTCTCTCTCTCTCTCTCTCTCTCCTCTCTCTCTCTCTCTCTCTCTCTCTCTCTCTCTCTCTCTCTCTCTCTCTCTCTCTCTCTCTCTCTCTCGTCCCCCTCTCTCTCACCCTCACCCTCTCTCTCTCTCTCTCTCTCTCTCTTTCTCCTCTCTCCCTTTCTCTCTCCCCCACTATCTCTCCCCCTCTTTCCCCCCTCTCTCTCCCTCTCTCTCAACCCCCCCTCTCTGTCTCTCTCGCGCGCTAGGGTTGGCAGGGCTGTCATTCTGTCAGTAAACTCTCTAAAGACTCTGTCGTCCGCCTCCGTGAATCATCTGGTCAAATCATTCCACATCACATGGTGTTCAGACCTGGAGGGTCCAGATGAGAGAGAACCTGGGTGATACACCAATATAAAGGTGCTGTGTGTCATGTTTAATCATGTGTAATGAGGAGCATGTACACTCAACCATACAAATAATGTGGAACACCACACATTTTAATAATAATAATAATAATAATAATAATAATAATAATAATAATAATAATAATAATAATAATAATAATAATAATAATAATAATAATAATAATAATAATAATAATAATAATAATAATAATAATAATAATAATAATAATAATAATAATAATAATAATAATAATAATAAATATAGCCACAAGTGGCAATGAACGGGTTTCAAGCCAATATTGATCATTAGGATTGCAAAATAAGTTCACACACATGGTTTAGCAGTGTTATAAAACATGACCTGCAAGTTTTGTAATGTTTGGATAAGAAAACGTTGAAATATAATCCGAGTTGTGTTATTCCACACACATTTTGTACATTTGTGTAGTGCCCCCTAGTGTTTAATTTGAATGTAATTTTTCGAGGAGCTGGACATATCCTGCATATTTGGTGATGATTGGCCAAACGGTTGTTAAATTTTAACTTGCATCTATTTAAGATACTAACTTCAATAAGCTTCATCAGGAAATCCCAAATTGAGGCAATTTTTTTCTGTTTTTCTGTGTTTTTCTCCCATCCCAATTTTTGTCGTTATGCCAATTCCCCCCTCCCCTTCCTGGTTGTTGCTCGCATGTGCCCCCCACTGGTCGGCCTAGGGAGCCCTGACGTCTATCAGATGCTTCCTCCGAGACATAGGAGACAGCCAGCAGCATCTTTTCACCTGCCAGCGCGGACTCTCATTGGTGAGGTGTAACGTGGCGGTGGTCACACTACCCTCACCATCTCCCTCCCTCGCTGTGCAGGCGCCCTGACCAACCTGTAGGAGTCGCTGTTTACAACGACCAGAATACCACCCACCGGCTTCCCTCCCGCTGACTCTGCCAATTGAGCCAGTATGACGGCCGGCCAAGCCGGAGGCAACGCTGACAGCCGGATTCGATACCAGTGTAAATTGAGGCAAATTTGTAGAGTTAATATAGATGGATGTCTGTACCAAGTTTCGTGAAAATCTGTTCTGACCTTTCAAACATGATAAAAAACCTTTGATTTATAGTCCGATTCGTGTTATGCCATGTACATTTTGTGAATTTGTATCGCTCCCCTAGTGGTCGATTTGAAAGAGATTTTCAGGATATGTTTCGGGTAGTTATGTGGACATACTGTACACTGCAAAATTGGTGATGATTGGCCAACGGGTTGTTGACTTGCATCTATTTATGTGCTGAGCCACGCCTTCTTGAAGTTCATTGGTTAATATTGTGAAAACTAAAAACCATATCAACAATACCTATACTAACTTTAATAAGCTTCATCCAATACTAATCCACAGCAAATATGGATTCGCTCAGGGCGGCATACAAGCTAGGAACACCACTGGACCTGCTTTTTCAAGTTTTCAAGTTCAAGTTTCAAGTTTTGTTTTATTTGTCACATATAAGGTACATGTACATTCTAGTGAAATGCTTGGTTCTGTATGAACCTCCTGAGATTGTGCTTCATACAGTAAAAAAGTCAAAAGAATAAAGAGAGGTAGTGCAAATCATTTTCTTAATAAATATATAAAATATGGTGTAGTGTTAAAAAGGTGTTTAAAGTGTCTAAAGTGAATGTTAAAGGTGAATGTTTAAAGTGAGTGTGTGCATGTGGATGTGTGTGCAATGAATGTAGAATGGATGGGTTAGTGTTACAGAGTCCACATTGAGCACATTGTGTTAACCCTTTCACTGCCGCACTACCAAAACGGTTAACCCTTTCACTGCGACACCACACAGAAGGTTAACCCTTTCACTGCCACACGACAGCCGGTTAACCGTCGGTTGTGTGATAGTAAAGGGTTAACCTTCTGTCGTGTGGCAGTGAAAGGGTTAAGAAACATCCCAACAGTGTCAAACAGACTCTCTGGCTCTCTCTCCATCTGATCACCCAAGACCAAAAGTCTCCCTCTCAAAACTCCAATCCTGCCAACCCCCCTGCACCCTGATGGATCAGCCCCCCTGCACCCTGATGGATCAGGCCCCCTGCACCCTGATGGATCAGGCCCCCTGCACCCTGATGGATCAGCCCCCCTGCACCCTGATGGATCAGGCCCCCTGCACCCTGATGGATCAGCCCCCCTGCACCCTGATGGATCAGGCCCCCTGCACCCTGATGGATCAGCCCCCGTGCACCCTGATGGATCAGGCCCCCTGCACCCTGATGGATCAGCCCCCCTGCACCCTGATGGATCAGGCCCCCTGCACCCTGATGGATCAGCCCCCGTGCACCCTGATGGATCAGGCCCCCTGCACCCTGATGGATCAGCCCCCCTGCACCCTGATGGATCAGGCCCCCTGCACCCTGATGGATCAGGCCCCCTGCACCCTGATGGATCAGCCCCCTGCACCCTGATGGATCAGGCCCCCTGCACCCTGATGGATCAGCCCCTGTGCACCCTGATGGATCAGGCCCCCTGCACCCTGATGGATCAGCCCCCTGCACCCTGATAGATCAGGCCCCCTGCACCCTGATGGATCAGCCCCCTGCACCCTGATGGATCAGCCCCCTGCACCCTGATGGATCAGCCCCCTGCACCCTGATGGATCAGCCCCCTGCACCCTGATGGATCAGCCCCCTGCACCCTGATGGATCAGGCCCCCTGCACCCAGACATTGTCTGGACTAATGAAGCCTCCTCCTCTCCCCACAGCTCTCACCCTTAGCAACCAGACAACAGTGCCTTTTCATCTCCACATCACAGACACAGCATGGGGGGGGGGGGGGTCCACATCACAGACACAGCATGGGGGGGGGGGGGGGGGGTCCACATCACAGACCCAGCATGGGGGGGGGGGTCCACATCACAGACACAGCATGGGGGGGGTCCACATCACAGACACAGCATGGGGGGGGGGGGTCCACATCACAGACACAGCATGAGGGGGGGGGGGGGGTCCACATCACAGACCCAGCATGGGGGGGGGTCCACATCACAGACCCAGCATGAGGGGGGGTCCACATCACTGACACAGCATGGAGGGGGGGGGGGGGTCCACATCACAGACACAGCATGGAGGGGGGGGGGGTCCACATCACAGACACAGCATGGGGGGGGGGGTCCACATAGGTTTGTATGGAACTTCAGGGAACCTTCCATTACACACCTCCCCATAAAACACCTAAAAGCTCCTCTCAGCACCTGGCGAGCGTGAATAACAATCATTGTGTGTTAAATGTGTAATGTTTCTCACCGTATGGCACATTTGCATAGGAGCCACTTTCAAACCCTTTTGTTTACACCGGCTGACAGAGTATGAATAAACCTCACACAGGGTACACTGTTCAGACTGCCAGCGCAATGTTCCATTATGTACTAGGGTTTGGTTCCCATTAGCCAGGTCCATTTAGGAACCGGTCCCAAGTTAGTTAAATAGACACATTTATTAAGGTCTGTCTGTATGATTAACTATTCTCTCAGTGCAATCAGCAGGATTGGCTGCACTTGGAGCGGGGCCATAAGACATGGCTCCTCTCTCTCTCTATCTCTTTCTTTGTCTCTTTGTCTCTCTCTCTTTCTTTCTCTCTCTCTCTCTTCGCAGGCAAAGCTGCATGTGCCCAGAAGATGCTGATTCTGCAAAAACACATACCCCAAAATACACACTGTAAAGTACCTTTCTTGTTAGTATTACTGCTGTTTATTTATTGTGTACAATACCAATGTATTGACTCAGTGTTACTAGAGTTAGACTGAATGATTCAAGCACCGTGTTGCTGGGTAGAACAAAAAGAGGACAAAAAGTTGGACAAAAAGAGAGGATTGCCAGGAAAACTTACCAACACACTCACTCTCTCTCTCTCTCTCTTTCTCTCTCTGTTTCTCTCTCTCTCTCTCTCTCTAACCCTAACCCTCTTATATGATGACGATTCAGCCCTTCTTATGTCCCACAAAAACAAAGAAGTGGTTGAACAAACCCTGTAACCATTCTGATTGGTTCCAGACAACAATTTATTTTACGGATTCTCAGTTATGTGCAATGGTACAAGAATTAAGGCAAAAAGGTATGGTGAATTACTTTGTGAATAAGACATGGCCATCAAGGTATTGGGCAAGGTCAAAATACCCTGACTTGGAAACACTTGCAACAGCCTTAGTTCAGAGCCAGTACAATTACACATGTACTTAAGGATAAGCTACAGTACAAACATCGCATCTATAGTATTCCACTACAGACATACAGTACTATGGTGAATTATAGTATGAAATAGTGTGTATGACAAATACCCAGGAATACTATAAATCACTACAGTACTTATGTGGCAAATCTCTATAGTGTGTATGGGAAAATAAGTAATCCTATAGGTCTCAGGAATACTATAGCTAATTTCCTATGGGAATACTATGTGAGAAGTCCTTTTCAGCTACACTGATGTCTGTAGGATTGGACCTTTGTGAACCCTAGTGAACGCCAGCTGAGCTGAACAGAGCCAAACCAAGCAAAACCAAGAAAAGAGAGAGGAGGAGGAGAGAGAGATGGTGAGAAAGAGGAGGATGAGAGAGTGAAGTGGAGAGAAAGAGGAAGAGGAAAAAGAGATGGTGAGAAAGAGGAGGAGAGAGAGATGGAGAGAAATGAGAGGAGGAGAGAGAGAGGAGAAAAGGGGGAGAAGGGAGCGGGTGGATGTTGGGGAGAGAGAGGAGGGGAGAGAGGAGGAGGACAGAGATAGAAAGAGAGAGAAGGGAGAAGGAAAGAGAGAGAAGAGTAAATAGAGGAGAGCGAAGGAAAGAGCAGAATCTCCACGGTCCACCTGCTGACAGGTCATCTTCTCTAACGGGAGAGCTGTCTGCACACCTGGGGCCCACAGACACGCACGCACACACACACACACACACCACACACACACACACACACACACACACACCACACACCACACACCACACACCACACACCACACACCACACACCACACACCACACACACACACACACACACACACACACACACACACACACACACACACACACACACACACACACACGATCCAATTCACAGCCTCCTCTCACACCCTCTAAAGTACATCAGCCAGACAGAGAGAGATCACTAAACAACCAAAAAAACAACATCCAGGCAGAGAGAGGAGCTCGTTCCTCCCTATGGTATTTCTCCATTCAGCTGCATTTAATATTACACTTGTGAATCCCAAGGTGATCTAAAGCTAAAAGGAATGACTGGGACTTGATAGTCTTTTGCGTGGGAACAAACGCTGCCTAACCCCTGTTTACTCCCAGAGTTGTTTCCCCCCAAAAGAGGTGTGGCTTATCACAGATCAGTGAGGATGATATGATGCCGGTCTGATGTTTACCTTTTCAAGGCTGGTTACTATGAACACACAAATCCATTGTTTATAAAGTCTCATATTATGAAATTTAATGATTTGGTTTATTATAAAGCTATGCAAATAATGTACAGAGCTAAAGCAAAGTTACTCCCAGGCGGGGTGCAAAGGTTTTTTTCAATACATGAAAGAAAAATATGATTTGAGAGATATTTGTAAATGTACTGTTCAAAAAGCTAAGAAAGGGATTAAAAGGAGGTGTATTTCTATTATTGGGGTTAACTTTGTGAGGATTCGCCTGTTCCCTGGACCTTTTTTCCCTGTCTCCTCACCTCACCAGCCCCCACCCTTGTGAGATCTTTTCCCTGCCTTCTACTCTCCTTCACCAGCCCCCACCCTTGCGATGATTTACTCTCCTCTACTCATCACCAGCCCCCACCCTTGGACTACCTTCACGCAGCTGTCATAGTTTATGATTAGCGCCCCAGAGGGCTTTATATACCTGGACCTCCCTTCCAGTTCTGGTCGGGTCGTTCTGTATCTGTATCTGTGTTCATGGAGTGCTGTACGTTACCATTCTGTACGTCACCATCACCTGCCGCGTCTCCGGCGTGAGACGACGGCCCAGCCATCACCACCTGTCGCCGTTTGCCTGGAGTGGGACACCGTCTTCGCTCTCTAATTCTCTACGGGAGGTTTTCCAGTGTTCCCACTCCAGACGTCAAGGCGGCACGCCATCGCTCCCGATTCCACGGGAGGAAGGCGTCTCTTCGTGATCCTCGTTCCTGGGGTGAGGCTCGTCGTCGCTCCCTAGTATTCCACGGGAGGACGGCGTGTTCCCATCCCGGTCCCCTGGGACCCCCTTTGTTCTGCGCTGCCCGTCTGCAGCATCCGAGGAGGAGGAGGAGGATCTCCGTGCCCGGCCCCCGCTGTCGGGCCCCTGTTTCCGTGCCCGGCCCCCGCTGTCGGGGCCCCTGTCCCTGTGCCAGGCCCCCGCTTTCGGGCCCCTGTCCCCATGCCAGGCCCCCGCTGTGGGCCCCTGTCCCCATGCCAGGCCCCCGCTGTGGGCCCCTGTCCCCGTGCCCGGCCTCCGCTGTCGGGCCCCTGTCTCCGTGCCCGGCCCCCGCTGTCGGGCCCCTGTCCCCGTGCCAGGCCCCCGCTGTCAGGCCCCTGTCCCCGTGCCAGGCCTCCGCCGTCTGGCCCCTGTCTCCGTGCCCGGCCTCCGCTGTCGGGCCCCTGTCTCCGTGCCCGGCCTCCGCTGTCGGGCCCCTGTCCCCGTGCCAGGCCTCCGCCGTCGGAACCCTGTCCTCTTCCCTGTAAGCAGCTCTGGCCCTCGCCCTGTCCAAGGCCTTAACCCTGTTCTCTGTCCCTGTCTCCAGCCCGCCTCTCCGGGCCTCTGTCCCCGTCTCCCTCTCCAGTGCCCCTGGTCCTGGCCCTGACACTTAGCCCTGGTCCTTAGCCCTGGCCCTTAGCCTTAGTCCCTTAGCCTGTTCGCCTCTTAAAGGCACAGTGCCGCATTTTCCAGATTTCCTTGTCTCTAGTGTTTTTGTGTTCTCCCTTAAAGGGACTGTGCCGCTTTTTGTTCTATAATAAATACTTGCCCTGTTTTGGCTTACTCTCATACCTGTCTTGTGTTGTGCGATTGGGGTCGGTTTCAAACCATAACAGTACGACCCGACCAGGCGACGACCCCAGCCAGCACAGACAGTGTATGTGAGTTAGCCCCTGTTAGTTTTCTCTAGTTCCCTCTAACCCACTCTAGCTCCCTCTAGTTCCCTCTAGCTCCCTCTAGTTCCCCTGTTAGTTCCCCTGTTAGTTCCCCTGTTAGTTCCCCTGTTGACTCCCCTGTTAGCTCCCCTGTTAGCCTCGTTAGCTCCCCTGTTAGCTACCCTGTTCCCCACAGCTAGGACTGTCCTTCCAGCTAGCTTGTTCTCCTTTGCTAGTCCAGCCCTGTCTGCTAGCCTAGCTCCGGCAGCTAACGCAGCCTCTATGCTAATGTAGCAGTACAGCTAGCATAGGCCCTGTAGCTAGCAATGCTCTGGCAGCTACCCAGTCCCTCTGCTAGCCCCACTTTAGGTGTAGCTTCCCCTGCTAGCATGGCCCAGTTTTTTTTTGTTTGTTGCCTTGTCTTGTCCTCTGCCCCGTCATGTTAGTGTTCTGCCCCATCATGTTAGTGTTCTGCCCCGTCATGTTAGTGTTCTGTCCGTCATGTTAGTGTTCTGCCCCGTCATGGTAGTTTTTCGGTTGCCCGGTGGCTCCCGTGGAGGGGGAGGTACTGTGAGGATTCGCCTGTTCCCTGGACCTTTTTTCCCTGTCTCCTCACCTCACCAGCCCCCACCCTTGTGAGAACTTTTCCCTGCCTCCTACTCTTCACCAGCCCCCACCCTTGTGAGATCTTTTCCCTGCCTTCTACTCTCCTTCACCAGCCCCCACCCTTGCGATGATTTACTCTCCTCTACTCTTCACCAGCCCCCACCCTTGGACTACCTTCACGCAGCTGTCATAGTTTATGATTAGCGCCCCAGAGGGCTTTATATACCTGGACCTCCCTTCCAGTCCTGGTCGGGTCGTTCTGTATCTGTATCTGTGTTCATGGAGTTCTGTACGTTACCATTCTGTACGTCACCATCACCTGCCGCGTCTCCGGCGTGAGACGACGGCCCAGCCATCACCACCTGTCGCCGTTTGCCTGGAGTGGGACACCGTCTTCACTCTCTAATTCTCTACGGGAGGTTTTCCAGTGTTCCCACTCCAGACGTCAAGGCGGCACGCCATCGCTCCCGATTCCACGGGAGGAAGGCGTCTCTTCGTGATCCTCGTTCCTGGGGTGAGGCTCGTCGTCGCTCCCCAGTATTCCACGGGAGGACGGCATGTTCCCATCCCGGTCCCCTGGGACCCCCTTTGTTCTGCGCTGCCCGTCTGCAGCATCCGAGGAGGAGGAGGAGGATCTCCGTGCCCGGCCCCCGCTGTCGGGCCCCTGTCTCCGTGCCAGGTCCCCGCTGTCGGGCCCCTGTCCCCGTGCCAGGCCTCCGCCGTCGGGCCCCTGTCCCCGTGCCAGGCCTCCGCCGTCGGGCCCCTGTCTCCGTGCCCGGCCTCCGCTGTCGGGCCCCTGTCTCCGTGCCCGGCCCCCGCTGTCGGGCCCCTGTCCCCGTGCCAGGCCCCCGCTGTCGGGCCCCTGTCCCCGTTCCAGGCCTCCGCCGTCGGTCCCCTGTCTCCGTGCCCGGCCTCCGCTGTCGGGCCCCTGTCTCCGTGCCCGGCCTCCGCTGTCGGGCCCCTGTCCCCGTGCCAGGCCTCCGCCGTCGGAACCCTGTCCTCTTCCCTGTAAGCAGCTCTGGCCCTCGCCCTGTCCAAGGCCTTAACCCTGTTCTCTGTCCCTGTCTCCAGCCCGCCTCTCCGGGCCTCTGTCCCTGTCCCCCTCTCCAGTGCCCCTGGTCCTGGCCCTGACACTTAGCCCTGGTCCTTAGCCCTGGCCCTTAGCCTTAGTCCCTTAGCCTGTTCGCCTCTTAAAGGCACAGTGCCGCATTTTCCAGATTTCCTTGTCTCTAGTGTTTTTGTGTTCTCCCTTAAAGGGACTGTGCCGCTTTTTGTTCTATAATAAATATTTGCCCTGTTTTGGCTTACTCTCATACCTGTCTTGTGTTGTGCGATTGGGGTCGGTTTCAAACCATAACAAACTTGTGGAACAATGCTGATATACAGTTAAGAATGAGTCATTCGCTTTTGGTTTTTAAGAAAATGGTTTGTAAAGCTATTTTTGAAAACTACAAGGGTGAATAATACTATTTTCTTTTAGAATACTGTTTTGGAGTCTTAATTTTTGTTAAGAATATAGGACAGGCATATATACGCATTATGCTTCAGTCTGTACCTTTTCAGTCACTGTAAAATCAAATATTGTTAAATGATGGTGTATATTGTATTGTGTGAGAAGATGACTGAATAAACTACTCCTACTACTACTACTACTACTACTACTACTACTACTACTACTCCTACTACTACTACTACTACTACTACTACTACTACTACTACTATACATCACTGTCTCCTCCTCATCTCTTATCCTCACCCATCAGCCTATACATCACTGTCTCCTCCTCATCTCTTATCCTCACCCATCAGTCTATACATCACTGTCTCCTCCTCATCTCTTATCCTCACCCATCAGCCTATACATCACTGTCCCCTCCTCATCTCTTATCCTCACCCATCAGCCTATACATCACTGTCTCCTCCTCATCTCTTATCCTCACCCATCAGCCTATACATCACTGTCCCCTCCTCATCTCTTATCCTCACCCATCAGCCTATACATCACTGTCTCCTCCTCATCTCTTATCCTCACCCATCAGCCTATACATCACTGTCCCCTCCTCATCTCTTATCCTCACCCATCAGCCTATACATCACTGTCTCCTCCTCATCTCTTATCCTCACCCATCAGCCTATACATCACTGTCCCCTCCTCGTCTCTTATCCTCACCCATCAGACTATACATCACTGTCCCCTCCTCGTCTCTTATCCTCACCCATCAGCCTATACATCACTGTCCCCTCCTCATCTCTTATCCTCACCCATCAGCCTATACATCACTGTCCCCTCCTGGTCTCTATGCATCCTAGAGCCACGTCTCTCCAGATCCGTCACACTCCTCACTTGTTGGACAAAAATTCCTTTCCTACCAAACACAGTGGAGGGGGTTACTTTGGTACCTGGGGAGAAAGAGAGAGGGAAGCTGATGGAGAGAGAATGACCAGGCACAGACATTAGGTCTTATTCAGGAATCTTCAATCTTCTTTACATGATAGGAAAGTACATACCTTCCAAATAAACCATCACTTGTACAAATCGAGCGGATACTTTTCAATCTATGTCTTATTAACCTGAGCTGACTTCACTGTGTTCTTGCTGAGTAATGTAAGTTAGTACTCAATCCATTGTATATTTTGATAATTGTTTGTTGTTAATCAATCAGGCTCTGTGCAACCCCATTGGGTTTGACTTGAGCAGCCTGTGGTAATTAGTCCAATCAGCCAATAGGGATTTAAGTGTAGTCTATCGAAGCGCCAGCAGAGCGCCGGCGACCGACTAAGACAGACAAAGACTTGGAGTTTTCCTGCTGGAGTTTATTCGAGGAGGCAACCGAGTGCACTAGAGTATCTACTGCCCCTCACCTGCCCTCCTCTAGCAGGCCACTCCTTTGTACCTGCATTTTCTGGTCTTGCCTTGTTAGCTTGTCAACTTACTCGACCCACTGGTTTTAGCTCATTAGCTAAACCTTCAATCGGCTTCATACACATAGCCTTTAGCAGTTGATCCATAGTACTTCGTATCTTTATTTGTTCCTGCTCTACCTGGTGTAAGCATGGCTATGTGTTCTGTCTGTCCTGTCTGTCCCTCTCTCCTAGAAAGGTTAACTCTGTTAGAGAGTCGTGTCCTTGAACTTGAGTCAGGAAAACAGTCAGCTTTAGACGTCTTGGACACTATAGGCTTTTCTGAGGAGCCTCTAGCGGGGTCTTCTCGTCTGGAGAGTCCCAGACATAGTGCTCAGGACAAGGCCTTTGCGCCCACTACGAAGCGGCAGTGTAACCGCCCGGCCTCGGCCTCAACAGCACCTGCTCCGCAACATGATTTTACACGTGTTGCGGGTTCCGGTCCAAGTACGCAGCCGGTTCCACTGCAACCCCGTCGTTCCGTCCTTGTGATTGGCGACTCCATCACCCGGCATATTTTGCTAGACAAGCCAGCCGAGATCAAATGTTATGGGGGAGCCAGAGCTACCGACATTGAAGCCAACCTGAGATTTCTGGCGAATAGCATAGTCAAGGCAAAAGGTAACCCACGTATCACACCCACTGAAGATAAATTCGACCATATTGTTATACACGTCGGAAATAATGACTGTAGGATGAAAGTCTCTGAGGTCACAAAGATCAACATAGTTAGGCTTTCTGACCTCGCCAGAAAGATGAGTCGGCATCGAGTAATCTTCTCTGGCCCCCTGCCTGTAAACCGGCATGATGATGAGTTCGTGAGTAGGACAGCTTCTCTACACCGATGGCTGGAAAAATACTGTAAAGAACAGGGCTTAGGGTTCGTGGATAATTGGTCCTCTTTCTGGGGGCACCCTGGCTTGCTGAGAAAGGACGGCGTGCATCCTAACATGCAAGGCGCCTCTCTCTTATCTCGCAATATAGACAAGATTATAGCTTCGGGCTGACAGCCACCCCACAAGCATGCCAGGGTGCAGGCTCTTAGCGAGCCTGCTAGTCATGCTAAACTGATGGACCCTGCCAATCCTTATACCTTTCTTGCTCGGTCCCTCCTCCACCAGGCTCCCCACTCCTCTCTTTCTATCTCTACCCCTAAACCTGTATACCCAATCAAAACTAGAATATCCCGTTACGCTCCGCTTTACCCAGCTCGTCCTTGTGCGATAAACCATGCCAACTTAATTGCGATTAAACCTACCCGCATGGCTGAAAACCGCGCTGCTAAATATACAGAGTGCGTGAAGGTTGGCCTTATCAACATCCGCTCTCTGCCAACCAAAGCTCTTTTGGTAAATGAACTGATAACAGACCATAGTCTCGACCTATTTGGCCTCACTGAGACATGGCTTAAACCTAATGATTTTCTGCCCTTAAACGAGGCCTCACCCCCTAATTTTAGTAGCTCCCACATCGCACGCACCTCCAAGAAAGGAGGCGGAGTTGCTCTAATTTATGACTCTAAGCACAACTTTACATCCGACGCAAACTGTAAGTTTTCCTCGTTTGAGGTGCTCCTGTTGCATCCCTCTCCACCCAACAGAAAGTGTGGCGGTCTGATTCCTACCTCCACTGCATCCTTTGTAATGGCTGTCCTATACCGCCCCCCAGGCCCTTACACCCTCTTCCTAGATGAATTTTCAACTTTCATCTCTGAGCTTGTTATGCGCTCAGATAACATTTTAATTGTTGGTGATTTTAACATTCATTCCAATAAAACTCTAGATCCCCTAAATAAGGCTTTTACCGACATCATTGACTCTGTCGGTCTCATTCAAATCGTTGACCAACCCACTCACAGTGGTGGGAACACCCTTGACCTAGTCCTAGCCCGCGGTCTCACTGTGTCAAATTTGACCGTCTCCCCCTATGTTCCTGCTCTCTCAGACCACTACCTCATCAAATTTCAAATTGATCTGACGGTTTCTCGCCCAGACAGTGTAGAATCCTACATGAGCCGTCGTATTAACGCCACAACTGTCCCAATTCTAGTTAACTGCCTACCAGACACCCTCTCTCCCTTCCTCTCTTACTCTGGCCCCCTTGATCTCTTTACAGACAAACTTAATGCCGCCCTTCGTAGCACCCTCGACATTGTCGCTCCCCTTAAACCTAAAATTAAACGTGCTCCGCAAAAACTAACTCCCTGGTTTACGGAGGAAACGCGCTCCTTTAAAAAGGCTTGTCGCAAACTTGAACATAAATGGCGTTCGACCAAACTCGAAGTATTCCGCCTTGCCTGGAATGATAGTTTACGTAACTACAAAAAGGCACTCTCACTTGCCAAAACCTCTTATTTTTCCAGGCTCATAAATGAAAACAAAAACAACTCAAAGTTTCTGTTTGACACAGTTGCAAAACTTACGCAGAAACAACCAAGTGCCCTAAACCATGCGTTCTCGGCTAACGAATTCATGACATTTTTTACCAAGAAAATTGACCTCATTAGAGATGAAATTGTTGCTTTACTCAACAATCAGAGTCCCTCCCAACCTTTGACGGGCATCCCCCCTGACTTTGATTCCAGTCATACGCTATGCTGCCTTGAAAACGTCTCACTTAGTGCCCTCTCTAAACTGGTTGGCGCGGCTAAACCTTCAACCTGTCTGTTTGACCCTCTCCCAGCAACTCTCATCAAAAAACTCTTCCCAACTCTAGGCCCTGCCCTACTCAATATCTTCAACACCTCTTTGTCTACTGGCGTGGTGCCCCTGGCCTTTAAATCAGCCGTCATTAAACCATTACTTAAAAAACCGAACCTCGACCCTCTAATCTTGAAAAATTACAGACCTATCTCCAATCTCCCATTCCTATCCAAAGTGTTAGAACGGATCGTCGCAACGCAACTTACTGACCATTTATCAAACAATAATCTTAATGAATCATTTCAATCTGGCTTTAGAGCCTTACACTCCACCGAAACGGCGGTTACCAAAGTCACAAATGACTTACTGCTCTCTCTTGACTCAAACCTCACCTCTGTGCTCTTATTACTTGATCTCAGTGCAGCCTTTGACACTATCGATCACTCGATTCTTCTAGGTCGGCTTGAGAACCATGTTGGCATTCGGGGTCTCGCACTAGCTTGGTTTAAATCCTATTTAACTGATAGAACACACTGCGTGGTCTATAATGATTTAACATCTGAGACCCTCCCAGTGCAATGTGGTGTCCCACAAGGCTCTGTCCTGGGCCCTTTGCTATTTTCGATTTACATGCTACCCCTCGGCGATATCATACGCAAATTTGGCATAAACTTTCATTTTTACGCTGATGACACCCAATTATATATACCTATTAAGCCAAATGATTCCTCCCAACTACAAAACCTTGAGGCCTGCTTGCTTGCCGTCAAAAAATGGATGTCGCAAAACTTTCTACTCCTTAATGCAGATAAAACTGAGATGTTAATTGTTGGCCCCCCAAACCACAGAGGCCTGTTTCAGGACATCTCCCTCAACTTTGATACCTGTCATGTATCCCAGAGCTCCACCATAAAAAACCTCGGAGTCATTTTTGATTCCTCCCTCTCATTTAATGCACATATAAAAAACGTCACCAAAATTGCATTCTTCCATCTTCGTAATATCGCAAAAATACGCCCCATTTTAACTCTGGCTGATGCTGAAACCCTGATTCATGCTTTTGTCTCATCACGTCTGGACTACTGTAATGCACTTTTTTCAGGCTTACCTAATTCAAGCATCAAAAATCTTCAACTCGTGCAAAATGCGGCTGCACGGATACTAACTAGAACTAGAAAATTTGATCACATCACACCAGTTTTGTCCGCCCTACATTGGCTTCCTATCCAAGCCCGCTCTGACTTTAAAGTGCTACTCCTCACCTACAAAATTTTAAATGGGCTTGCACCGCTCTATCTATCTGATCTCATCTCCCGATACTCGCCCGCTCGTGCTCTGCGCTCACAAAATGCGGGGCTTCTATCGACCCCTAGGGTTAAAAAGAAATCCGCCGGCCACAGAGCCTTTGTCTACCGCGCTCCCTACCTGTGGAACAAATTACCTGCCGTCATCAGGGGCGCCTGCTCTGTCGAAGCTTTTAAATCCCTGCTTAAGACTCATCTTTTCTCTCTCTCCTTCAACCTACCTTGATCTCACCTGGTCGGGGACTGACCTTTAGATTAATCTGTGTAGTTTAGTTATGGTACAGGGTACTACATGGTACCACTGGGTAGTTTACTATAGGGTAGTTTAGTTAGGGTACAGGGTACTACATGGTACCACAGAGTACTACTTGGTACTGCATGGCATTACAGGGTACTACATGGCTTACACAGCTCTACATGGCACTACAGGGTACTACATGGCACCACAGGGTACTACATGGCACTACAGGGTACTACAGGATACTACGGGGTACTACATGGCACTATGGGGTACTATAGGGTACTACATGGCACTACGGGGTACTACATGGCACTACAGGGTACTACATGTCTGCTCCTTTGCAGCACCACAAACATGGGAACTCTCTAACTCTTCCCCCCCCCCCCCCCTCTCCCCCCCCCCCCCCCTCTCCCTCCCCCTTCTCTCTGAGTACCCGTCTCCTGGCGCTGACCAAGGTGATGGATGCCTCGGGGTCTTGGCCAAGCTTGTAGTGACTGCTCTACATGCACCTCCGAGGCATTGGATCAGTTATTCACCGCCGTCTGTCCGTGGTCCTGTCAACTGATTAACAGACTGTTAACAGATTAACAGTCAACGCGGTTTCATTGCTGGGTTAAGTACTTCTATTCTATTCACATAATACGCTTACTTCATATATCTACTCCATTCACATATATGCCTACCACTTGTATCTATTGCTATGTCCGCCTACTACAATCTCATGAGCTGTCTAACGCCTGTCCCGTCTCCCTGTCTTCCTATGACTTGCTGTCCTGGAGTGTTGACCGGAGTGTTGGACGTCCCGTGACGAAGGCCGGGAGATTGCGACCCCCTCTGCGTGCCCCCCTGTCTTCGGAGGTTTCGTAGTGGTGACCGGAGTGCCGGATGTCCCGCGATGATGTCG
Organism: Notolepis coatsorum; assembly: GCF_963971535.1. Lineage (NCBI taxonomy): Eukaryota > Metazoa > Chordata > Actinopteri > Aulopiformes > Paralepididae > Notolepis > Notolepis coatsorum. Next base: position 94,822,926 of record NC_140178.1, on the reverse strand, counting down.
GGGAGTTCGCGACCCTCTCTGTGCCACCCCCCCTTCCCCCTGTCTCCGGCTGTCCCTGAGCAACGACCGGAGTGCTGAATGTCCCGTGACTAAGACGGGGAGGACGTGACCCTCTTGCGCCGCCCCTGTGCTTCAAATAGATCCGCTATCAACTCTATCTTTAATTTTTCAAAATGTACAGTTGCTATTGCATGCACTCATCTGTGTTTCACTACACACATGAGTGCATGCTTACCAACTGTCCGTCTGCAACACTACTATCACCGACATCTAAGAAGGGAGATCCCCCCTTGAACGGCCCTTCTAAGGTTTCTCTCCTCCACATTGCCTGTGGAGCTTTTTTCCCTATTGTTAGGTTTTAGTGAGTTTTTCCTTACCTTCGCGTGGGGTATGTCTGGGAGTGCTTGCATTCTTTCATTTATTTGCATTCATCTAAAAAATGTTTGGACCCTATGGTGTTCTTGTTCTGTTCTTGACTTATTGTTATGTTGTCTTCTTGACTTGTTTAAAGAAGACCTGTACGGCCCATGGGGACATTAACGTGTGTTGTCGGGCCCTATAAATAAATTTGATTTGATTTGATTTGATTAACCAAGATGATACCACAATCACTTGTTTAGAGCTGCAGTCGCAGAGCTTCAAAGGCTTGGAGCCGTTTCTCTTAACGACGCATGCAGGACTACTGTACCCACAATGCAACACACCTAACCCCTCCCCCACCTAACACCTTCTCCAGGTGAGCTGCGGGGGAGCAAAAATGTGGCTTCGTTATTACGATGTGTGAGTATGTGTGTATTGTGTGCGTGCTTCCCTCAGTCAGTGACAGAGCCGCCTCTCTGCGCCTACAGTATCTACTCCATTATGAGCGAGCAGCACGCGCCTGTCTGACTTGCGACTGAAATAGATGCATTCGTTAGAGAAATAGAATAGAATAGAATGGAAATACTTTATTCATCCCGAGGGAAATTTGCCACTACAAATCTCTCACAGTAAACAGTAAACATTTAGGTAGACAAAAACAAAAGTCACGAATAAGAATAAAAATAAGCCTAAGAATAAAATACGGTCCGGGATACATTTCCTGTAATACATTCTAATATAAAATATACAGTAAAAATATACAGGAATATACAGTAAGTGTAAAATTGTACTATGTAAAAGTAAAAGTCCAGGAAGATAGTACTGTCACCCTGTGCTCAGTGATGCAGTGAGGCACAGTGTTGCATTATAAAGTCTGATGGCTGTCGGAATGGAAGGACTTCCTGTGCCATTCAGTGCTATATCTTGAGCGTCTTAGTTTAACACTGAGAAATTCAATAATCTAACAGTTATGCCTTTATTATATGCCTTATGCGCACCGCCAGCAAGCCTTTATTAAAAACCTGCGACTGAGTCAAGTACGCAGGAGTGAGGCGCGGGCGGAAGTGGTATTCATAATTACATTGTAGTTCTTCAAAATGGAAAGGGTAGAGGGTAGCGTCAACAGTCTGGCTGAATTACCGCATTGTGTTTCTGAGCAGAGATCAATCAGCCACTCAGACAACTAATCAGGTGCGCCTCTTTCTGGTGAATTAGTGATTTAATGTAGCTTTGCAGTGGAATTTCCCCTTCAGCCACATTATGTTTAGTTAACATTAGATGAGCCTCCTTTCACCTCTCCTTTTCTTATATCTCCTCTCCACTCATCTCCTCTCTCTCTTTCCTCTCCTCTCTCTCTCTTTCCTCTCCTCTCTCCTCTTGCTTCCATGTCCTCTGCACTCCACTCCTCTCCTCTCTCTCTATTTCCTCTCCTCTTCTCTCTCTCCTCTCCCCTCCTCTCCTCTCTCTCCTCTTTCTCTCTCCTCCCCTCTCTATTTGCTCCCCCCTCTCCTATCCTCTCTCTATTTCCTCTCCTCCCCTCTCATCTCCTCTCCTCTCTCTCTTTCCTTCTTTCCTCTCATCTTTTCGCCCCTCTCATCTCCTCTCTCTCTTTCCTTCTTTCCTCTCATCTTTTCGCTCTCTTCCCTCTCCTCTCCTCTCTTTCCTCTCCTCTCTCTCTTTCCTCTCCACACACACACACACACACACACACACACACACACACACACACACACACACACACACACACACACACACACACACACACACACACACACACACACACACACACACACACACACACACACACACACTCTCTCTCTTAGATGTCCATTGTGTTCGATGAATGATGACGCTTGCTCCAGGGATGGGGTGAGGCGTGTGGGGGGGGGGGGGGGGGGGGTTAGCGACGCTGCCGCTGGTGCCACTTCTCGTGGGCGTTGAGTCCGACCCTTGAGCCGCACACCCGTCCGCAGATGGCGCAAGGGAAGCCAGATACCTGGGGGATGCCAGCCGCCCGCTGGTGTCGTTGTGTGCGCCTCTCAGATCTTCGGTCTTGGTTGGTTTGGTGTATTTGGGAAACTGCAGTGGCACAAGTGACTTGCCAGGCTGATCTGTCGAGTGCCAGAGTTTCAAGCTGCGTGTTGTTGATGTTTGCACACTTTAGCAGGTCCCTGGTGTAGTCCTTAAAGCATCTCTTTTGGCCTCCAGCAGCCCGCTTTGCTCCTCTCAGTTGGCCTACCCTAGAGGACTTGGCGGGGCAGGCGGTGGTCAGGCATACATACGTATGGTGTGCCCTATCCAGCGAAGATGTTTTTTGGCCACAGCTGCGGCCATACAGATTGAGTTGGTGTTGTTGAGGATGTCTGTGTGGGGGACTCGATCTTCCCAGGTCAGGCCGAGGATCCATTGTATAGGCAACGGATGTGGAAGGCCTCCAGGTTGGTGATGTGCCGGCGGTATCGGGTCCAGGATTCTGCTCCATAGAGCAGAGTGGATACACACGCACGCACGCACGCACGCACGCACACACACACACACACACACACACACACACACACACACACACACACACACACACACACACACACACACACACACACACACACACACACACACACACACACACACACACACACACACACACACACACACACACACACACACACACACACACACACCAGACCCCAGCGCTCAGACCCACCCAGACCCCAGCCAGACCCCAGCCAGACCCCAGCCAGACCCCAGCGCTCAGACCCACCCAGACCCCAGCCAGACCCCAGCCAGACCCCAGCCAGACCCCAGCGCTCAGACCCAGCCAGACCCCAGCGCTCAGACCCAGCCAGACCCCAGCGCTCAGACCCAGCCAGACCCCAGCGAGACCCCAGTGCTCAGACCCACCCAGACCCCAGCCAGACCCCAGCCAGACCCCAGCCAGACCCCAGCCAGACCCAGCCAGACCCCAGCGCTCAGACCCAGCCAGACCCCAGCCAGACCCCAGCCAGACCCCAGCCAGACCCCAGCCAGACCCCAGCCAGACCCCAGCCAGACCCCAGCGCTCAGACCCACCCAGACCCCAGCCAGACCCCAGCCAGACCCCAGCCAGACCCCAGCGCTCAGACCCAGCCAGACCCCAGCCAGACCCCAGCCAGACCCCAGCGCTCAGACCCACCCAGACCCCAGCCAGACCCCAGCCAGACCCCAGCGCTCAGACCCAGCCAGACCCCAGCGCTCAGACCCACCCAGACCCCAGCCAGACCCCAGCCAGACCCCAGCGCTCAGACCCACCCAGACCCCAGCCAGACCCCAGCCAGACCCCAGCGCTCAGACCCACCCAGACCCCAGCCAGACCCAGCCAGACCCCAGCGCTCAGACCCACCCAGACCCCAGCCAGACCCCAGCCCTCAGACCCAGCCAGACCCCAGCGCTCAGACCCACCCAGACCCCAGCCAGACCCAGCCAGACCCCAGCGCTCAGACCCACCCAGACCCCAGCCAGACCCCAGCCAGACCCCCAGCACAAAGCTGCAGAAAGTATAGCCAATAACCTCCAGTCCCATCTCCAGCTCCAGACACAAGCGTATGTCAGAGAGGATGAGCTCACATCAAGCTACAGGGCTGCGGGCGGTCAGGTGGCGTAGCGGAGATTGTGCTTGTCACCAATGAAAGAGGCTGCGGTCTCGACTCCCGGAGAGTCAGCATTGCCTTGGCTTGGGCTGATCGCTATACTAACTCGTTTGGCTGAGTTAGGGGGAGGGAAGCCGTGGGTGGGTCCTGGGCGTTGTGGACAGCGACCCCTACAGTTCGGTCGGGTCGCCTGCACAGCGAGGGTAGGATCTGGAGAGAGGTAGTGCGACCTTCCACACGTTACACTCTCCCGGTGAAAATCTGCGCTGCCAGGCTGGCTGCCGGCTGGCTGCACATGTGTTGGAGGAAAACATGTGACAGTCTCCGGCCTCCCGGACCAACAGCAGGGGGGGGTGCGCAACAACCAGGAAGGGGGTTGGGAATTGGCATAACGACTAACAGTGGGATGGGAGAAAAAAAAAAAGAAAAAAGAAAAAAAAATCTACAGGGCTGCAGATCATCCCCTCATCCTCCACCCTCCACATATCATCATCAACCCTCATCCTCAACCTTTCACCTTTAACACCTCATCCACTCTCCACACATCACCATCCACCCTTCATCCATCATCATCATCCCCCCTCCACCCTTCATCATCCACCCCTCTGAGTGTCTTACCTGACAGACATGGAGAACTCCCCAGGAGCGCTCTCACTCTCTCTGACCAGGAAAGCTCCACACTCCCTCTGCTTGAGTCTGCTCTCTGCCACACCTCGAGAGATACGACCTGCAAACCAGCTGGAGAAAGAGAGGGGGGGTTACAGATATAGAAACAGAAAAGGGAAGAGAGAGATAGACAGAGACTTTGTGATTTTCCCCATCTAATTCCTCCACTGTGTTCCATAGTCAAATTGGAAAAACTCACTGAATTGCACCTTCTGTATAATATATATATTTTTCTTATTAGGCTGTGATTAGGGGAGAACGGGGGACGTTGTCACACAGGTAGGTTGTCACATTCATTATATTTCACCACCAGAGGATCCTGTCTCCCATACTTTGGTATTTAAATGTCCAGAATTGGGGTCAGAGTTCACCTACATTGTCCATTTGTAAATATTCCGCTCCTCAGTATTTTTCTTCTAGGCTTTTACACAATTGGTTTATAATGAAACAATTATTACCCTTACAAAGTGTGAAGGGATAGCTATATAGTTTAGATTGTTGTTAGCTAGCTAACTAGTTGTTAGATGGCTGTTAGCCTTGATGCTATCAAGACATTCCAGTTGGGGTTGGTCGTCACATTTTATTTGGGGTTGGTTGTCACATGTTACAACTACGAATTGAAAATGGGGGACCCTGATGTAAACAAGACAAACGTCTTTCTCTGGTCTGCATCCCCTTAACAATTGTGTGTATTGAGCCGTACTCTTAGGTTAGGTTAGGTTTACTTTATTTGTTCAAGGGGGACAGTGTACATTAATAAAACATTTTACAAATGTAAATGCACCCAATTTTAGCCAAAAGGCTAATTTCCATTGGCAGTCCCCCTGCCAGAAGGTACAGGCTAAAATCCTGTGTAAAAAAAGGGTTAGCAATAAAAACAGAATAAAATCAAGATAAATAACATTAGAATAAAAACACAACAAAAGCACATAGATATAGTAGGGATACAGGTCACAATACAGTCATGGACACAAGGACAGACGCACCGTCCATATCCACACACACACATACACACACAGACACCTCAGTGTTGACAGTTCTGGTTTTCAATGAGCCATTCCCTAACCCTGCACTTGAATGAATGGTATGATGTGGACACTCTAATTGTTTGAGGAATTGAGTTCCATTGGTGGGATGCTCTGTATGAGAAGATTGTATGTATTGTACCCATTCTGCAATCTGTTAAATAAAGTTTTCATTCATTCATTCATTCATTCATTCATTCATTCATTCATTCATTCATTCATTCATTCATTCATTCATTCATTCATTCATTCATTCTCATTCATTCATTCATTCATTCATTCATTCATTCATTCATTCATTCATTCATTCATTCATTCATTCATTCATTCATGTTGTTAGGCCGATTTATTGTGTTCTTATTTTGTTATATAGGATGGCCTAAATATGTGTTTCCTGTTTATGTTCATGTTAAGATGCATTAAGATGTATTTGTCAACTTGTCAATGCAATTAAACTTTCAAATTTAGTTCTGCCTTCTTGTCTTCTTTTTAAGATTTTCCCATTAAAACACATGGTGACAACCAACCCCATAGTGTGTGACAACCATCCCCATGATCGGGTTGGTTGTCACAATGTGTCAGAGTGTCTTTGATAGGTGATTAACTCTTTGTTACAATACGTTGGGAAATGAGAGGGATACACATTTCAAGCAAACATCTTAAGCTTCAATTTAATGTAGGAATGACTATTGAAAGATGTTTTGATTATGAGCAATTCACACTAGAGTAAAAAGTGTGACAACGTCCCCCGTTCTCCCCTATCCTAGAAATCACAATGGGTTGTTTTATATAGTGAGATCAAGTTTTAAATAAGAAATGGTCTCACGACATTGACATGACAGAGTCTTGGTTTTCCAGTCATACCCAACTCATGGAATTCCAAGACTGTGACCACAGTATGCAGAAATATACAAATACACCATTTTAATATATATATATATATATATATATATATATATATATATATATATATATATATATATATATATATATATATATATATATATATATATATATATATATATAATATATTTGAATCATATAGATGCCTGTCCCAAATAAAGGCGCGGTGAGTTCAGTGATTGAAGCAAATAAAAGCCCAGGCTTAAAGTTTTACAGTAGGCAGAAATAATACATTTGTACTACATGCAGAAAACTGCATGGTGTTGCCACAAAACTACATGGGATTAGCATGAAGTGGGCATGTCTGCAAATGGGAGACACCTGGGTGAACGTAGGGGCTATTTTCAATCAGATATGTTGAGGTTGGCCCTGTAATCCCCCCCCCCCTTTTTATTTACATTTTTTATGTGCCTACCTTTTGACCCAATGATATGCCCAGTGCATAGACAGATAGACAGACAGACAGACAGACAGACTAACAGACCGAAAGACAGACAGACAGACAGACAGACAGACAGACAGACAGACAGACAGACAGACAGACAGACAGACAGACAGACAGACAGACAGACAGACAGACAGACAGACAGACAGACAGACAGACAGACAGACAGACAGACAGACAGACAGACAGACAGACAGACAGACAGACAGACAGACAGACAGACAGACAGACAGACAGACAGACAGACAGACAGACAGACAGACAGACAGACAGACAGACAGACAGACAGACAGACAGACAGACAGACAGACAGACAGACAGACAGACAGACAGACAGACAGACAGACAGACAGACAGACAGACAGACAGACAGACAGACAGACAGACAGACAGACAGACAGACAGACAGACAGACAGACAGACAGACAGACAGACAGACAGACAGACAGACAGACAGACAGACAGACAGACAGACAGACAGACAGACAGACAGACAGACAGACAGACAGACAGACAGACAGACAGACAGACAGACAGACAGACAGACAGACAGACAGACAGACAGACAGACAGACAGACAGACAGACAGACAGACAGACAGACAGACAGACAGACAGACAGACAGACAGACAGACAGACAGACAGACAGACAGACAGACAGACAGACAGACAGACAGACAGACAGACAGACAGACAGACAGACAGACAGACAGACAGACAGACAGACAGACAGACAGACAGACAGACAGACAGACAGACAGACAGACAGACAGACAGACAGACAGACAGACAGACAGACAGACAGACAGACAGACAGACAGACAGACAGACAGACAGACAGACAGACAGACAGACAGACAGACAGACAGACAGACAGACAGACAGACAGACAGACAGACAGACAGACAGACAGACAGACAGACAGACAGACAGACAGACAGACAGACAGACAGACAGACAGACAGACAGACAGACAGACAGACAGACAGACAGACAGACAGACAGACAGACAGACAGACAGACAGACAGACAGACAGACAGACAGACAGACAGACAGACAGACAGACAGACAGACAGACAGACAGACAGACAGACAGACAGACAGACAGACAGACAGACAGACAGACAGACAGACAGACAGACAGACAGACAGACAGACAGACAGACAGACAGACAGACAGACAGACAGACAGACAGACAGACAGACAGACAGACAGACAGACAGACAGACAGACAGACAGACAGACAGACAGACAGACAGACAGACAGACAGACAGACAGACAGACAGACAGACAGACAGACAGACAGACAGACAGACAGACAGACAGACAGACAGACAGACAGACAGACAGACAGACAGACAGACAGACAGACAGACAGACAGACAGACAGACAGACAGACAGACAGACAGACAGACAGACAGACAGACAGACAGACAGACAGACAGACAGACAGACAGACAGACAGACAGACAGACAGACAGACAGACAGACAGACAGACAGACAGACAGACAGACAGACAGACAGACAGACAGACAGACAGACAGACAGACAGACAGACAGACAGACAGACAGACAGACAGACAGACAGACAGACAGACAGACAGACAGACAGACAGACAGACAGACAGACAGACAGACAGACAGACAGACAGACAGACAGACAGACAGACAGACAGACAGACAGACAGACAGACAGACAGACAGACAGACAGACAGACAGACAGACAGACAGACAGACAGACAGACAGACAGACAGACAGACAGACAGACAGACAGACAGACAGACAGACAGACAGACAGACAGACAGACAGACAGACAGACAGACAGACAGACAGACAGACAGACAGACAGACAGACAGACAGACAGACAGACAGACAGACAGACAGACAGACAGACAGACAGACAGAGACAGACAGACAGACAGACAGACAGACAGACAGACAGACAGACAGACAGACAGACAGACAGACAGACAGACAGACAGACAGACAGACAGACAGACAGACAGACAGACAGACAGACAGGACAGACAGACAGACAGACAGACAGAGACAGACAAGTAGCAACTCCAGATTATTCATCAGCTATCCATGTTGTACTGCGTGAGTTGTCATCCATCTAAATGAAAGAAGGAGCCAGGTGATGAATCTCTGATAGAGATACACTAAGTACCAGCAACTACACTGTACACACACACACACACACACACACACACACACACACACACACACACACACACACACACACACACACACACACACACACACACACACACACACACACACACACACACACACACACACACACACACACACACACACACACACACACACACACACACACACACATATATATTCACACAAACAGCTTGGTATCGTGTGTGTGATTACGTAAGGCAGTGAGTGAGTATATTCCTGGGAGAGCCAGCCTTATGCCGGCATACAGATGTCCACATCAGAGCTAGAAACGCAGCAGAGCTACTGATGAGCTGCCTGGATATAAACCCACCAGACCCACTGCCTGTACTCTCTGATGAGCTGCCTGGATATAAACCCACCAGACCCACTGCCTGTACTCTCTGATGAGCTGCCTGGATATAAACCCACCAGACCCACTGCCTGTACTCTCTGATGAGCTGCCTGGATATAAACCCACCAGACCCACTGCCTGTACTCTCTGATGAGCTGCCTGGATATAAACCCACCAGACCCACTGCCTGTACTCTCTGATGAGCTGCCTGGATATTAGGGGTGTAAAGGTACACATATCCGTACCGAACCGAAACCGTTTCAGTGTGTACCGTACCGTACCGAACGGCTGTAGTTAGTGTGTACCGAACGAATACAACGGTATATTAACCACTGACGACCGCCCACCATGGCTGTTTTTTTCACAATCTAATATAATTATTATAATTTTTTCTTTTCTTTACAAGTCGATTATTAATTTCAATACAGAATATTTGTTGACAGCCCTACAAGTACAATTAGTTACTGCACACTGAGTGGAACATGGAAAGCCAAACTTTCCCCACTGTACCGAAAACCCGTACCGAACCGTGACTTCAAAACCGAGGTACGTACCGAACCGTGGTTTTTGTGTACCGTTACACCCCTACGATATAAACCCACCAGACCCAGGTCTGTACTCTCTGATGAGCTGCCTGGATATAAACCACCAGACTCCTGTACTCTCTGATGAGCTGCCTGGATATAAACCCACCAGACTCCTGTACTCTCTGATGAGCTGCCTGGATATAAACCACCAGACTCCTGTACTCTCTGATGAGCTGCCTGGATATAAACCACCAGACTCCTGTACTCTCTGATGAGCTGCCTGGATATAGACCACCAGACTCCTGTACTCTCTGATGAGCTGCCTGGATATAAAGTTTAAACCCACCAGACCCACTGTCTGTACTCTCTGATGAGCTGCCTGGATATAGACCCACCAGACCCACTGCCTGTACTCAGTTGAAAGTTATTGAGAGTAAACGGTTTTGAATATGGCCACCAGTGATGTCATCGGGGACATTGAATCATTGTGTTGTGTTAATTACAGTTCCATGAAATGATAAGGTAGCAGGCCAGTCCCTATAAGATAAGGTACTGCTACGCTACATCATTTTATGGAGCTGTAATTAACACAGCACAAGGATTCAATGTCTGACATCACTGGTGGCCATATTCAAAACCGTTTACTCTCAATAACTGTCAAATGAATGCGTGCAAAACTGTTCATTGAGGGTTTTTGTATGTGTGTGAGATTATGAGCAAAATAAAAGTTTTTTGCCAAGGCTGTTCACCGTCAGAAACGTAAGGTTATGTATATAACCAAGTTCTGTGAGTTATGGTGCGCTCAGCACCAGTTGCACTGTACTTCACTTCGTGCACGAGCACTGAATAAAAAATTCCACCATGTACCTTTACATCCCAACATTCGTCTGGCCACACCCCCATCCGCTTACCTTCATAAGCAGGAGTGTGGTCACCTACTCGCCTCCTTCCCAAACTTTCACCATAAGGCGAGATCAAGGGCCGCAGCGGTGTCCTGGTGCTGAGCGCACCATAACTCACAGAACTTGGTTATATACATAACCTTACGTTCTGTTTCGTTATGGCTTCGCTCAGCACCAGTTGCACAACAGGAGCTGAGCGGGAGCCATAGCCCGACAAATGTACCCCGCTGAGGCCCCCCACAACCATCAGACCGGGGAGGACCGAGCCCCCCGACCCTCCTTAATGGAGGATACCCCCCCTATTGGAGGCTTACAGGAGGGAGACGGATCCGACCGTGCGAAGAGGAACTCAAGCAACTCAACGCACAGGGTGAGCAGACCGTGGCTTGACCCCACGACTACACACACGCACAACCCGCATGCCACCCGGGAACGAACGGAAGGAACAAACCTCGTTACTGCCCCCAAAATCACGGGGTCAAGAGCAAACCCAACCCCGTGGCAAGGCCATAGCAGCGGAGCGCGAAGGAAGACCCAGACCCACTGAAGGGACTGGATCCCCTGGAAAAAAGGGGGCCCGGAGAGGTCAATGACGCCAGGCATCAAGACCCCACCAGGTGGTCACTTAGTGACACCGCCCCCCACATCGCCCGCGTATTCGGATAAGGCCCCTCCAAGAGCGGGCCCTTTCCCCCCAATAGCACACCGCCTGGCACACTGACCCTGCAGAACAGGCAGTCAGCATGGCCGTAAGCACTCAAAAAGGTTAACCAACGGAAGCAGGCAGCGCACTGGGGAAACCAGGCAGCAGGCTGTAACCTGAGCCTGGAGCACTGCGGACGAGACAGGCACCAAAGGAGTTAGCTGAAAACACCCCCCCCGGCGGAAGGGGTGTATGCTGGCGCTGTTGATCACCATGACAAAGCCTCCATTAAAAAAAAACCACCCAGAGGGGTCGAGGCAGAGAAGGCTGACATGATTGGCAGACGTCATGAACGTGCAGGGGCACACTCAACCGGGTAACCCGGGAGTTGACTCTGCTCCAACACACCAGGGAATCAACCACCCTCTCGGTACAGACGGTGGTTGTTCCTATAACCCCTCAAGAAAAAACTCCAAAACACACCTGCGGGTATACACCGGCTATACCGCAGTACAAGCGTTTCAGTTTTCAAAAAAGGGTTATCCCAGGCCTACGGTATCAACGAAACTTTACTTCGGACCGGGCCCGGCGGCACGGGAAGCACAGGGTTACCAGAGGAGGTCCAAGACCACCCCAACAGCCCCCTCTTCGCCACGCGTGAGAGAGGAGCGAAAAGAATGGAGAACCAGCCCTAAGCACACCGCACTTGGTATTCCCAGGCAGTCTCCCAACCAAGTACTAACCAGGACCAAACCTGCTTAGCTACCGAGATCGGACGAGATCGGGCGTGTACAGGTTGGTATGGCCGTAAGCCATTACGATAGTGCAGAGTACAACATGTACCCAACAAAGGGTCTCCATAACGCCTAACCCTGTGACACCCGGACCGACCCGGCATTTTTCCCCCCGAAAAAAGCACAAGTCCCTCAGGGTACCAGAACAGCAGATCTGCATCCCCGGCGGACAACGGGTTAACTGACCTGGACCAGCGCGACCAGACCAGTCCCGTGTCCTAACCACGCCGATATGCCCACTCCAGAAGAGGGGGTAGGTATGCGTGTCGATCTAAAACATGAAAAGAGGGCGCCACCCAGACGGTCCCCATTTGGACCGTGCTCAGTGGCCCACCCCAAGGGCGTGAGACCCCTCTACCTATGTTCTGATCTATTCCGTTAACATCCCCCAGATATGAACGAGAATTCATCGAGACAACCTAGTAAACTGGCGCTCGGAAGAGACAAAACTCCATCCCAGTTGCCCTATAAAAACGCTGTTTTAACAAGCAACCAAGGCGCACTTAGCCCCCTGCGTGATTTTTTAACAGAAACACACCGAGCCAGCACTATGTATGCGTCGAGACCCAAACACATCAATGGATAGTCTAGCAAGACACCAAACATTGTTCCTCCAAGTCGCCTGGGAGAACGACACGGAGCCGTCGTGCTTCATGTACCTTCCTCTTTTTATCCAAAAAAGAAAGAAACACAGACTGACATGAATCCCACGTGACGCAGTTGAGGGTAATTTTTTTTTTACATTTTTACATCCCACCACCCTCGCCATAGGGAGGAGACGGAAATCCCCAGAGAGACTTCCCACGCAAGCTGTATAGATTGAAAAGAATATATTGCAACATTGAGCTATGTAATATTCAGGTTCAGGGCTCTCCGAGGAGGAGGCACTGAACCAATAAATAATCGAATTGAATCGAATACACACACAATAGAGCAGAACTCCTTTTTGAAGTTCTACTCACCTTGACAATCTGAGGAGGAGGCTCTGAACTCTGAGGAGGCTCCCTCACAGGGAAGGAGAGTCCGAACTCACAGAAGGCCCGAGGAGGAGCTTCGTGAGGAGGAGCTCTGACAACTCCCTGAAACAGATCCATAACATGGACCTGAACAACCCACGGAAGTCTTACCAACAGAGACGCGCTCAGTGACGTACTCTATGGCGGGGGAATTTCCGCGGTGCACACGCCCAATCTTCCAGGGCGTGGGACCAGGAAACTCCCTCCCCCCCTCCCCCCTCTTACCCTGTAACGTGCCGAACAGCAACGTGACAGGAACCTTGAAGGACAGGAGGTTTTAACCCCTGACCAATCAGAAAAGGGGAGGAAAGGATTACCAGTTCACCCCTTTATGACCCCACACCCATGATACGATGTAATGACAAATAGAGCATGACACAGTCATAGTCTGCTACATGAAGTATCTAACAGATTCACACAGCTCATGTGCTAACCTGCTATCTGATTTTTACTAAGGAAAAAACACAGAATAGAGAGGGCCCCCTTTAAGAGCCCCGGTACCAGACTTACACATGTGTTTCTGTGGCCAAACCTAACCCAGTTGTAGACACACACAACCCTTCATCACAACAAAAAATGGCAAAAGTACACTCTTGCTACAGAGGAACGCTGTTTTTCATAACGAGAGAATACAGAATCCTCGATTATGTATTGGCCACAGGCCTTGCTAAGCACACATGATAAGTGACCAAACATTCTTTTCTTTAGGAAAATATAGTTTCTCAAGCGGTTAGCACAACCCCAGCAATTAATCTGAAGGTTACATCATATCCCTACAAACACAGTGACACAATATATTGTAAACAACATGTCTGAGAGGAGGGTGGGGAAGCCCCAGGGAACCGGGGGGATCACCCCTCCTTCCTTACCCTTGATACGACCAAGTTGAACAGGTAACCCTGTTAACATGTGAACACACTGTTCATTGTCATTACAGGCTGAGAAAAGAATTCATTCCTTAATCACATGTCACTAAGCATAGCTTTATAGGTTAAATAACCCCCTTAGTTGTGAGTTCACGTTTACATGAACACACATGTTCTCATCACAACTAACCAGATCATTTTTACACATGTAAACAATAACCCGATTTCTATGGAGAGAGAAGCTATACCAGTGACAAGACAATTCACACACAACACGCGCCGTATCCTCAATGTATTGCAGCAACACACGTTTTGGAAAACATCGTTATTACAAAACATTTAGAAGGGAAGGAAAGAAGAAGTGTTTAAGGTCCGGTCGGGACCTTCCTACCCTGAGCGCCGGCCAAGAGAACTGCAATCTGGCTAACGGGGCACCGAAGTTGAACACAGCATACCTGTGTTGACGACGAGGGTAACGTCGTTGCGCCACCCAGCCGCTACGTTTCTCCATGTTTGACGCAGTCCTCGCTGGCAGGGCTCCGGTGTAGGTTCGACTAACATCTTCTGTCAAAGATGACGTCGTAGTCAGAGTGTTTAAGGCATGTTATAGTCATAGAAAACGTTCAACAGTGTAGCATTAAGCTAACAGCCGTTCGACCGATAGCAACAAGCTAACGTTTACTAGCCTGGTAACACAGCGGGCTAGCGTCGCAGCTAACAGCTGACTGGCTAACACAGTAGTCCACAACTAGCACGCAAGCTAAGCAGCTATCACCTGAACTGTACACAACGACATAACAAGCCACACTTCAGACAGGCCGCTGTCCAAGTCCCTCCCCTAAGAGGGAAAAGAAAAAGAATGTCAGAACACAGTTTTCAACGGTGATCCAGACATGCAGCGGGGCCAGCACAGTTCCCATTTCGGGCTGCAGCCGACTTTGAGCATGGAACTCCCGATAAAGAAGATCCTATGCCCACATTTCCTCGTTAGGGTATACTTTCATTTGTATATGAAAGATGGGGCCTGCACGGGACAGAGAAGCATCCGCTCGAGAATCCTGGGATCACCAGGTCCTGGTCGGGGCCCACTAGATTGACCATCATGGGCGTCAGACCAAGATCCTCCGACCGCCGTTTAAGCCGAGCAGAGGACCCCAGCCTGAAGTCGGCGTTTCGTAAATTGTCAGCTAACCCCCACAGCATCAACAACAACCAGAGCTCGCAAGCAAAACAGTACGTACCCAACCTGGAAACAACCGCTTCTCACAACAGTCTGTGCTTCCCACAGTCCAGCTGTGTGGCTGGAGGGCAACCCCATCTAGCCGCAGCAAGGAGGACTGTAGCTGGGGAGCATGTCAGCGGCGTGAGCTCCTAATACGAAAAATCTGTTGAAGGTCGGAATGACCATCATCTTCCAGACACTCCAGTAACGAAGACAATATCGCCGTATTTTCTCGAAAATAGTGAGAGAGAAAATAAAGATATGATGTCAACGTATCTTCCGTTCTTTTGTTTTCCAACTTTCTTCTACTAACAACCTCGTCAAGTGGGGATCTACCGAAGGCACTTCCTTGTGGTGAAAGTGAAGAAGGAGGCGAGTAGGTGACCACACTCCTGCTTATGAAGGTAAGCAGATGGGGGTGTGGCCAGACGAATGTTGGGATGTAAAGATACATGGTGGAATTTTTTATTCAGTGCTCGTGCACGAAGTGAAGTACAGTGCAACTGGTGCTGAGCAAAGCCATAACGAAACAGAACTACCTGTAGGACTGCTGTCAAAACTACCCATAGGACTGCTGACAAAACCACCTGTAGGACTGCCGTCAAAAATACTTCTAGGACTGCGGTCAAAACTACCATAGGACTGCAGTCAAAACTACCTGTAAGACTGCTGTCAAAACTACTTGTATAACTGCTGTTAAAACTACTTGTAGGACTGCTGTCAGAACTACTTGTATAACTGCTGTTCTGTATCGTTAAGGGGCTCAGCTTGGCATCACCTTCTGCACTATCTCGCGTACGTGCACGCGTACTGAATAAATTCCACAAATGTACCTCTAATACCAGTATTAGTCTGACCACACCCCTCATCAGCTTACCTTCATAAGCAGGTGTGTGGTCACCTGCTCTCCTCCTTCTCGCTTTCACCACAAGGAAAGTGCCTCGGTAGTACCCCACTTGACGTGTTGTTAGTTGAAAAGAGTTGTGACTGGTTTACATTGTGCTTAACCTTTTCTTCTCTCACTTGTTGTATAAGAAAAGGTTTGGGTCATAATGTATTCCGCGGAGAGTAGACCCGCTAGACCTACTCTTCACCACCGGTTCTCCATTCCCGCCTCCGTCGTGCGCCTCGGTGCTGGGCTGTTGCCACTCTCGTGGTTGCCGACCCAGCCCGGGAGACTGCCGGTGGATAGTTTTCCTCACCGACGAGCCGAGGGTTCGGTGCCGTCGCTCCGGCGATGGCCTGATCTCGACTCTGGTTCCTCTGGTTCTGGGGAATCGCCCGTTGATGAACGGGGGATTGTCTTGGAGCCGGAGGATTTGCGACGAAAACTTTTTGCGTCTGCTCGCTCGCGTCGCAAGATGGTGGCGTGCAGACGCGAACGGCCTGGGTTTGGGGAATTGCTGGAGACCAGCGAGGACGCGTCCGACTCTGGATTTCTGATGGAAACTGAAGACTTCATGGAGGAGGCGGACGGGTTCTTGTATGATGGTCCCGTGGAGGAGAGTATCCCTCCTCCGGAGACCCCGGAGGGGGGAGAAATGGCTCCATGGGGCGCCTTGTTCGAGGATGTCAAGGAACCACCTTGGCCTCATCAGCAGGATGCCCTACTGTCAGCCGCATCGGATTGTGGCTCCTTGACCAGTCGCAGCCTGCTGTATGCGAGGGATGCGGGGTCGGTGGAGGAGGGTTCGCAGGGGGAACTGCGGGCCTTGTTTCCCGAGCTCATGGCGGTAGCCGCCACCGCAAACAGTGTGCCGCTGCCGCTGCCATTGCCTGCACCTGTCCCTGATGACCTCATAGGCCATCCCTGGCAGCGTCCCCCAGTGAGAGGGGTGGACGTTGTCTACCCATTTTTCCCATCGATGGGGGCCTATGTTCGTCGGGGTCAGGCGGTGTCCAACATCATGGGACTAACTCCCGCCTACGTACCAGTTACGCGGGTGTCGGGGTTAGTCAAAGGTATGGGGGAGGGCGTACCTCGGCTTGACAATCCGATGGCCGCGCTCCTCTGTCCGGATATGGTGTGGGAACCCCTATGCAAGCCGGTCCTCGAGGGGAAGTCGGCTAGGCGATTGGCTTATTGGGGTGACCAGTCATTCATCGCTGGTACACAGTCGCTGGCTGCGGCGTCTAACATCGCCCACCTGGCTAGATTTGTATCGGGGATAATGACGGGCGGCACGGATCTGAACGAGGTAAAATGCGATCAGATCACCCAGGCTGCGGGAGCTGTTCTGCACCTTTCCCAGGTGCTGGCCATAGCCATGGGGAAAGTGCGCGCCCTGGCCACCTTGGGCCAGCGTCACCTTTGGCTGGAGCAGGCCCGTGTGCCAGAGAAGAAGAGAGCCCCTCTTCTGACGGCCGCCCTCTCCGACGCTGGCCTGTTCGGGAAGGCCCTGCAATTGATGACCTCAACATGCAGAGAAATGGCAGAGGAGAGATCCGTCCTTCAACCCCATTTTCCGCCTCCCGTCCTTGCCGGTGGGGGCAGAAGGCTTCCGCGACGTCGAGCTGTCTCTGTCGCCGCTACCACTACCTCCACCGCCGCTGCTGGCCCTGCCAAGAGGGCCAGGGGACGAAACGGCGCTTCGGCCACCGCCGGCCCATCCCAGACCGGAGGAGACGGTAGGGAACGTCGTGTCCAGCAGACTGTAACCTATCGTCCCTCCGGGGCTCCCCGGGGTGGCAAGACTCGAGCGGCGCGAGGTGGCAGACGCCGTTAGGAGTGACTTTTTCCCCTTTGTGTCCCCTCCTCTACACCCTTCCCGGCCCCTCTGTGATTTTGTGCCTTACACTTTTTTAATTAATAAAAAAAGTTCCCCGATATAAGGGGGACTGTGTTTGGCCGAACAAACTGTGTGTTTCTTCATACAAATCATATGGTGGGGTTGTGTATATATGAATCTACCCTGTTACGTTGGGGGGTGAGTTGTGTAAGGTCTGCAACTTACACTCGGTAATAGGTTCTATTAGCTTGATGCTCCACATGCAATTAGAACTGGTGTTATTCCATTGCTTTAACTAAGTATATGTGTTTTCACAACGCTGTGTTGTTAGTTGCAGTAATGCTCGTACGCACATTTTCATGGCCTAGCCATTACTCTCGTTCAGCGTTCTTCCTATGTATGACATAGGCAACGGGTATGGGATTCACGCACAGGCGACTTGTGTTTTGTTGTAAACCTTTTTTTACACTTTGTGGGTAGCAGGCATTGTATTAGCTTATGCTATGCTTTGTTCTACCGGAGGTTTTCAAGATGGCTACGGTTGTTTTCTGTGTGTAGGGATAAAAGGTGTGTTTTCGGGAGGGGGTGTCGAATAAACCCCTCCTTTTTCCCACTTGATTGGTTTAGAGGATTTGTTGATCTTTTCTGCTGAGCCAGTCAGGGGGGGGGGGGGGGGGGAAGGGGTATTCTACCGACTCCTGTTATGACAGGATCCGGTGGGTTTCCCCGCCCGTTGTAGCGTTGTTGCTATGGCGACGCCTTCCATGAGCTGGTGTCTTAAAGATGTCGAGGTTGGGCGCAGGACTTACAGCCTGCTGCGCCCGTTTATGTGTCAAACTTGAGTCTGTTGGTCACGTATCTCACAGTTTACATATCTTTTTCTTGACCGTGGTCTCATGTGGGAAGGTGTTTTCTGGGGGAGTCTGGTCTTACACTCTGATTAAAAGGAGTGACTGGATTAGAATCATGTGAAAAACAGGGTTTTTACTCCCAGCTGTGCAGTTAGGTCATACGGGTGATGCCTTTTCTTTATTTTATAAAGAGTTGAATGTGTCTTGATGGATATGAAATGAGGGTCCCTGATGGAAACAAGACTAACGTCAGGTCTGCCTCCCCTTATCTTTTTGTATGTATTCCTGTACTGCAGTCTGTTGGGTAAATATTTTCATTCATTCATTCATGGAGTTGATTGCATCTCGCCCCTCTTGTCGTTCCCTGGGCGTCTTGGGGATTCAATATGGTGGTCTAAACGGCCTATTGTTGATGTGGGTATGTCAGAACGCACACATAGTGCTGGCTCAGGATGTGCTTTGGGCCGTTGCTGACTGGCGCGCCTCGTTTGCTTTGGTAAAACAGCGTTTTTATGGAGCAATTGGGATGGGTTTTTTTTCCTCTTCCGACATCCTGTGTGTTGTCGATGGGTTCCCGTTCATGTCAGGGGATGATGACGGAATGGGTCTGGACATATGGGGAAGGGTCTCACGCCCTAGGGGTGGGCCGCCGGACGTGGTTCATACCGACACGTCTGGGTGGCGCCTTCTTTTTTATGTTGGGATCAAACGCGCATATCTGCCCCTTCTCCTGGGGTTGGCAGGTCGGCGTGATTAGGGCACGGGACTGGTTCTGGTCGCGCTGGTCCAGATCAGTGCACCCGTTGTCCGCTGGGGATGCAGATCTGCTGTTCTGGTACCCTGAGGGACTTGGGGTTTTTTCAGGGGGAAAAATGCTAGGTCGATCCGGGTGTCACAGGGTTGAGCGTTATGGGACCCTTGTTGGGTGCGTTGTATTCTGCACTGTCGTAATGGCTTACGGCCGTGCCGACCTGTACGCGTCCGATCTCGTCGGATCTCGGCCGCTGTACGGGTTGGTCTTGGTTGGTACTTGGTTGGGTGACCTCCTGGGAATACCGAGTGCGGGGTGCTGGGGCTGGTCTTCCATATTACGCTCTTTTCTTGCGTTTTGGCGCTGAGGAGCCTGTTGGGTGGGGTTAACCTCCTTTGGGATCCTGTGCTCCCCGTATCACCGGGCCCGGTCCGGGGTGATGCTCGTTGACCCGTAGGCCCGGGATAGCCCTGTTGGGAACCGGAACGCGGGCTGCGGCGGTGCCGCAGGTGTGTTTCGGGGTTCTTTCCTGAGGGGTTATGGGACCAACCATTGCATGGGGTTATGCCTGGGTGGTTGGTTCTCTGGTGTGTTGCTGCAGTGTCAACTCCCGGTTCTCCGGTTGAGGGTGCCCCTGCACGTTCATGACGTCTGCCGATCGTATGGGCTTTTCTGTGGGCAGCTGTCAGGGGTCGAGTGGTCTACGGATCCCACTTCTGACGTGCTGTTTGAAAGCTTGGTTATGCGACAACGCCAGCATACGCCCCTTCCGCCGGGACGGCTGTTCAGCTGTCCTTTCTGGCGCCTGCCTTGTCCGCAGTTTTTCCAGGCTTGGGTTGACAGCCTGTTGCCTGGTCTTTCCCCGGTGCGCTGCCTGCTTCCGTTGGTTACCTCTTGTGTGTTTAACCGTGCTGTCTGCCTGTTGCAGGGCTTGTGTTCCAGGCGGTGTGCTGTTGGGGAGGACAGGGCCCGCTCGGCTGAGGGGCCCCTTGTCCGGATACGCTGGCGATGTGGGGGGCGGGGTCACTAGGTGCCCCCCTGGTGGGGTCTTGATGCTGGCATCATGGACTTCTCCGGGCCCCCATTCCAGGGAGCCCGGTCCTTTGGTGGATCTGGGTCTTCCTTCGCGCTCCGCTGCTACGGCCTTGCCACGGGGTTGGGTTTGCTCTTGACCCCGTGATTCTGGGGGCGGTAACGAGGTTGTTCCTCCGTTCGTTCCCGGGTGGCATGCGGGTTGTGCGTGTGTGTAGTCGTGGGGTCAAGCCACGGTCTGCTCACCCTGTGCGTTGAGTTGCTTGAGTGCCTCTTCGCACGGTCGGGTCCGTCGCCTTCCCGTGAAGCCCCTAATAGGGGGGCTACCCGCCATTAGGGGGGGTCGGGGGGGCTCGGCCCTCCCTGTTCTGATGGTTGTGGGGGGCTGTCAGCGGGGTGTATTTGTCAGCCAGCGGCTCCGCTTGGCCTCCCTTGTGCAGAAGGTGATGCCAAGCTGAGCCCCTTAACGATACAGAACGTTAGGTTATGACTATAACCAAGTTCTGTTAGTTAGGGGCGACGCTTGGCATCAGACGGCCGCTGCAGCCCTTGACCTCACCTTGTGGTGAAAGCTTGGGAAGGAGGAGAGCAGGTGACCACACACCTGCTTATGAAGGTAAGCTGATGAGGGGTGTGGTCAGACTAATACTGGTATTAGAGGTACATTTGTGGAATTTATTCAGTACGCGTGCACGTACGCGAGATAGTGCAGAAGGTGATGCCAAGCGTCGCCCCTAACTAACAGAACTTGGTTATAGTCATAACCTAACGTTAAAACTACCTGTAGGACTGCTGTCAAAACTACCTGTAAGACTGCTGTCAAAACTACTTGTATAACTGCTGTTAAAACTACTTGTAGGACTGCTGTCAGAACTACCTGTAGGACTGCAGTCAAAACTACCTGTAGGACTGCTGTCAAAACTACGTATAACTGCTGTTAAAACTACTTGTATAACTGCTGACAAAACTACCTGTAGGACTGCCGTCAAAAATACTTCTAGGACTGCGGTCAAAACTACCTGTAGGACTGCAGTCAAAACTACCTGTAGGACTGCTGTCAAAACTACTTGTATAACTGCTGTTAAAACTACTTGTAGGACTGCAGTCAGAACTACCTGTAAGACTGCCCTGTTTCTTCGTTTGGACCCACGGAAATATCAGTAATCATATTTTTTAAGTTGTGTGTCAAATGAGAGAAATAAAAAGGCAGGCGTTTTCTTGAGTTTTCTCTCGTATCTTGGATGCTCCATGCACAAGATCTCCTCTACATTTTCAAAAGCCTATAGAGAAAGCTTGTCTTAAGCTTGTCTTAAATTGTCATCATAAGGTATGCATGTGAAATTTATTATATTCATCACGTGTGTGTGTAAAAAGAACACACCTGATTTAGCAAGGGAGGGAAGGTGGGGTCTGCTACACTCTACACTCTAAATAGCACTAAAAGTGGTTATTTGGCTCGTAATCATCAACAGGCTGTGTACAGATTATATAAAAGAAATAATAATAATAATAATAATAAGGCAAAAACGTTAATGTATACTATTAATGTTATGTAAGGCAGTTCATGAAACTTAGTTGAGTTAGAAATAAGAATAAAGAGAGAGAGAGAGAGAGAGAGAGAGAGAGAGAGAGAGAGAGAGAGAGAGAGAGAGAGAGAGAGAGAGAGAGAGAGAGAGAGAGAGAGAGAGGGAGAGAGGGAGAGAGAGAGTCCAATACAAGTACAGATGACAAGTACAGTATGAGGAGGTATACATATATATCCACAATTAATTATGTCAATAATAAATCAATTTGATGCTTTGAAAGCACAACAATTACATTTCCAATGAATATTAGGTTAGAAAATACATTTGCCGGATTTAACATGACTTTAACTTGAACTTGAACATGACTTTAACTTCCTTTGATCTAATGTTAATTAGTTCATTTGATTACATCTGTTCCCATCTTGTATTGTACAATAATTGTTGCAAAAATAAAACTTCCAGTATAAACCACGGCCATTTCCGAATCAGAATACAGATAGAGATAATTTTGTTGGTTGAACAGATACAGATACAGATAATGATGTCTCGGCATACCCACACACGTGTACTGTACTCACACACACATGTTACTCACGCGTGTGGCTTGAGGTTGATGTAGTTCTTGGGTACAAAGCCTTTCCTGGTGTGTAGTTCAGCTGTGTACCAGTTAGGGTCGTCCTCCATGTTAGTGATCTGTAGGTACACACACACACACACACACACACACACACACACACACACACACACACACACACACACACACACACACACACACACACACACACACACACACACACACACACACACACACACACACACACACACACACACACACACACACACACACACACACACCTTAGTGATCTGTACAGTAGTCACACACACAACACACCTTAGTGATCTGTACAGTAGTCACACACACACACACACATGTTAGTGATCTGTACAGTAGTCACACACACACACACATGTTAGTGATCTGTACAGTAGTCACACACACACACACCTTAGTGATCTGTACAGTAGTCACACACACACACACACCTTAGTGATCTGTACAGTAGTCACACACACACACCTTAGTGATCTGTACAGTAGTCACACACACACACATGTTAGTGATCTGTACAGTAGTCACACACACACACCTTAGTGATCTGTACAGTAGTCACACACACACACGTTAGTGATCTGTACAGTAGTCGCACACACACACCTTAGTGATCTGTACAGTAGTCACACACACACACACTTTAGTGATCTGTACAGTAGTCACACACACACACAAGACACACACACACACACACGTTAGTGATCTGTACAGTAGTCACACGCACACACCTTAGTGATCTGTACAGTAGTCACATGCACACACCTTAGTGATCTTTACAGTAGTAACACATACACACACACACCTTAGTGATCTGTACAGTAGTCACACACACAGACACACACACACACACATGAACGTTAGTGATCTACTTGACTGACTGAGCTCTTGATACAAGGACTAACACTAGACAACATGTGTTCATTCTCTAGTCTAGTTGACTGACTGAGCTCTTGCTCCAATGACTAACACAGACAACAGGTAACTGAGTTTTTAAATGTATTTGCTGTATAATGGCAGTAAAAGTCTGTTTATGTTGGCAATGTTTGTGTAAACACTGGTCCTCATTATCGAACGGACATACGTAAAAGTTACCAAAGAATTCCTTCGTAACTCGATTTATGTACTTATTCGGCATTCTCGAACGTCTTTGTATTGTAAATTCGTTGTAGGATTTATGTAGGACAGACCGGTGTGCGCCGGTGTTTTCAACAGCTTTCTCTGGGACAAGTCATTGGGGATTGACGATACTACAGACATCCGTGGAATTAAATAATTTTAATGATAATAAATACGACAATATTTGCATTTATAGTCCTGACTCAATGAGGCATCGTGAGTAGGACACCATGACTCAATGACACCTTCTCACGGCAGATGGCAAATGTGAAAAATACTGCCCGAAAATAGTTATTACAGCTTTAACAAAGTTCCAGGAAGATTATTTTCCATCTTTAGATCAAACTCAAGAGAGTATGTGAATATAGGCTACCCCACATTTACATTCCAGAAATGTGCTGTAAATTCAGTAGAAATATCAGATTGGTTTCAGTTACTTGTGGATTACTTTGCTCCCCCAAATCCCCAGGAGTGTGCCGTTAAATGAGAAATGTATTCTATCTGGCTGAGTCGTCGTGCTCCTTGCACTCAAATCTCAACAATATCAATTCAGTAAGTGAAAGCTGTGCCTTTGACAGAAGTAACCTGACTTGGCAGAACGCTGAGTCATGCTGGGTATAATTCCCACTTGCGTCCTCCCGCAATAAAACATAGTTGTAACTGAGGGGTACAATTCCCTGACTGTATTCAAGTTTCAAGTTTTCAAGTTTCTTTAATAGTTGTCATACAGAAGTACAGAATACTTTTGTACAAAATGCTTCTTACTGTTGCGCTCCAGAGACTGTGCCTGACAAGATAAGTATGAAATAAAAACATAGTAAAAATTAGAAGAAAAAAAAAGAGAGGTCACAGTGTTCAGTTTAGACATATGTACAATGTTCGTAGACGTAGTTACCATACAATATACAATACTGTGCAGTGTACTAATATACAATACTATATAGTGCAAGGCATAAATGGACGAGGTGCAGTTTAGGTACAATTCACAGTAGGTGTACGAGTTGTAGTGCAAATCCTTTATCAATAAATATAAAGTGTAAGTGTGTTTGTGTGATCTAAAGTGTGGAGAGTGGGTGCTGCAGTGTGTTGTTTGTTTGAGTGAGTGTGTGTGTGCTTGTGGGTGTGTGTGCTGTGTGCATTTGATGGTTGTTGCATAGTGATTATTGTTCGTTTAGCGATTATTGTTCGTTTAGCAGCCTGATGGCCTGGGGATAGAAGCTCCTTCTGAGTCTTTCTGTGCTCGCCATAAGACTCCGGTATCGCTTGCCTGACGGCAGCAGTTCAAAGAGGCAGTTGTTCGGGTGGCTCGAGTCCTTAATAATTCTCTTAGCCTTCCCCTTGCACCGCTTGTTGTAAATGTTCTGGAGGGTGGGAAGCCCCCCTCTAATTGTGCGTTCGGCTGAACGTGTCACTCTTTGTAGTCTGCTACGGTCTTGTGCAGTGCTATTCCCAAACCAGGAGGTGATGTTGCCGGTCAGGATGCTCTCTATTGTACATGAGTAGAAGTTCCTAAGGATCTTCTGACTGACTTGGAACTTCCTTAGGCGCCTGAGGAAGTAGAGGCGTTGTCGTGCCTTCTTCACAACACTGTCAATGTGTGTGGTCCATGTCAAGTCCTCGGATATGTGGGCTCCGAGGTACTTGAAACTGTTCACTCTCTCAACTGGTGCCCCGTCGATGCTGAGGGGGCTGTAGTCCTTGACCCCCGACCTCCTGAAGTCCACAATCATCTCTTTTGTTTTGCTGACGTTCAGGGAGAGGCAGTTCTCCTGACACCACTGTGACAGGTTCTCTACCTCTTCCAGGTAGGCCCTTTCGTCGTTGGCAGAGATCAGGCCCACCACTACTGTGTCATCAGCAAATTTGATGATGGTGTTGTTGTTCCGCTGTGCTACGCAGTCATGTGTGTACAGGGAGTAGAGGAGGGGGCTCAGAACACAGCCCTGGGGGGCCCCTATGTTGAGCGTGATGGATGAGGAGGTGCAGTTGCCGGCTCTTACCACCTGGGGTCTGCCCGTCAGGAAGTCCAGGACCCACTGATTGATAAGTATGGTATTATTAAACCACTACCTCTTGTACTTTAACTTCTGGCCATCCAGTACATGATATATGTAGCTGAGGGGTACAATTCCCTGACTGTATTGTTAGATATGATATTTAATACCACTACCTCATGTACTTTAACTTCTGGCCACCCAGTACAAGATATAAGTATGATGAACACTTTCCCACCTGATGAAACGAACCAACACAAATGGACCAAATCGAATATTTAATACAGCAAAGGGTGTACACAATATTCACTTAATTACATTTATGATTTGAAATGTTAAGTATGCACTTTTATGGCAAATGAGTATTCGTAGGTAAATCAACATTGAATGTCCAATCTCTGGTTGCGCAGGGAGTAAGTATACAACCTGGAATATTTAGGAAACGATAGCGATAGTACTTAAATAATTATAGCTGGATACACTAAGGGGGGGGGGGGGGGGTCCCGCTGGTTGTAAGACAGTAGGAGGGGGGGGGTTAGAGAAGTCGCTGGCGGTATCCCATCTGGCCGACGGTGTCTTGGGAGAATCCAAAGTCTTAGACCCAGTGCCCACAGAACCTGGGGCCGTAGACGAACACAGCTGGACCCTCTGTGGAACAGTATCTGCCGGTCCACAACGGAGAGACGTGGTGCGACCTCACGTGTAGAGCGCCGCCTCACCTGTAGTCCTCTCCGGGGGGTAATTCCAACACTCGACAGTGTTGGCCTTTATCCATGGAATAATCAAAGCACATAAAGCATAATCCAAGAGCCGTGGAAGGCTCGCCGTCGTCGGGTAGAGTAATCCAATATACAGGTCCAGTCGCTCTTGACCCGGAGCTCCTCGGATGCAATCACCACTAGGGGTCTGACCAGCCTGGATAAGCGTCCAGATAACGTCAGGAACGATGGGGGTACTGATAACTGTAGAACTCGAACCGAACGATGCACCATACATAAATAGACTATTATTAGCTTAATAGAATACGTCCAACTCGACGGTATGGTGCCAAACTATGACCATTCAACTATTAATCTACACGATATCTCAATGCCTATTCTGGGCCAAGTAGGCCCTACTACACCGCACGTGCTTCGTGGGGAGGCTTTTGCGTCTGTCACTCTGTTGGAGGGTAAAGAACTGGACTAAAAGAAAGTTCTACTTTACGAGCGCCATATATATATGCGCTATGAACAAATAGTACCATTCGTATTTCGCCCGGCATATTACTGCGCGGAACCGGGGGTTGCCTTGACATGTTAGGCGGCACGATTGAACTTGGACCTAGGGGTATGGCAACCTGGCGCCAGGTTCTCGTCCAATGGTAGAATGAAACTATTATGGGCTGTTTAGTAGAAACGGGGATATTCAATGCATATTGTACAAGGAATATACAGGGGATATCAAACGATATACAAATACAATTAAATATATATATATATATAAATATACATATTCGGTTTAATCTGATCCTTCACAACAGCCGCCCCCTAATTAGTCCCACCTAATTAGCTAAGCAGAGACAGATTAACCGCACTGTCTTCCACTCAAGGTCCGCTGTAAGGGTCAGTCAACTCACAAAGTCATAGGGTCATGGTCATCATCGATAGTATCTGGGAGTCTCGGCAGTTCTATGAGCCTCGCCACGGGACGTGTGTAGGTGCGCCCTTGGACGAGTACTTCAGCTGCTCGGACCTTGCCATCGGCACCGGTGATCACTTTGCTTACGCGGCCAGCCGGCCACATAGCTCTGGGTAGTGACTGATCAATAATCATGACGACTGTTCCTTCTGTCAAATTGTCTCTCTCTTTTACCCACTTCTGGCGGGTCTGTAGAGACGGTAGGTAGTGAAGTAGGAAGCTGCTCCAAAACTTGTCAGCTAGTACTTGGCTGTACCTCCACATTCTTCGGCCGTTCGCTTCTTCGGGCCTGTACATTGTCTGGGGTAGCGCGGGGTCCAGCCGCACCATTAGGAGTGTGTTGGGGGTGACTGGGTCGACATCTGCTACATCACTGGAGACGTAACCGAGGGGCTTTGAGTTCAATACTCCCTCGATCTCCGTGAGGACTGTCATTAGGACTTCCTCTGCCACAGTCTGGGCTCCGAGTACGGCATACAGGGCTGTCTTTATAGAACGTACTTCTCGTTCCCAAGTTCCACCGAAGTGGGGTGCGTTCGGGGGATTAAACTGGAAGTCAATCTGGGCTGGAGCGAGGTGGGTCTTAAGTTCTGGGCCCATAGCTTGGAAGCTCTCTCTCAGCTCTCTTTCTCCGCCTTTGAAGTTGGTCCCGTGATCAGACAACAATGTAGACGGTTTTCCTTTCCGTGACATGAATCTCCGGAAGGCCATAAGGAATGAGTCTGTGCTCATGGTCGGAAGGAGCTCGATATGTATCGCTCTGGTGGTCATGCATTTGAATACAATACCCCACCGCTTCTCGGTGCCTCTTCCTCTCTTCATATACAACGGGCCAAAACAGTCCATGCCTGTGGAGTGGAATGGCTTGTCGCCGATTCGGAGGCGACAGGGGGGTAGGTCAGCCATCCGTGGTATGCTGGGCTGCGCGCGCCACTTACGGCAGTCTAGACAGGTTCGCTGGAAGCGCCGTACTGCTTCTCTCCCTTGCAATATCCAATAACGACGTCTGATCTCCGCGAAGACTCTCTCTGCTCCTGCGTGGTGCACATCCTCGTCGTATTTCTTTATGATCAGCTCTGTGACCTTGTGTCGGCTGTTCAAGACGATCGGGTGCTTAATGTCATCTGGTAGATCGGGGGCTCTCCGCAGGCGACCACCCACTCTGATGAGATTATGTGCGTCACTCTCTGGTGCCAGGTGAATCAGTCTGCTGTCTGATGGGACGGGGTTTCCTCCCTGTAGACAGTCTAGCTCATCGGGGAACGAGTATCTCTGGGCTCGTTGTAGTAGAAGAAGTTCTGCCTCTTCGCAGTCAGCTGCTGACATGTCAGTGGTGGACTGAATCTCTGGGTGGTGCCGCAGGAATGTTCTCTGTTGCGCACTCTCTAGGGTAATGCAATCATCCATGCTGGGGTCTGTGGAGGCGACAGTGCTCAGTCCACAGAACATAGGCTTCTTGTTCTCAGCCTCCTCGTTACTTGCTTCCCTCGGGGTGGGCGTAGGCCAATCTCCTTCCGGGAGCTGGAGGAATGCTGGTCCGTCACTGTAGATGTTGTGACGGGTTAGGTCATCCAGGGACATTCCCCGGGTGATGACGTCAGCTGGGTTGTGTTTGGTATCCACATATCTCCAGCTTGCTTCTTCTGTTAGTTCCTGAATCTCGGTGACTCTGACTCCCACGAAGACTTTGTATCTGCATGAATCAGACTTAATCCATGTGAGTACTGTCGTGGAATCTGAACACAAGATTGTTCTATGCACCGGAATGGTGAGTTCACGTTGGATTAACGTGGCTAGATGCGCTCCTGCGAGGGCTGCGCAGAGCTCTAGACGTGGGATAGATTGTTGCTTACGTGGGGCTATCCTTGAGCGGGCCAGTATGAAAGCAGTGTGTATCTCTCCTCCCATCTCTTGGGCACGCAAATAAGCAACCGATCCGTAGGCTACTTCGGAGGCATCGCTGAAGACGTGTAGCTCAATCTCGCATGTCTCTGGCCTCACTGTGGATGGGAAGTAG
The DNA here is from genome assembly GCF_963971535.1 of Notolepis coatsorum. Taxonomy (NCBI): domain Eukaryota; kingdom Metazoa; phylum Chordata; class Actinopteri; order Aulopiformes; family Paralepididae; genus Notolepis; species Notolepis coatsorum. Next base: position 94,793,089 of record NC_140178.1, on the reverse strand, counting down.
CTGCGGCGTATGTTGACACCTGGGAGTGAGCGGAGTTCCGTCTCCCACTCTCTCCATGTTGAGGCAAGGTGTGCGGGTATTGGGTCGTCCCAGCCCTGGTCCTTGTCCCATAGTGCTCGTACAATCATCTTTGCCCTGGTGGTGTAAGGTAGAATACATCCCAGCGGGTCATATTGTCTGGCGAGTGTTCTGTACACACTCCGTCTGGTGGTCGGTATCGCCGCCGACCTTCCTTGCTCTGGAGCCAAGGGTTTGTGTCTATAGTGGAGCGAGTCTGTTTTGAAGCGCCAGACTAATCCTAGTGTCATTTCTTGGGCTTCTCCTGGGATTGTCGCCATCCTGGTCTCGCTGCTGGCAGCCTTGTCTGCGGAGGAGAGGCTGCGCAATACGTGCGGGTCACTGCTGGCCCACTGCCTGAGATCAAAGCCTCCTTTGATTAGGGAGGCGCGTAACTTGATTAGGAGAGCCTCGGCTTCTTCTTGAGTCGAGACGCTTTGTAGACAGTTGTCTACGTAGAAACTGTTCTTCACACTGTGTTGGACCTCTTCACCTGCTGCTGGGTCCTCTGTGACGTGTTTCTGTAGTGCAAATGTAGCACAGCACGGGCTGCATGTGGTTCCGAAGGGGAGTACTTCCCACTGGTAGATGGATGGGTTCTCATCTCCGATCTTCTCTCTCCATAGGAACCGTAGCAGAGGCTTGTCCTCCTCTACTAGTCTCACTTGCAAGAACATCCCTTTGATATCCCCGCTTATAGCCACCTTGTCCTGGCGGAAGCGCAGTAGCACGCCTAGTAGGGAGGGGCCGAGTGTGGGGCCGGGCAAAAGCTCTTTATTCAGATTTTGGGATCCGATCTGGTAGCTGCAGTTAAACACAATGCGATCCTTGCCATTGTGATGGACCTTGTGATGCGGCACGTACCATGATTCGGTCGTCTGATCGGCCTCTTTAATGTCAATCTTTGTTACGTGTCCCGCTGTGATTAGCTTCTCAATCTCAGCTCGGTACACACTCTGTTGAACGGGGTCTTTGGCTAGGCGCCGCTCTGTGTTCAGTAGATAGCGCTCCGTGGCGTCTTTCTTTGCATGAAAGGGGGGCATTCCCTCTCTCCTCAGGAGTGGAGTTGCGTATCTCATCACTCCGCCGACTGTGACTCTCTTTGTCCCCTGCTCGAGTAGGTGGATGGCGTAAATGTCTTCTTTAGAGCGAATGTCTTTCTTTTCGTTCTTAAAGGGCATTGTCTCTAGGGTCCATAGCCTCTCGACATGCTGCAGGAGAGTGGTGTCTTCTTCTGTCGTTCGGGAGTGGAAGCAGCTAGTGGCTGCGGTTCGGTTGAGAGATTTAGCGAGGGGGCCTTGTAATGTCCATCCTAAGCGGGTCTCGACGGCTGCAGGACAGCCTCGGGGACCGGTGTGGACCCGGTCAATAGGGACTATGAGTTCTGCATGGTCGGAGCCTATCAACAGGGTCGGGGTAGCGCCGTTTATGAGCGGGATAGGTAATTGGCGCAGGTGCACATATTTATCCATCAGCTTGGTGACAGGGTAGGTGTACTGCGAGAGTCCTATTTCTTGGCTGGTGAAAGCATTTGTGATCTTGTACTGTCGCTCTGGCTGCCCGTTGGCTGCGATAGTGAAGGAGACATTCTCGCCCTTTATCGTCTTCAAATCTCTTCTTATTGTCCGAATCGTCATTTCGTTCTTGCTCCCCCGCAGTCCCAGTTGAGTCGCAGCGGAGGCGAGCAGAAGGGTCTTCTCTGACCCGTCATCAAGGACGGCGTAAGTGTCCATGACTTTATCCTGGTAGCTCAATGTCACACGGACTACCTTTAAGAGCACTTGAGCTCCGTTGCTGCTGGCGGGGTCAATGTACATGACACTTGCCTTGGTGCCGCTCCGTGGTGCAGGTGTAGGCCGTCTTCCGTTACTATCGTGTAGTATATCTAGATGGGCTCCATCGCACCGGCTGCACCTTTTCTTTAGGCGGCATTCGGCTGCCATGTGGGGCCGCGCACATCGATAACAGCGCCGGTTGGACTTTATCCATTGGCTCACTTCTTCTGCATTCATCTTTGTGAATGTGTCACATTGTGACAGCCAGTGTTCTTTCTCACAGTAGGGACACGCTATCTTCCACTTCTCCTTCCTCGAGGGGGTGCTGTGACTCTTACTGCTCGGTACTGACTCTGATTGGTGCATGACAGTCACTGATCTTCTTCCATCATTTATTGTCCTGGGTCCCTCTCTGGAGCTTGGCGTGCTCCGCCCGAAGGTGTCCAGTCGTAAGCTGCTGACCTCTCTCGCCAGGAAGTCGGCCAGATCAAGGAGGGATGGCTCGGGGCCGTCGGGATCTCGGTAGTCCCTCTGCCGCTGAAAGCGCTCCTGTCTTGCGGGTGGCAGCTTCTCCAAAATCCTCTCAACGTTAGAGTTGGCGTACAGCTCATGCCTGCCCTTCTCCCGTTGAGCTCCCAGCATCCCCACCAGGGACTGCACTTTGATTGACAGGTCATCTAGTGAGCGATTGTCTGTGGCTGGGGGTAGGCGGTCAATATGCCTTATCTCCTGGATTACGTAATCCCATATACGTCCATATCTTTGATCCAGCGCTGCAAGGGCCGCTGTGTATGGGGTCGAGGAGGTAGCATAGGCTAGCGCTATATTGTGTGCTCGCTGTACTTTCAGGTGCTTCAATAATATTGCATACTTGTGGCGTTCATCAATGACATCCGCCAGCATTGTCTCTAAGCACATCCGGAGCTCCGTGTACTGTGCTCGACTCTCATAGACGAAGTCTGGGATTGATGGCGTGGCATTGTATGACGCCGTGGATGGCGAATACATCGGCGAGCGTTGGGGGAGAGACCTCCTGGGCGAGTCCCCTCCTGCGCCTCGCTGTGGGCCGGTACTGGCAGGGTACCATGGCCCGCTGGTCCAGGTACTGTTCCTCGGGGCTGGTCGTGCGTCGTGCTCACCCGTAAATAGAGTCGGGGGTCTGTAGCGCAGCGCCGCGGGGGTATAGCCTGGACTGTATGGGACCTCCTGGTCCGGTGGAGTACTGTGCTGTCGTCGGGCTTGGTTCTCCTCTTCTCCCTCTTCTTCTTCTATCAAATCTTCCAGATCTTGTAATCGTTTATTTAGCTTCTCCGCAGTGTAGGCCGCTCCTTCCTTGTAGCTGGGTCTCGCTTGGACCGGTATGGGAAGGGGGTCTGCGGGGGGTCTAGACTCGGTCTGTTGGTCAAGTTCAGGGTCGCTTGCTCGTTGCGGTGACGCTGCTCTTGACTGCTGTCTCGACGAGTTCCTTGAGCCCCTGGCGGAGGGAGAGGGAGTTGTCCCTTTGATCAGCTGCTCTATTAGTTGCGCTTGTAGTCTGTCGCGCTCTGCGTCTCTTTGGGCACCGGCAGCGGTGCGCTGGGCGTCGGCCCGGTCTCTTGCCATATTCTCTTCCATCTGGAAGCGTCTCATCTCCAGACATGTGCGCTGTTCTTTGCTCCGTTGCTGCGCTTGGAGGTGTTCGCGCTCGCCAAGCATCTGTGCTTGGAGCCGATCGCGCTCGGCGGAGGCTGTCAGGCTGATGAGGAACGCCTGTTGTAGTGTCCTCTCCGCTTCGTTGGGGGAAGGCGGTAGTGGAGGTGAGCCGCTCCTGCGTGAGCCGCTCCTGGGGGTACTCGTTGGGGAGTCCTGGAGCTCTAGTTCCTCGGCGCTCTCCTCCTCTTCCTCCGTGCAGAGTTCTCTCTCTGTAGGGTTGTCTTCCTCCCGGGGCTTGTCGGGGACTACTTCTTTAGTAGTGGCGGGGGGTAAAGGCATGTCAATTCCCTCCTGGTCCCCACCGTGGGCTTGGTCAGTTACATTAGGACCTACTAGGGCCTCTGTGGTCGGGGAAACCTGGTCGTTAAGGTCAGACATAATTTTACTTTCTACTTTTACCACATTTACCGTTTGTCGAAGGCTAGGTAGTTGACTGACAGTGTAAGCCTCTAAGTACTGAGGTGTCTGTCGTCTGCGCCGCGGGCGTTCTAGGTTAGGAGGATCGTTTCGTGGAGTGTTCATCATAGGCCATTTCGATATTAATAACACTATATTAATATTACACTAGTTACCATCCGGCTCGAAGGACCAATTGTAGCTGAGGGGTACAATTCCCTGACTGTATTGTTAGATATGATATTTAATACCACTACCTCATGTACTTTAACTTCTGGCCACCCAGTACAAGATATAAGTATGATGAACACTTTCCCACCTGATGAAACGAACCAACACAAATGGACCAAATCGAATATTTAATACAGCAAAGGGTGTACACAATATTCACTTAATTACATTTATGATTTGAAATGTTAAGTATGCACTTTTATGGCAAATGAGTATTCGTAGGTAAATCAACATTGAATGTCCAATCTCTGGTTGCGCAGGGAGTAAGTATACAACCTGGAATATTTAGGAAACGATAGCGATAGTACTTAAATAATTATAGCTGGATACACTAAGGGGGGGGGGGGTCCCGCTGGTTGTAAGACAGTAGGAGGGGGGGGTTAGAGAAGTCGCTGGCGGTATCCCATCTGGCCGATGGTGTCTTGGGAGAATCCAAAGTCTTAGACCCAGTGCCCACAGAACCTGGGGCCGTAGACGAACACAGCTGGACCCTCTGTGGAACGGTATCTGCCGGTCCACAACGGAGAGACGTGGTGCGACCTCACGTGTAGAGCGCCGCCTCACCTGTAGTCCTCTCCGGGGGGTAATTCCAACACTCGACAGTGTTGGCCTTTATCCATGGAATAATCAAAGCACATAAAGCATAATCCAAGAGCCGTGGAAGGCTCGCCGTTGTCGGGTAGAGTAATCCAATATACAGGTCCAGTCGCTCTTGACCCGGAGCTCCTCGGATGCTATCACCACTAGGGGTCTGACCAGCCTGGATAAGCGTCCAGATAACGTCAGGAACGATGGGGGTACTGATAACTGTAGAACTCGAACCGAACGATGCACCATACATAAATAGACTATTATTAGCTTAATAGAATACGTCCAACTCGACGGTATGGTGCCAAACTATGACCATTCAACTATTAATCTACACGATATCTCAATGCCTATTCTGGGCCAAGTAGGCCCTACTACACCGCACGTGCTTCGTGGGGAGGCTTTTGCGTCTGTCACTCTGTTGGAGGGTAAAGAACTGGACTAAAAGAAAGTTCTACTTTACGAGCGCCATATATATATGCGCTATGAACAAATAGTACCATTCGTATTTCGCCCGGCATATTACTGCGCGGAACCGGGGGTTGCCTCGACATGTTAGGCGGCACGATTGAACTTGGACCTAGGGGTATGGCAACCTGGCGCCAGGTTCTCGTCCAATGGTAGAATGAAACTATTATGGGCTGTTTAGTAGAAACGGGGATATTCAATGCATATTGTACAAGGAATATACAGGGGATATCAAACGATATACAAATACAATTAAATATATATATATAAATATACATATTCGGTTTAATCTGATCCTTCACAACAATATAGATATGATGAACACTTTCCCACCTGATGAAACGAAGTCCACACAAATGTACAAATCGAATATTTTATATAGCAAAGGGTATATACAACGTTCACTTGATGACATTTATGATTTGAAATGCACTTGTATGGCAAATGAGTATTCGTAGGTAAATCAACATTGAATGTCCAATCTCTGGTTACGCAGGGAGTAAGTATACAACCTGGTTCTTTAGGGAACTATAGCGATGGTACTTAAATGATTATAGCTGGATACACTAAGGGGGGGGGGGGGGGGGTCCCGCTGGTTGTAAGACAGTAGGAGGGGGGGGTTAGAAGAGCCGCTGGCGGTATCCCATCTGGCCGACGATTTCTTGGGAGAATTCAAAGTCTTGAACACGGTGCCCACAGAACCTCGGTCCGCAGATGAATACAGCTGGACCCTCTGGTGGACGGTAGCTGCCGGTCCACAACGGAGAGACGTGAGGCGACCTCACTGGTGTAGAGCGCCGTCTCACCTGGACTCCTCTCCGGGGGGTAGTTCCAACACTCAGCAGTGTTGGCCGTTATCCATGGAATAATCAAAGCACCCAAAGCATAATCCAAGCCGTGGAAGGCTCGCCGTCGTCCGGGTAAAGTAATCCAATGTACAGGTCTCCTCGTCCTGGCCCGGAGCTCCTCGGATGCAAGCACCACTAGTGGTCTGCCCAGCCTGGTTAAGACTCCAGATAACGTCAGGAACGATGGGGGTACTGATAACTTTATAACTCTAACCGAACGATGCACCATACATAATAGACTATTATTAGCTTAATAGAAATACGTCCAACTCGACGGTATAGTGCCAAACTATGACAATTCAACTATTAATCCACACGATATCTCAATGCCTATTCTGAGGCCAAGTAGGCCTTACTGCACCACACGTGCGTCGTGGGTGAGGCTTCGCGTCTGTTACTAGGTTGGAGGGTAAAGAACTAATGGACTAAAAGAAAGTTCTACTTTACTTGCGCCATATATATATGCGCTGTGAACAAATAGTACCATTCGTATTTCGCCAGACGTATTCCTACGCGGAACCGGGCTTGCCACGACATGTTGGGCGGCACGATTGAACTTGAACCTAGGGGTATGGCTGCTGGCGCCAGGTTCTCGTCCAATGGTAGAATGAAACTATTATGGGCTGTTTAGTAGACTAAAGGGATATTCAGTGCATATTGTACAAGGAATATACAGGGGATATCATACGATATACAAATACTATTAAATATATATCCATAAATAAATATATATATTCGGTTTAATCTGATCCTTCACAACAGCCGCCCCCTAATTAGTCCCACCTAATTAGCTAAGCAGAGACAGATTAACCGCACTGTCTACCACTCAAGGTCCGCTGTAAGGGTCAGTCAACTCACAAAGTCATGGGGTCATGGTCATCATCGATAGTATCTGGGAGTCGGGGCAGTTCTATTAGCCTCGCCACGGGTCGTGTGTAAGTGCGCCCTTGGACGAGTACTTCAGCTGCTCGGACCTTGCCATCGGCACCGGTGATCACTTTGCTTACGCGGCCAGCCGGCCACATAGCTCTGGGTAGTGACTGGTCGATAATCATGACGACTGTTCCTTCTGTCAAATTGTCTCTCTCTTTTACCCACTTCTGGCGGGTCTGTAGAGACGGTAGGTAGTGGAGTAGGAAGCTGCTCCAAAACTTGTCAGCTAGTACTTGACTGTACCTCCACATTCTTCGGCCGTTCGCTTCTTCAGGCCTGTACATTGTCTGGGGTAGCGCGGGGTCCAGCCGCCCCATTAAGAGTGTGTTGGGGGTGACTGGGTCGACATCTGCTACATCACTGGAGACGTAGCCGAGGGGTTTTGAGTTCAATACTCCCTCGATCTCCGTGAGGACTGTCATTAGGACTTCCTCCGCCACAGTCTGGGCCCCAAGCACGGCGTACAGGGCTGTCTTTATAGAACGTACTTCTCGTTCCCAGGTTCCACCGAAGTGGGGTGCGTTCGGGGGATTAAACTGGAAGTCAATCTGGGATGGAGCGAGGTGGGTCTTAAGTTCTGGGCCCATAGCTTGGAAGCTCTCTCTCAGCTCTCTTTCTCCGCCTTTGAAGTTTGTCCCATGATCAGACAACAATGTAGACGGTTTTCCTTTCCGTGATGTGAATCTTCGGAAGGCCATAAGGAATGAGTCTGTGCTCATGGTCGGAAGGAGCTCGATATGTATCGCTCTGGTGGTCATGCATTTGAATACAATACCCCACCGCTTCTCGGTTCCTCTTCCTCTCTTTATATACAACGGGCCAAAACAGTCCATGCCTGTGGAGTGGAATGGCTTGTCGCCGAGTCGGAGGCGACAGGGGGGTAAGTCAGCCATCAGTCTAGACAGGTTCGCTGGAAGCGTCGCACCGCTTCTCTTCCTTGAAGTAACCAATAGCGACGTCTGATCTCCGCGAAGACTCTCTCTGCTCCTGCGTGGTGTACATCCTCGTCGTATTTCTTTATGATCAGCTCTGTGACCTTGTGTCGGCTGTTCAAGACTATCGGGTACTTAATGTCATCCGGTAGATCGGGGGCTCTCCGCAGGCGACCACCCACTCTGATGAGATTATGGGCGTCACTCTCGGGTGCCAGGTGGAGCAGTCTGCTGTCTGATGGGACGGGCTTTCCTCCCTGTAGACAGTCTAGCTCATCGGGGAACGAGTCTCTCTGGGCTCGTTGTAGTAGAAGAAGTTCTGCTTCTTCGTAGTCAGCTGCTGAAATGTCAGTGGTGGACTGAATCTCTGGGTGGTGCCACAGGAATGTCTTTTGCTGCGCACTCTCTAGGGTAATGCAGTCATCTATGTTGGGGTCTGTGGAGGCGACTGTGCTCAGTCCACAGAACATAGGTTTCTTGTTCTCAGCCTCCTCGTTACTTGCTTCCCGTGGGGTGGGCGTAGGCCACTCTTCTTCCGGGAGCTTGAGGAATTCTGGTCCGTCACTGTAGATGTTGCGACGGGTGAGGTCATCCAGAGACATTCCCCGGGTGATGACGTCAGCTGGGTTGTGTTTGGTGTCCACATACCGCCAGCTCGCTGCTTCTGTTAACTCTTGAATCTCGGTGACTCTGACTCCCACGAAGACTTTGTATCTGCATGAATCAGACTTGATCCATGTGAGTACTGTCGTGGAATCTGACCACAAGATTGTTCTGTGCACCGGAATGGTGAGTTCACGTTGGATTAACGTGGCTAGATGCGCTCCTGCTAGGGCTGCGCAGAGCTCTAGACGCGGGATAGATTGTTGCTTTCGTGGGGCTATTCTTGAGCGAGCCAGGATGAAAGCAGTGTGTATCTTTCCTCCCTTCTCTTGGGCACGCAAGTAGGCCACCGATCCATAGGCTACTTCGGAGGCGTCGCTGAAGACGTGTAGATCAATCTTGCATGTCTCTGGCCTCACTGTGGATGGGAAGTAGCTGCGGCGTATATTGACGCCTGGGAGTGAGCGGAGTTCCGTCTCCCACTCTCTCCATGTTGAGGCAAGGTGTGCGGGTATTGGGTCGTCCCAGCCCTGGTCCTTGTCCCATAGTGCTCGTACAATCATCTTTGCCCTGGTGGTGTAAGGTAGAATACATCCCAACGGGTCATATTGTCTGGCGAGTGTTCTGTACACACTCCGTCTGGTGGTCGGTGTCGCCGTCGACCTTCCCTGCTCTGGAGTCAGGGGTTTGTGTCTATAGTGGAGCGAGTCTGTTTTGAAGCGCCAGACTAGTCCTAGTGTCATTTCTTGGGCTTCTCCTGGGATGGTCGCCATCCAGGTCTCGCTGCTGGCAGCCTTGTCCGCGGGGGAGAGGCTGCGCAATACGTGCGGGTCACTGCTGGCCCACTGCCTGAGATCAAAGCCGCCTTTGATCAGGGAGGCGCGTAGCTTGATTAGGAGAGCCTCGGCTTCTTCTTGAGTCGAAACGCTTTGTAAACAGTTGTCCACGTAGAAACTGTTCTTCACACTGTGTCGGACCTCTTCATCTGCTGCTGGGTCCTCTGCGACCTCTGGGTTGAGGTTGCGCAATACTGGGGGGTCGCTGCTGGCCCGCTGCCGGAGATCAAAGCCGTCTTTGATCAGGGAGGCGCGGAGCAGCGCACGACGTCGCCAGTCAATTTTCTTCTCGACATGCTGCAGGAGTGTGGTGTCTCCTTCTGTCGTTCTGGAGTGGAGGCAGCTAGTGGCTGCTGTTCGGTTGAGAGATTTAGCGAGGGGGCCTTGTAGTGTCCACCCTAGGCGGGTCTCGACTGCTGCAGGACAGCCTCGGGGTCCTGTATGGACCCGGTCAATCGGGACTATGAGTTCTGCATGGTCGGAGCCTATCAGCAGGGTCGGGGTAGCGCCGTCTATGAGCGGGATAGGTAGTTGACGCAGGTGCACATATTTATCCATCAACTTGGCGATGGGGTAGGTGTACTGCGATAGTCCTATTTCTTGGCTGGTGAAAGCATTTGTAATCCTATACCGTCGCTCTGGCTGCCCGTTTGCTGCGATAGTGAAGGAGACATGCTCGCCCTTTATCGTCTTTAAATCTCTTCTTATTGTCCGAATCGTCATTTGGTTCTCGCTCCCCCGCAGTCCCAGCTGGGCCGCAGCGGACGCGAGCAGAAGGGTCTTCTCTGACCCATCATCAAGGACGGCGTAAGTGTCCATGACTTTATCTTGGTAGCTCAATGTCACACGGACTACCTTTAAGAGCACTTGGGCGCCGCTGCTGCTGGCGGGGTCAATGTACATGACACTTGCCTTGGTGCCGCTCGATGGTGCAGGTGAAGGCCGTCTTCTGTTACTGTCGTGTAGTATATCTAGATGGGCTCCGTCGCACCGACTGCACCTTTTCTTTAGGCGGCATTCGGCTGCCATGTGACTGCGCGCACATCGGTAACAGCGCCTGTTGGACTTTATCCATTGACTCACTTCTTCTGCATTCATCTTTGTGAACAGGTCACATTGTGACAGCCAGTGTTCTTTCTCACAGTAGGGGCACACCATCTTCCACTTCTCTTTTCTCGAGGGGGTACTGTGGCTCTTACTGCTCGGTACTGACTCTGATTGGTGCATGACAGTCACCGATCTTCTTCCATCATTTATTCTCCTGGGTCCCTCTCTGGAGCTTGGCGTGCTCCGCCCGAACGTATCCAGTCGTAAGCTGCTGACTTCTCTTGCCAGGAAGTCGGCTAGATCAAGGAGGGATGGTTCGGGGCCGTTAGGATCCCGGTAGTCCCTCTGCCGCCTAAAACGCTCTTGTCTTGCGGGTGGCAGCTTCTCCAAAATCCTCTCGACGTTAGAGTTGGCGTATAGCTCATGCATGCCCTTTTCCCGTTGCGCTCCCAGCATCCCTACCAGGGACTGCACTTTGATTGACAGGTCGTCTAATGAGCGATTGTCTGTTGCTGGGGGTAGGCGATCAATATGCCTTATCTCTTGGATTACGTAATCCCATATACGTCCATATCTCTGGTCCAGCGCTGCTAGGGCCGCGGTGTATGGGGTCGTAGAGGTGGCATAGGCTAGCGCTATATTGTGCGCTCGCGGTACTTTCAGGTGCTTCAGTAATATTGCATACTTGTGGCGTTCGTCAGCGACATCCACCATCATTGTCTCTAAGCACATCCGGAGCTCCGTGTACTTAGCTCGATTCTCATAGGTGAAGTCTGGAAACGACGGCGTGGCAATGTATGACGCCGTGGATGGCTGATACATCGGCGAGCGTTGGGGGAGAGACCTCCTAGGCGAGTCCCCTCTTGCGCCTCTCTGTGGGCTGGTACCGACAGGGTGCCATGGCCCGCTGGTCCAGGTGCTATTCCTCGGGGCTGGTCGTGCGTCGTGCTCACCCGTGAATAGAGTCGGGGGTCTGTAGCGCAGCGCCGCGGGGGTATAGCCTGGGCTGTACTGGACCTCCTGGTCCGGTGGAGTACTGTGCTGTCGTCGGGCTTGGTTCTCCTCCTCTCCCTCTTCTTCCTCTATCAGGTCTTCCAGATCCTGTAGTCGTTTATTTAGCTTCTCCGCAGTGTATGCCGCTCCTTCCTTGTAGCTGGGTCTCGCTTGGACCGGTCTGGGAAGGGGGTCTGCGGGGGGTATAGGATTGGTCTGTTGGTCAAGTTCAGGGTCGCTTGCTCGGTTAGGAGACGCTGCCCTTGACTGTTGTCTCGACGAGTTCCTTGAACCCCTGGCGGAGGGAGAGGGTGTTGCCTTGAGGATCAGCTGCTCCATGAGCTGCGCTTGTAACTTGTCGCGCTCGGCTTGTAGTCTGTCGCGCTCGGTTTCGCGCTGGATGAGAGCGAGGTCGCGCTCTGCTTCTCTTTGGGCACCGGCAGCGGCACGCTGGGTGTCTGCTCGGTCTCTTGCCATATTCTCTTCCGTCTGAAGGCGTCTCATCTCCAGGCGTATGTGCTCTTCTTCGCTCCGTTGCTGCGCTTGGAGGCGTTCTCTTTCAATGGTAGAATGTTCGCGCTCGCTAAGCGTCTGTGCTTGGAGTCGATCGCGTTCACCCTGAAGTCGATCGCGTTCGGTAGAGGCTGTCAGGCTGACGAGGAACGCCTGTTGTAGCATCCTCTCCGCTTCGCTGGGGGAAGGCGGTTGTGGAGGTGAGCCGCTCCTGGGTGAGCCGCTCCTGGGTGTACTCGTTGGGGAGTCCTGGAGCTCTATTTCCTCGGCGCTCTCCTCCTCTTCTTCCGTGCAGAGTTCTCTCTCTGTAGGGTTGTCTTCCTCCCGGGGCTGGTCGGGGACTACTTCTTCGGTATTGGCGGGGGGTAAAGGCATGTCAGCTCCCTCCTGGTCCCCACCGTGCGCTTGGTCAGTTACATTAGAACCTACTAGGGCCTCTGTGGTCGGGGAAACCTGGTCGTTAAGGTCAGACATAATTTTACTTTCTACTTTTACCGCGTTTACCGTTTGTCGAAGGCTAGGTAGTTGACTGACAGCGTAATCCTCTAAGTACTGAGGTGGCTGTCGTCTGCGCTGCGGGAGTTCTACGTTAGGAGGACCGTTTCGTGGAGTGTTCATCATAGGCCATTTTAATATTAATAACACTATATTAATATTACACTAGTTACCATCCGGCTCGAAGGACCAATTGTAACTGAGGGGTACAATTCCCTGACTGTATTGATAAGTATGGTATTATTAAACCACTACCTCTTGTACTTTAACTTCTGGCCATCCAGTACATGATATAGATATGATGAACACTTTCCCACCTGATGAAACGAAGTCCACACAAATGTACAAATCGAATATTTATATAGCAAAGGGTATATACAACGTTCACTTGATGACATTTATGATTTGAAATGCACTTGTATGGCAAATGAGTATTCGTAGGTAAATCAACATTGAATGTCCAATCTCTGGTTACGCAGGGAGTAAGTATACAACCTGGTTCTTTAGGGAACTATAGCGATGGTACTTAAATGATTATAGCTGGATACACTAAGGGGGGGGGGGGGGTCCCGCTGGTTGTAAGACAGTAGGAGGGGGGGGTTAGAAGAGCCGCTGGCGGTATCCCATCTGGCCGACGATTTCTTGGGAGAATTCAAAGTCTTGAACACGGTGCCCACAGAACCTCGGTCCGCAGATGAATACAGCTGGACCCTCTGGTGGACGGTAGCTGCCGGTCCACAACGGAGAGACGTGAGGCGACCTCACTGGTGTAGAGCGCCGTCTCACCTGAACTCCTCTCCGGGGGGTAGTTCCAACACTCAGCAGTGTTGGCCGTTATCCATGGAATAATCAAAGCACCCAAAGCATAATCCAAGCCGTGGAAGGCTCGCCGTCGTCCGGGTAAAGTAATCCAATGTACAGGTCTCCTCGTCCTGGCCCGGAGCTCCTCGGATGCAAGCACCACTAGTGGTCTGCCCAGCCTGGTTAAGACTCCAGATAACGTCAGGAATGATGGGGGTACTGATAACTTTATAACTCTAACCGAACGATGCACCATACATAATAGACTATTATTAGCTTAATAGAAATACGTCCAACTCGACGGTATAGTGCCAAACTATGACAATTCAACTATTAATCCACACGATATCTCAATGCCTATTCTGAGGCCAAGTAGGCCTTACTGCACCACACGTGCGTCGTGGGTGAGGCTTCGCGTCTGTTACTAGGTTGGAGGGTAAAGAACTAATGGACTAAAAGAAAGTTCTACTTTACTTGCGCCATATATATATGCGCTGTGAACAAATAGTACCATTCGTATTTCGCCAGACGTATTCCTACGCGGAACCGGGCTTGCCACGACATGTTGGGCGGCACGATTGAACTTGAACCTAGGGGTATGGCTGCTGGCGCCAGGTTCTCGTCCAATGGTAGAATGAAACTATTATGGGCTGTTTAGTAGACTAAAGGGATATTCAGTGCATATTGTACAAGGAATATACAGGGGATATCAAACGATATACAAATACTATTAAATATATATCCATAAATAAATATATATATTCGGTTTAATCTGATCCTTCACAACAATAGTGAATGTATGAATGTTATTGTATAGGTGGCCAGCGAGTGGCACTCTATGGTTCTACACGGCCCCTCACCGGGTTTATCCCCACCACCACACCACATAGATGCCTCTTTTTTATGGCTATTTTGCCATCATCATTCCAACAGCCATCAGACTATACAATGCATCACTGTGCCTCACTGAGCACAGAGGGACAATTGCCATCTTCCTGGACTCTTACTTTTGAAACAGCACTGTGCAATATTACACCTACTGTAGACTTCAGTATATTTTTACTGTATTTATTTACTGTATATTGTATTCTATTTTTATTCTATTTTATTCTATTCTTATTCTTAGGCAATTTGATTTGTTTTGTTATTCTTATTTGTGACCTGTTCTGTCTAAATGTTTAATGTTGAGCGATTTCCAGTGTCAAATTTCCCTCGGGATAATAAAAGTATTTCTATTCTATTCTATTCTATTCTATTCTATTCTATTCTATTCTATTCTATTCTATCACACAACAACACCAATAAACACAGTGAGGGCACATTGAATTGAGTATAGCAGGGAAAAGAGGAAGGGACTCGAGCTACAGTTCTCAACAGGCCTGGAAACTCAAACCTGAACCGAACTGACCTCTCAGTGAGTTGAAGCCCAAGACCGACCAAACCCGAGGGGGAAAAAGAGGAGGGGGGGAAACCACGAGTGGGATATTTCCAGAAAAGGCTGTACAATTTATGTAGGTGGCGGCTCAAATCACATCGTAGTGCAACGAACGGGTTGCGGGAGAGAGAGGGAGAGAGAGGGAGAGAGAGAGAGAGGGAGAGATAGAGAGGAAGAGAAGGAGAGAGAGGGAGAGAGAGGGATGGAGAGAAGGAGCGAGCAAGCAGGAGCACAACTACCTGAGCACTCAGCGCTGTCCATGGAGCTGAATGCAAATTTTTTTGTCAATCAATTGTCTTTCTCTACTTGTTCAAATGTAGCTATTTATGCCACATAAGTCATAGCCTGCTATAAATACACACACAGAGACATTCTTTTGTTTCTTCTTTTTCTGAGCAGCCCAAGTTCTACCCGACGCCACAAATCAGCACAAATGAGCCGATTGGGGCTTCTTTGATGTGTGATGTGAGTTGATTCCAGAGTCTTTAACCTGCAATTAACCTGCTCATCAAATCTGAATAAACTGGCCACTAGCTATTATTAAATGATATTATTATACTGTTATATTATTCTCTCCTGACTGTCGCTAAGGAGATTCATTCCAAACACCAGCTACTGACAGGAGTTGTTATGGGGCCAAGCAATTTCAATCTTTTTCCTGTATTTTCACCCTGATAATCAACACTGCAGTGTACAGTTTATCATATCATATCATATTTTCTCATCATTATCTAAAGAAGTCACCACTTTAACTTTAACTTCATAGAGTTCATAAACTTTCTAAAAAGGTTTTTAATAAATGTCCCTGGGTAGGAATACCATGCTTTCTGTCGTTTTTCCAACTAAATAATAGTTCAGTAAATAAGGGAATTACATGAATGATTCTGAACAACAAGGCTGCACGCCCCCCCCCCCCCCCCCCCCCCCCACCTGGGACCAGCCTTTTCTCTCTCTCGTTCGTTTCCATGGAAACGCAGCACTGCTGCTCCCTCCCATCAGCACTCAGAGCTCAGCGGGTCGCCAGAAATTGAAAATATTGAAAGTTTTAGCAAAAGGAACGTCTCGCTCCTAATGGAATTTCAATAATCTCCCTGCAACAGCCGTGGCCAACAAGCAGATCTTTACCTCGAGCATCTGTTCAGCGCTGCCGGCTCCAGGAGAGGCCCCATGTGGACCTGCAGCTCGAGTTCCTCCTCACAGGGCACTTCAACAACACAGAGCTCTGACTGGTAGATAACAGAGCCCTTCTAAATCAAAATGTGCCAAACCGGTTGACAGTTGACAATTAAACAGCCTTTATCATGTTTCAAGTTTCAAGTTTGCTTTTATTTGTCACGTATAAAGTACATGTACATTACAGTGAAATGCTTGGAGAATGTGCTTCATACAGTAAAAAAAAAGTACCGTACTTTTCGCACTATAAGCCACACCTGAATATAAGCCGCAGCAGCTAAATTGAATGATGTGTACATATATAAGCTGCAGGTGTTTTAATGTTTAATTACCATAATGTAAGGGTTCGTGCACAGAGGGGATTGTCGGGAAAGAGATGGCTGTTTGAGGAAGCTCCCATTTATAAAATTTTTGTTTAAACAGTAACGGTAGCTAGGTACTAACGATAGCTACTTAGCCAACACTAGGTAGCTACTAACGTTAGCTCACGGAATGATAGCTACTTAGCCAACACTAGCTAGCTACTAACGTTAGCTCATGGAACGATAGAGCCAACACTAGGTAGCTACTAACGTTAGCTCACGGAACGATAGAGCCAACACTAGGTAGCTACTAATGTTAGCTCACGGAACGATAGAGCCAACACTAGGTAGCTACTAACGTTAGCTCACGGAACGATAGAGTCAACACTAGGTAGCTCACGGAACGATAGAGCCAACACTAGGTAGCTACTAACGTTAGCTCACGGAACGATAGAGCCAACACTAGGTAGCTACTAACGTTAGCTCACGGAACGATAGCTACTTAGCCAACACTAGGTAGCTACTAACGTTATCTCACAGAACGATAGAGCCAACACTAGGTAGCTACTAACGTTAGCTCACGGAACGATAGAGCCAACACTAGGTAGCTACTAACGTTAGCTCACGGAACGATAGAGCCAACACTAGGTAGCTACTAACGTTAGCTCACGGAACGATAGAGCCAACACTAGGTAGCTACTAACGTTAGCTCACGGAACGATAGAGTCAACACTAGGTAGCTACTAATGTTAGCTCACGGAACGATAGAGCCAACACTAGGTAGCTACTAACATTAGCTCACAGAACGATAGAGCCAACACTAGGTAGCTACTAACGTTAGCTCACAGAACGATAGAGCCAACACTAGGTAGCTACTAACGTTATCTCACGGAACGATAGCTACTTAGCCAACACTAGCCAACTACTGTGAAATCAAATGCCAAACTGATGATATCAGACGTTGATATCAGGAGCTATCAGTAGCTAGCCAGCTAGATAACATTAGACAATGCCTCATGTATTAAACTAAAGTGAATAGTCGACTGGGTCATTTTGTTTAATGCTTTAGTTATGTTGAAAGAGGAGCTGCTCATGCACTCGACTGTGAGGGGGAGGAGGAGGGCTCGACTGTAAGGGGGAGGAGGAGGGGCAAGGCGTGCACTGCTGCAGCAGATTTACGAGTCTGATCTGACGGTCACAGAGCTGAGGGAGCGCGGCCAGTTAATCCATAGATTAGCCGCACCGTTATATAAGCCGCAGGGTCAAAAAATGGGGGAAAAAGCCGCGGCTTATAGTCCGAAAAGTACGGTAAGTAAAAGAGGAATAAAGTCCCAACACTATACAAATATACAATATACAATATACAACTAAAGTACAACCTAGGTGCAATGAAGTACAAATGCAGGCAATGAGGTACAAAAATGCTAACTTAAAAGAAATGCTAAATGCAGAATTGAGGTATGGATGTAGTGCAAATCTCTTTAATAAATAGATACAATATGGTGTAGTGTTAAAGTGTTTAAAGTGTCTAAAGTGAGTGTGTGCATGTGGGGATGTGTGTGCAATGAGTGTAGATGGATGGGTTGATGTTACATAGTCATTGAGCATCCTGATGGCCTGGATAGAATCTCCTTCTGAGTTTCTCTGTACTGGCCATGAGACTCCAATACAATCAGAGTTTCTTCATTACACAATCATAAATATCATTCCATGGACAAAAGGAGCAGGAAGAAGAATAAATCTTATAGTTACCTGTCCCTTATTCCTAAACTAAACAAGTATTTACTTAATGGTCGGCTTACAACCTAATTTAGACAAAATAATAATGTATACCATTATACAAGAAACACACAATCCACAGTTAAACAAGAAAAAAAAAAAAAAAAAAAAAAAAAAAAAAAAAAAAAAAAAAAAAAAAAAAAAATAATAATAATAATAATAATAATAATAATAATAATAATAATAATAATAATAATAATAATAATAATAATAATAATAATAATAATAATAATAATAATAATAATAATAATAATAATAATAATAATAATAATAATAATAATAATAATAATAAAGAATAAAGAATAAAAGAAAGAAAAAAAGAAAATATCTCACTATTCAGATCACATTTGATGTTCATAATGACTACATTTTTTTTATAATTTTTTTGAATTGATAAACACTATTACATCCCTTAAGCTCGCTATGGAGAGAATTCCACAACTTTACACCAATGACTGAAGGACACATCTGTTTAAGTGTGGTATGTGCAAACAGATTTTGTAGTTTTTCTGGCAGTGTATTATTTCTTGCCCTAAACATAATTAACATTGTTTGAAACTTAACCATGTCTTCAAGTTTAATTATTCTAGATTTAATAAATAATGTGTTTGTGTGTTCTCGATAATTCACTTTATGTGTGATTCTTACAGCCCTCTTCTGTAGTATATATAATGGTTTTATATTGGTCCTATACGTATTCTAGTATGACTAGAGAGTCTTTGGCTATTCTCTTAGCCTTGGCGCTGCAACGCCTGGTGTAAATGTCCTGGAGAGTGGGAAGCCCACCTCCAATTGTGGATCTGTGGGTCTCCAGTATGAAGAGCAGCATGGACGGGGCTGAGAGAGGACTTGACTCTACGACATCACTGGTGAGTAGGAGGTGGGGCTTTAACCCTTTCACTAGCACACTACCAAATGGTTAACCCTTTCACTGCGACAACACAGAAGGTTAACCCTTTCACTGCCACACGACAAAAAGTTAACCCTTTCACAACCACACATGACAGAAGGTTAACCCCCTTCACTACCACACTAGGTTAACATTCTGTCATGTGGTTGTGAAAGGGTTAAACTAGCTTCTTCCACTAAGTACACAGCTACTTAAATACAGATTGATTGATTGATTGAACATTTTATTAACAGATTGCAGAAAGGGTACAATACAGTACAGCTCAATACACACAATTGTTAAGGGGATGCAGAACAGAGAAAGACTTTCGTCTTGTTTACATCAGGGTCCCCCATTTTCAATTCATAACATAGCACCATAGAACACCCTACAGACGTTATAGAATAATACAATACAAACATAAAAAAAAAAACTTGTACAATACAACAATACACAACTATTTACAACGTCCTGTGGCTTGCTAGGGCTATAGTGTAATTCTCCTGATATGTGGTGGTGCATCAGTCAAGGTCTACTGTATCGGATAACGGAACGACTGATGACAGAATAACCATGATTCTTTGACAACAATGCCAGGGTCCAGCGACCACGGGCCCGGCACCGGGGTTTGTTTTGCTGGGACCGGCCGAGAATCAACACAATAGAACAGTAAACGTGATGAGTGTGAATTGTATTGGCGCTATTGAGCGCTTTGGTCCCCATGTCCGCTTACAAAGCGGTTCACATCTCTCGAGGTTGAGGAGACCTCATCGTGAGTCATGCTCAAAGAGGCCTTGTACCAAATGTTTGTTTCTTCCGACATGGCCGAGTGTAATCCTTGATAAGCACTTTCCAAAAAGTTAATTTCTGTGCAGTGGTAGATGTATACAGTAGGTAAAATACCGGAAAGGCATAATATTACGGTTCCACCGTGACTTATGTACAATATCCAATAAGAAGACAACTGTCATTGTTGTTGATTAATTTGTTCATTCAAACCTTTATTTAACCCTTTCACTACCACACTACAGAAGGTTAACCGTTTGTAGTGTGGTAGTGAAAAGGTTAGCCTTCTGTAGTGTGGTACTGAAAGGGTAAAGAATCAATTGAGGGCAACACGGTCTCATCAGAAAACTTAAATAAAGTTCTAATCGACCACAGGATAAAAGGTACATAATGTACGTTATGTTATAGCCATAAGAAATATATTTACTTCTTGTATAAGTCATGTTTGTACGTTTCATATGAGCCAAGGTCCAAAACAAACAGCGTGACCGGGAGTCATGGGCAAGTGCTCTCACCCCCCACCCACCCTGATACAAACACAGCAATACTATGATGATTGTCCATGTGTATGTATGAGTGCATGATCAGTGATCAATGACTGCAGGTTTGGTTTTGTTTCAGCCAGTGTTTCACCTTTACATTAAATGTTAGATTAAATTCAGATCAGTTTGTGTTTTTATTTCAGTCGGTAGGGCATTCCAAAAATGTATCCCTTTTACCGAAAAGGATGATTGACCGAAAGTGGTTTTGCGCTGTGCCAGCCTGCAGTTGCCATTTACTGATCCCTAGTGGTGATTCTATTGGTGTTTCTTTTTGTGACATATGGACAAAGTACAGCTGGGGCAAGATTGTTTGCAAATTTTCAAATCTATTTGAATAAAAGAAAACTTGATAAAGCTGTCATAACTGAGCCACTTCTGAATTATACAGTGGTGCCATTTCATTCGTTTTGTATCCATTATTTTCAGTGCTTGTTTCTTTATAGTGAAGTGATGGGCTTGACAGTTAACTGTGAAGCCTGGCTCCATACAGTAACACAATAGGATAAATGTGAAAATATCATGGCAAATATGTACTTATTTGTGATACGTACACATTGTACATTTTCGTAAATACGTCAATATATTACTTATGGCTATAACGTAACGTACAATGTACTTGTTGTCGATAAATACTTTATTTACATACAGTACGCAAAGCGAGATTGGGCTGTTGAGGGAGACCCTCATTTTCAATGATGCCATCCATATATCAACACATAGCAACCGTCATTTTGCACAGGGGTGTAAAAAGTACCCAGAAATTATACGAAAGTGAAAGTATCGGTACCGTCTCAAAATCTTACTCAAGTAAAAGTCAGAGTATCTGGCTAAAAACACCCTTGAGTAAAAGTAAAAAAGTGTCTACTTTTAAATGTACTTAAGTACTCAAAAGTAAAAGTAAAAACTTTTGTTCTGACTGTCTATTCTTCTGATAGCAGGTGTTTAATCAAAGATCCCCGCTTTCTAGTCTTGCACAAGAACCAATCAGCATGGGTATGGGCGGGTTAATTTTCCATTGATGGGGATTTGATTGGCTGTTTTTAAATAAAGTGCAGCCTGCAGGATTAATAACGTTAACGTTAGTTCGGCCAGAGAAACAAATATACTCATTAAAATTGTTGGACCTGCGAGATTTGTACTTTGTACTTTGTAGGTCTGCATTTTAAATGTAAGGAGTACAAAGTATGTTTTTTTTCCTCTGAAATGTAATTGAGTAAAAGTACAAGTATACAAACCTAATAATACTCGAGTAAAGTACAAATCCTCAAAAACAGTACTTAAGTATTGTAACGAAGTACAATTACTTAAGTATTTTACACCCCTGATTTTGCACATGGCTACCGCTCCAACATGGAGGAGGGATGGGCAGTCTGAACATTCCATGAATGGCCTCTATTAGGTAGGACCTACAACAATGAGAAAATGGATCAGTGTCGTCATAGGTTCAAAAACGTCTTCCCATTTTACCACTGGGAGACAAACTGCATGGGAGCGCTGTCTCCCAGTGCTGAATTAGTTCCCTGAGAACGTTGGGGTCATGACATCATCCTATTCTAGGAATACTAGAGGTATGACCAAGGAAACTATAAAAGAAGGAAGGGTCATCTGTGATGGCTCACGGTTTATGTGGGTTTTATTTTAGTTTATTTAAGGTGCTTTGGCTTTATTTAGTCTTTCTGTGAGGGACAGCTGTCAATCACTGGCCTCTGCAGTTCTGTATCGTTAGTGGCTTAGCTTGGCATCGCTACTGCACTATCTCGCGTACGTGCACGCGTACTGAATAAACCACAAATGTACCTCTAATACCAGTATTAGTCTGACCACACCCCTCATCAGCTTACCTTCATAAGCAGGTGTGTGGTCACCTGCTCTCCTCCTTCTCGCTTTCACCACAAGGAAGAGGTGCCTCGGTAGATCCCCACACTTGACACCATGATGGAAGAAATTGGATTAGGAACAGCTTGGGAAACAAGGATACGTTGACATCATATCTTTATTTTCTCTCTCACTATTTTCGAGAAAATACGGCGATATTGTCTTCGTACTGGAGTGTCTAGAAGATGATGATCATTCTAAAAACCCTCCACCGGTTTTCGTATTGGGAGCACGCCGCTGCATGCTTCTCAACTGCAGTTCCTTGCTGTGTTTGTTGGGGTGAAACCTGTCAGGCCACAGCTGAACTGTCGGACATGCCGCTGTTGTGAGGAGCGGTGCGTTCCAGGTTGGGTGAGTAGTGTTTGCTGGCGGGCTCCACTTGTCTGTTAGTGCTATGGGGGCTACTTGACAAAGTTTATGGAAACCGGCCCCAGGCTAGGGTCCTTTGTTTAGCCGCCTAGGCGACAGAAGGCCTTGGTCTGGCGACCATTATAGTTTTAACTAGTGGGCCGCGACCATTGACACTGGTGATCCCTGTGTGTTCTGGACGAGTGGATTCTCTCTGTCACCGTGTTAAGACCCCATCTTTCATATCCAAATGAGAGTATTCCTTCACGAGGGGATATGTGCATGTAATGTGCGATAGCGGCAGATTCATGTTCAAAGTCAGCTATACAGGCCAGTTGGTACTGTGCTGATTCCGCCGGACGTGGTAATGTCACCGTTGTGAAGCGGTGTTGACGTCTTGTTTTCTCTTTTCTCTTAAAAAGTGAGGAGGGGTTCAGAACGGCGGCCTGTCTGGGTGAGTGTTATGTCATTGTTTACATGTTCATAGCTTACGGTTAGCCGGTCAGTGGCCTGGCGCGGGGTAGCTTAGCGTCTCGCGCGCCGCCGGGAGCTCGCTTCTGATCGCGTGCGTCGTTAGATCGGCGTCTCGCGAGCGGAAGCAATAGCACCCGAACGGTTGGAGCAGCCGTTAGCTTGATGCTATTCTGTTGAACGTGCTTTGATTTTAACATGTTTTACACTCTTGACCACGACGTCATCCTTGACAGGGGATGTTCGTCGACCCTGCCTGAGCCTAGACGGGGATTGCGTCAACAAAGAGGACTGTAGCGACTGGTGGAGCGGCGACGCTGCCCGGATCGAACAACACAGGACGGCTGTGTTCTACGGTGTCTTGTGACTGCACTTCGCTGATCTGCGTTCCGGGTAGGTACGGGGTTGGCCAGACCTCATAACACGTCTTCTGGTTTTACTTTGCTAAATGTATTGTGGATAACGGTGTTTTTTCCCAAAACGTGTGTTGTTGCAATACATTTGGGATACGTTGCGGGTTGTGTGTGAGCTGTTTTTGTCACTGGCAGTTAGCTTCTCCGTGCAGATCGTGATGTATTGATCTGGTTGTTGTGTGAGAAACATCATGGTGTTTATGTGTACCGTGTACTCACTACTAAGGCAACTAACCTATGAAGCTATGCTTGGTGACAAGTGAGTAAAAGAATGTTCTTTCTCAGACTGTAATGACAATGAACAGTGAGTTCACACATTAACAGGTTTTCCTGTTTTAACTGGCCGTATTGAGGGTAAAATAGGAGGATTGTGTTTTTCCCCCCCGGTTCCCTGGGGACTTTATCACCTCCTATCAGACATGTTGTGCATTAATTGTGTCTTTGTGTGGTAGGGATACGATGTAACTCTTAGCTTGATTGCTGAGGTTGTGCTAAATCTGCTGGAGAAACTTATTTCCTAAAGGGAAATTGGTTTGGTTGCTGTCATGTGTGCTTAGCAAGGCCTGTGGTCGATACTAATCAAGAATGATGTATTCTCTCATTGTGAAAAAAACGGCGTTCCTCTGTTGAGTGTTTTTGCCATTTTTTGTAGGTGATGATGGGTTGTGTGTGTCATGTGACCTACAACTGGGTTGTACTGGCCACAGAAGCACATGTGTATGTTGGACCGGGGTTCTTAGAGCCTTCTCTATTCTGTGTTTTTCCTTAGTAAAAATCAGATAGCAGGTTAGCTCATGCGCTGTGTGGAGCTGTGAAACGCTTCATAGAGCTGACTATGACTGTGTCATATTCTCTTTTTGTCGTTACGTCGTATCATGGGTGTGGGGTCGTAAAGGGGTGAACTGGTAACCTTTCCTCTCCCCATTGTTCTGTCGGTCAGGGGTACACCCCCTGTCCTTCAAGGTTCCCGTCACGTGGCGGTTCGGCACGTTACGGGGGGGGGGGGGCGGGGGGGGAGGGAGTTCCTGGTCCCACGGCCTGGTATATTGGGCGTGTGCACCGCAGGAATTCCCCCGCCATAGAGTACGTCACCGTGCGCGTCTCTGTTGGTAGGACTTCCGTGTGCTGTTCAGGTCCATGTGATGGATCTGTTTTCAGGGGGGGTGGTCAGGGCTCCTCCTCACCAAGCGCCTATTCAGGCCTTCTGTGAGTTCGGACTCCTTCTTCCATGTGAGGAAGCCTCCATCAGAGTACAGAGCCTTCCTCCTCAGATTGTCAAAGTGAGTGGACCCTCTAGAAGGGTCCTTTTCTATTGTATGTATATTCGATTCAATTCGTTTATTGAGTGTGTATGGGTTCAGTGCCTCTTCCCCGGAGGCCCTAAAACCAGTTTTTTACATGGCTCGAGGTGCAATATATTCTTTTCAATCTGTACAGCTCGCGTGGGAAGTCTCTCTGGGGATCCCCGTCTCTTTCCTATGGGAGGGTGGTGGGATGTAAAAATGTGAACATTTTTTACCCCGGCTGTGTAGACTGGGATACATACTGTTGATGCTTCCTTCTTTCTATTCCAGAAGTGTTGGAGTTAGGGAGTGTCACACCCCTCTTGTCGTTCCCCTGGGCGCCTTGGGGATTCAATGACAGGTCTAAATAGCCTGTTCATTGATGGGGGTGTGTCCCGACGCACGTATAGTGCTAGCTCGCTGTAAACAGGCGATTGACTGGCACGCCTTGGTTGCTTGTGGTTGAAACAGCGTTTTTATAAAGCAACTGGGATGGGGGTTTTTCCTCTTCCGGCGACCACATCCCATGACCTGGGTGGGTTGTCGACGGATTCTCGTTCATGTCTGGGGGATGATGACGGGATGGATCTGAACATATGTAGTGGGGTCTCACGCCCTTGGGGTGGGCCACCGGGCGCGGTTCGTCCGAACGTCTGGGTGGCGCCTTCTTTTCATGTTAAGATCAACACGCATATCTGCCCTTCTCCTGGAGTAGGCATGTCGGCGTGGTTAGGGCACGGGACTGGTTCTGGTCACGCTGGTCCAGATCAGTTGAACCCGTTGTCCGCCGGGGATGCAGATCTGCTGTTCTGGTACCCTGAGGGACTTGGGCTTTTTTCAGGGGGAAAAATGCCAGGTCGGTCTGGGTGTCACAGGGTTAAGCGCTATGGAGACCCTGGTTGGGTATGTTTTTACTCAGCACTGTCGTCATGGCTTACAGCCATGCCATTCTGTACGCTCTCGATCTCGTCGGATCTCGGCCGCTACACAGGTTGGTCCTGGTTAGTACTTGGTTGGGAGACCGCCGGGGAATACCAGGTACGGTGTGCTTAGGGGCTGGTTCTCCATTATTTTTCGTTCCTCTCTCACGCATGGCGAAGAGGGGCCTGTGGGGGTGGTTTTTTTACCTCCTCTGGTGACCCTGTGCTTCCCGTACCGCCAGGCCCGGTCCGAAGTGATGTTTGCGACCCGTAGGCCTGGGTTAACCCTTTTTGGAAACTGAAACACTTGTACTGCGGTATAGCCGGTGTATACCCGCAGGTGTGTTTTGGAGTTTTTTCTTGAGGGGTTATAGGAACAACCACCGCATTGGGTAACACCGATGTGGTTGATTCCCTGGTGTGTTGGAGCAGTGTCAACTCCCGGGTTCACCGTTTGAGGGTGCCCCTGCACGTTCATGACGTCTGCCAATCGTGTCAGCCTTCTCTGCCTCGACCCCTCTGGGTGGGGGTTGTTAAATGGAGGCTTGGTCATGCAACACCGCCAGCTTACGCTCCTTCCGCCGGGGCGGCTGTGTTCAGCTGTCCCCTCTGGCGCCTGTCTCGTCCGCAGTCTCCAGGCTAGGGTTAACAGCCTGTTGCCTGGTTTTTCCCCGGTGCGCTGCCTGCTTCCGTTGGTTAACCTTTTTTGTGTGCTTACGGCCATGCTGACTGCCTATTCTGCAGGGTCAGTGTGCCAGGCGGTGTACTATTGGGGGGACGGGGCCCGCTCGGCTTACGGCCATACCGACCTGAACACGCCCGATCTCGTCCGATCTCGGAAGCTGGGCAGGTTCTGGCCTGGTTGGTTCCGCCTGGGAATGCCAGGTGCAGTAACTGAGGGGCCTTTGTCCGAATACGCTGGCGATGTGGGGGGCAGGGCACTACGTGCCCACCTGGTGGGGTCTTGATGCTGGCATCATGGACTTCTCCGGGCCCCCATTCTAGGGAGTCCAGTCCTTTTGGTGGGTCTGGGTCTTCCTTCGTGCTCCGCTGCTACGGCCTTGCCACGGGGTTGGGTTTGCCCTTGACCCCGTGATTCTGGGGGCAGTAACGAGGTTGTTCCTCCGTTCGTTCCCGGGTGGCATGCGGGTTGTGCGTGTGTGTGGTCGTGGGGTCAAGCCACGGTCTGCTCACCCTGTGCGTTGAGTTGCTTGAGTGCCTCTTCGCACGGTCGGGTCCGTCGCCCTCCCGTGACGTCCCTAATAGGGGGGCTACCCTCCATTAGGGGGGGTCGGGGGGGCTCGGCCCTCCCTGTTCTGATGGTTTTGGGGGGCTGTCAGCGGGGTGTATTTGTCAGCCAAGTGGCTCCGCTTGGCCTCCCTTGTGCAGTAGCGATGCCAAGCTAAGCCACTAACGATACAGAACGTTAGGTTATGACTATAACCAAGTTCTGTTAGTTAGGGGCGATGCTTGGCATCGGACGGCCGCTGCAGCCCTTGTCCTCACCTTGTGGTGAAAGCTTGGGAAGGAGGAGAGCAGGTGACCACACACCTGCTTATGAAGGTAAGCTGATGAGGGGTGTGGTCAGACTAATACTGGTATTAGAGGTACATTTGTGGTTTATTCAGTACGCGTGCACGTACGCGAGATAGTGCAGTAGCGATGCCAAGCATCGCCCCTAACTAACAGAACTTGGTTATAGTCATAACCTAACGTTAATTGCCATGCGGCATGGCAGGTGTGTGGGCTTGATTGCCACCTGATTGGTGTCAGGTGTGCAGTGCCTTTAAGTAGGTTTGATTGACTGTGTTCAGATGCTTGTTTTCATGTTTTTCCCTCAATAGTGGAGGAGTGTCCCAAGCTCATGCTTCTAGTGTTTTCTCTGTCTCTAGTGCTATTGTTTTTCTTGTTGTTTTCAACTGCTAGGCAGTTGTGGTTATTTTGGGATTTTTACCCAGTTATTTTATACTGGTGTTTTGTGTTTCCTACAGTTTTTTTTTTAATTTATTTTATTCTTGTGTTTTCCGCCACCCTCTCTCATCTCTCTAGTCCTACACCCCCCCCCCCCCCCCAAATCCTGACATCATCACATCAGAACACCAACATTCTATGATCTGCTTGGTTTCAAGTTCAAGTTCAAGTTTCTTTAATAGTTGTCATACAGAAGTACAGAATACTTTCATACAAAATGCTTCTTACTGTTACGCTCCAGAGACTGTGCTAGACAAGATAGTATCAAATAACATAGTATAGCATGTAGTTTAGAAGAAGAAAATGAGGTCACAGTGTTCGGTATAGACATATGTACAATGTTCTGAGTTACCATATAATATACAATACTATGCAGTGTACTAATGTACAGTACTATATAGTGCAAAGCAGAAATGGGATGAGGTACAATTTAGGTACAATTTACAGTAAGGTGTACGAGTTGTAGTGCAATCCTTCATCAATAAATATAAAGTGTGGGGAGTGGGTGCTACAGTGTGTTTGTTTAAAGTGGGTGTGTGCTATAAAGTGTGTGGAGTGGGTGCTACAGTGTGTTTGTTTAAAGTGAGTGTGTGCGTGTGGATGTGTGTGCTATGTGCGTTTGGTGGTTGTTGTTGTGTAGGGGAGGATCTATGGTGGTTGTTGTTGTGTAGTGTTCATTCATTGTTCGTTTAGCAGCCTGATGGCCTGGGGATAGAAGCTTCTTCTGAGTCTTTCTGTGCTCGCCTTGAGACTCCGGTATCCGGACTCCGGTATCCGGTATGGTGTCAGTTCTATTGAAGCCTATGTTAAAATTCTAAATATAATTGGCAGTGTTAGAGTGTGGGAAGCCGGTGGGGTATGTGTCCTGGTCGCGTGTATGCTTTTACCAACGCAGTTGTGTTTCCGGGTTCCCGTTTTGCGCTCTGATTGGCCACTGACCTACACGTGTACGCCCCCCTCGCTATCGCCTTTGGGGCGTGAGATATGAAGACAGATTTAACTGGGTATAGGAAGGCAGTACCATACGAGCCGCAAATTGAACATGCAGTGAGTCTCTGCGACAACAACCCAATAATAAACACTCGAAACAGCTATTACCAGACAATTACAACAGCAGTGGTGCCTGCTTCAAATGTCACGTATTATAGGCTATAAGCCTGTGTAGATCTATTCGGAATAATAAACATATAAACCCTCTAGCAAAACATGACACAATGTGATCCTATCTCCGATAGAGCGGCTGGTCGCAGAGACGCGAGTTGAACGAACACATCGGGAGGAGAATGAATGAATGAACCTGATGTAAACAAGACAAAAGTCTTTCTCTGGTCTGCATCCCCTTAACAATTGTGTGTATTGAGCCGTACTGTATTGTACCCATTCTGCAATCTGTTAAATAAAGTTTTCATTCATTCATTCATTCTCCTCCCGATGCGTTCGTTCAACTCGCGTCTCTGCGACCAGCCGCTCTATCGGAGATAGGATCACATTGTGTCATGTTTTGCTAGAGGGTGTATATGTTTATTATTCCGAATAGATCTACACAGGCTTATAGCCTATAATACGTGACATTTGAAGCAGACACCACTGCTGTTGTAATTATCTGGTAATAGCTGTTTCGAGTGTTTATTATTGGGTTGTTGTCGCAGAGACTCACTGCATGTTCAATTTGCGGCTCGTATGGTACTTATCTCACGCCCCAAAGGCGATAGCGAGGGGGGCGTACGCGTGTGCGTCAGTGGCCAATCAGAGCGCAAAACGGGAACCCGGAAACACAATTGCGTTGGTAAAAGCATACACGCGTCCTGCGTCGTTGTAAACAGCGACTCCTACTGGTCGGGTCGTTTAAATAAATATAAATATACAAGCTATCTGAGGAAATATACATCAACCAATATATCAAACGTTAGCTAATTAACAATGCAACAAATTGCAGATGATTCTGACATACGAGGTAAT
>NC_140178.1:94521235-94756235 GCF_963971535.1 Notolepis coatsorum | reverse complement strand
TTAGTTTAACATAACGAGAACATGGGTGTGTTGGTCATATTCTACTACTGTTATTCAGACACTTACATTATCACAGTTCAGTAATTGTATATATTAAATCATCTAAAGGCAAACACCTCAAATCTAAAGGGAAGAAGTATTGCTTTTATCCAAATGCAATCTGCTTAAAATTGCGATCTCACATTATTCCTATGCACTTTTTTTTTATTAGTGTCTATCATCTGGCGTCAATGGTTAAATGCAGGGTTGGCCAAACCAAGAACGCTGCCACAGTCACCTACTTTGAGAGGTAAGAGAAGTGGAAGCCACTAGTAAAAGGGTGATTGATTGAAATGATTGAACATTTTATTAACAGATTGCAGAATGGGTACAATACAGTACAGCTCAATACACACAATTGTTAAGGGGATGCAGACCAGAGAAAGACTTTCGTCTTGTTTACATCAGGGTCCCCCATTTTCAATTCATCGTAACATATATGACACACATGACATACAGATAGACAGTACTGCTACATCTAGACATTTATGACATACCAGATCTACAAATACAGTACTGTTTGTGATACAAAAAGAGTCTAAAAAAGAGAGTATATACATTTGAGGGGGAAGAAACTGTACATTGGAGGAGGTTGGGTAGGTGGGGTGGGGGGGGGGGGGGGGGGGCTGTACATTGGAGGGGGTTGATTTTGGACATTTTGCAGGGGCCAGTTTCGGATTGCAGTCTCCCCTACATGGTACATGGACTGCATTTATATACCGTAGCACTTTTATCCAAATCGCTTTACAACTTACGCCTCACATTCCCCCGTCCAGTCAGTCCCTCACTCACAAGGTGGTTCAGTGTCTCGCTCACAGACACACGATGGAACCAAGATCCCTCAGATGACTGGGCCACGAGCCACTGCATCATGTAGCCTAGAACTCAAAATATCCAAAACACCGGGTGTTCCGTTGGTGAAAGTAGACCATCTCCATGGTGAGAGGTTGCTCTACTTTCCTTTACTTTAACCACACTGTCAAGTGTCATGGTTAACAGGATATAGAACTCAAGGTGCAGCAAGTAAATGTATATCTACTGGGAGCTCAGCACTGCTTGTCACAAAATCTGAAAACACATGTGTACAGTATATACCCTATCTCTCTCTGATGCACACACACACACACGCACATGCACACTCACACTGAGCGTGTGAACTAAGTGCTTTTCTGCCTCAGTGGCGATGGTCCCACACCCTCCTGTCATCCATGCGAGGCAGCGATGCAGAGAACATAGAATACTCAGTTAGTTAGCGCACAACACACAGGTGGGTGTGGGAGAGAGTGTCAGGCTCAGAGGATGTGGGTGGACAGCGGCAGGGGAGGGAGGGGAGAGCAGGTCTTTCCGTGAAAGACAATGAAACTATATACGCCACATCTCTGTCACTTATCTTCACCCCCCGCTTCCATTCTCCATGCTCCGTCTCTCTCTGTCTCCGTGTCTCACTGTGTTGGCAGTCGTTCTAATATGTTCCATTGGCAGTTGGTCTCTCTAAGCACAGAGTCAGAGTCAGAAACAAACCCACCACCCACCACCACCACTGTACTGTCAACTGAACCTCTGTAAAGAATCATGTGAAGTGAAATCAGATTCTGGCCAATATGCCCAAAATGTCAATTACAACGCGATAAATAATGATCTTTTGTACAGTATGTCTTCATAATACAATTGTCATGGTGCTATTTCATTCAAAATGGTCTTTTTTCTTTTACTTTTTAATACTTCTGCAATTAATCTTATTTTGATCAACTTAACAATATACAGTTTATACAGCATGTGTATAAGAAGGTACTGTATATATATATTCAGTATATACCGCTATATATATCGGTATAGTAAAAATCCATACCTTTGCATGGATCAATGACATTCAGAATTCCTTCATATTCAGTATACAGGGCTCTATGTATGGTTCCGCCTAGACCCTAGAGCGAAGGTGGTGAGTTATTTTGTCACCTCCTGTACTGTCACCGCCTGTCCACTAGAGGGTACATCCACCTGGTGATGATCAATTAAAAGGACATTTCCCAGTATTGATTCATAATTGATAATTATAATAAAAAGTGTTTTGTTGTTGCCTTCACCCATTACGTCTGTGTGCTCTGTCTGGGAACCTGCTATCCCCCATCAAGATTAATTGCCTCGACCTGTGACAATTGTATTGTGATGTAAGACTTGTTAAGTGTGTTGTTATATTTGTGCTTGTTATAGTGTATTATAGTAATTCAGTCACTTGATTGCGTGGCAGGCTTGGAAAGTGGATGACAGAAGATGTAAATC
This sequence comes from Notolepis coatsorum, assembly GCF_963971535.1. Lineage (NCBI taxonomy): Eukaryota > Metazoa > Chordata > Actinopteri > Aulopiformes > Paralepididae > Notolepis > Notolepis coatsorum. Next base: position 94,753,916 of record NC_140178.1, on the reverse strand, counting down.
TTGTAAATATTTTATGTAAAGTCCATCCATAAGTCATACATGCCTGTGTGCATTCAGAGACACGTACGTAGAATCGTGTGATGCATATTTCTGCACTTTTAGTATAAAGCCTGCTAGCCAACATGCTGACACTTGTTAACAGTACTGGCAATTCAGTGACTGTTACTGCTTTGGTGGGAACACTTAACTCATTCCCCGCCAACGATGAGTATACTCGTTATTGGCCACCAATTGAATAACGTCAACAATGAGTATACTCGTTATTTGATCGTTATTTCTTTTATTCGCTATTTCCATTCATAAATCATCCCGGAAGGCTGTGGTACCATATGCAATGTGTTTGAGATTGCAAAGGTCCAATACCGCCGCCTGGTGGTATGCGGCCAATGTCGCACTTCCTTTGTGGCTCTGTGTATGACTCTGTGTATCATTGAAATTCCTCCGGGCGGAGTTTTCGAGTAGCCTGAACCGAGGGGTATACCCGATCGCATATGATCTAGCAGATGGCAATCAAATAATTGGAATATCCCGGAATCTCATCGGCCACAGGTAAGAGCAATTTAACGTCAATTTCAGCTTGGTTGTGCATTGTTTTCGCCCTGATCAGCGTATGCTGTTGTACTAACGAATGCCGTTATTGACAATCAATTAATCAGAAACGACCCCCCCCCCCTTTCATGCATGCATGATGGAACATAATATACCGATCATATGCATTTAAATTTTCTTATTGTAGCGTGTATAGGGGTGAAATGCCAATGGATTAAGTATAATATGCGTCGCGGCCTAATACTAGCCTCCCAGGAATTACCCTAAACTGCTCTAAAACCATACTTATATTCACCACGGTATAAAACGGGAATGTATGGATGGAAAAAATATTACTTTTTCACATCTTGAACGATAGATACTCGATGTCAAATGGGCCATAGTATTGCATACATAGCTATAATATTTAAATAGTTATAGCCCTGCAAACAAGGTGAGCGACTCCCACCGTTTACAGCGGTGGCGGTAGCTACTACAGGATGAGGCTAATCCGTGGCGTCCAATGAGTTAAGTGCTCATGTGTGCACTCTGAATATTCTGTACATGTTAGGACTCAGATTGATGTTATAATATTACTACTGAAGTGCCTTATAATGACAGTGGTCTTAGGCTAATCTGTATGTCATCTTTGTAATAACAGTGACTTGCTAATTAGCAGCTTACCTTCTAGTTGAAATCATTATAGTCATGAGGTACGTATGTTACTAGCATTTGTTAGCAGTAGCCCTGCTTAATGCTTACCGTCAGCACTCTTGTTGTGCTTGTGTGCTAATGTTGTCTGTTTGTAGAACCACACACCTGTTATTAATATACATCATTAAAGATAAAATCCCTGCATTCTTGCCGATGCGCCACAGTGGTCACATACTCCCAACCGGCTACATTTCAAGTTCAAGTTCAAGTTCTTTAATAGTTGTCATACAGAAGTACAGAATACTTTCATACAAAATGCTTCTTACTGTTACGCTCCAGAGACTGTGCTAGACAAGATAGTATCAAATAACATAATAACATAATATAGCATGAATTTAGAAGAAGAAAATGAGGTCACAGTGTTCGGTATAGACATATGTACAATGTTCTGAGTTACCATATAATATACAATACACAATACTATGCAGTGTACTAATGTACAGTACTATCTAGTGCAAAGCAGAAATGGGATGAGGTACAATTTTAGGTACAATTTACAGTAAGGTGTACGAGTTGTAGTGCAATCCTTCATCCATAAATATAAAGTGTGGGGAGTGGGTGCTACAGTGTGTTTGTTTAAAGTGGGTGTGTGCTATAAGTGTGTGGAGTGGGTGCTACAGTGTGTTTGTTTAAAGTGAGTGTGTGCGTGTGGATGTGTGTGCTATGTGCGTTTGGTGGTTGTTGTTGTGTAGTGTTCATTCATTGTTCGTTTAGCAGCCTGATGGCCTGGGGATAGAAGCTTCTTCTGAGTCTTTCTGTGCTCGCCTTGAGACTCCTGTATCGCTTGCCTGACCGCAGCAGTTCAAAGAGGCAGTTGTTCATGTGACTGGTCTTTAATGATTCTCTTAGCCTTGCCCTTGCAACGCTTGTAGTAAATGTTCTGGAGGGTGGGGAGCCCCCCTCCAATTGTGCGTTCGGCTGAACGTGTCACTCTTTGTAGTCTGCTTTGGTCTTGTGCAGTGCTATTCCCAAACCAGGAGGTGATGTTGCCGGTCAAGATGCTCTCTATTGTACATGAGTAGAAGTTCTTAAGGATCTTCTGGCTGACTTGGAACTTCCTTAGGCGCCTGAGGAAGTAGAGGCGTTGTCGTGCCTTCTTCACAACACTGTTAATGTGTGTGGTCCATGTCAAGTCCTCGGATATGTAGGCTCCGAGGTACTTAAAGCTGTTGACTCTCTCAACCGGTGCCCCGTCGATGCTGAGGGGGCTGTAGTCCTTGACCCCCGACCTCCTGAAGTCCACAATCATCTCCTTTGTTTTGCTGACGTTCAGGGAGAGGCTGTTTTCCTGGCACCATCCCGCCAGGACCTTGACCTCTTCCAGGTAGGCCCTCTCGTCGTTGGCAGAGATCAGGCCCACCACCACTGTGTCGTCAGCAAATTTGACGATTGTATTGCTACTCCGCTGAGCCACACAGTCGTGTGTGTACAGGGAGTAGAGGAGGGGACTCAGAACACAGCCCTGGGGGGCCCCTATGTTGAGGGTGATGGATGAGGAGGTGCAGTTGCCTGCTCTCACCACCTGGGGTCTGCCAGTCAGGAAGTCCAAGACCCACTGGCAGAGGTCATAGCCCAAGCCCAGGTCCCTGAGCTTGGCTATGAGTATGGAGGGGACTATGGTATTGAATGCCGAGCTGTAGTCGATGAATAGCATTCTCACATAGTTCCCCTGCCTCTTGTCCAGGTGTGATGCTGCTGTGTGCAGCACATGGGATATGGCGTCCTCCGTGGACCTGTTGGGGCGGTATGCAAATTGCAGGGGTCCATGTTGATGGGGAGGGAGGAGCAGATGTAGCCCTTTACTAGCTTCTCAAAGCACTTCATGGCTATGGAGGTGAGAGCTACAGGGCGGTAGTCGTTGAGGCAAGCAGGCTTGGATTTTTTGGGTACAGGGATAATAGTGGACTTCTTCAGGCAGGTGGGGATGACAGCCTGTTCTAAGGACAGGTTAAATATGTCAGTGAATACTGGGGCCAGTTGGTCGGCACAGACTTTTAGGACGCGGCCGGGGATGCCGTCTGGACCTGCTGCCTTCCTGATATTCACTTTTTTAAAGGTCCGCCTCACCTCATGCTCTGTTACCCTGAACACTGCGCCTCCATCAGCAGCCGACCCCCCCCCCCCCCCATTGCCGAGGCTTGTGAGCTGGTGTTGTTATTACCAGCATCAAACCTCGCATAGAAGGTATTGAGGTCATTTGCTAAGGAGATGTCACTGTTCAGTTTGAGGGAGGCGCCTTTGTAGTCTGTCATCGTTTTGAGCCCCTGCCACATAGCTCTAGAGTCAGCTTGTTCAAACTGGAGTTCAATTTTATCCCTGTAGCGTCGTTTGGCCTCTGACACTGTCCTCCTTACGTTGTATCGCGCCACCTTGTGGTCATTCATGTTGCCTGCCTCTAGGCCGTCGTTGTATGCTTTGGTGCGCTCTCTCAGAGCTTCACGGACGGATTTGTCTACCCAGGGTTTTTGATTTGGGTAAACTTTCATTTTGGTAGTGGGGATTGTTTCTTTCACCCTAGTACAAACATAGTCCAGCACTGTCTCCGTGTAGACATTAATGTTATCTGTGTCGCGGAACACACTCCAGTCTGTGTGGTGAAACACTGACCGGATCGTCTCCTCTGACGTCACATCCCATTTCTGCACCTCTCGCGAGACTACGGGAGTACTTTTAATTCTCTGTCTGTACTTTGGTGAAAGAAAGATGGATGCGTGATCTGACTTACCAAAGCCACTATCAGAATGAGCCTTGTAGCCACCTTTAAATTGCGTGTAACAGTGATCTAGGATGTTACCGCCTCTGGTGTTGCAAGTCACATGCTGATAGAAGTCAGGCAATACCTTTCTCAGATTGGCGCTATTGAAATCTCCCAGAACTAAAATGGCGGCGTTAACATTCGCCACTTGGATTCTATTTACCTCGTTGTGTAGTCTGGAGAGCGCAACCTTGTTGCTGGCTTGCGGTGGAATATACACTCCGACCAGGACGATCGCCGTTAACTCCCTCGGGAGGAAGAAAGGACGACACTTGATGGTTATATATTCCAGTTCTGGGGAGCAGTGGTTGGATAATTCCTTCACGTTAGTTGGGTCGCTCCAATTTTTGTTAAACATGAAGGCAATACCTCCTCCACGTTGTTTACCGGACTCTGCTGATGTCCGATCCTTGCGATGGATAAAGAAGTGATCAGCCGGTTGAATTGCGTGGTCTGGGACGTCCGGCGTCAACCACGTCTCGGTGAAGCAGAGGACGTTGCAGTCCCTAACGTCTCTTTGATATTGAATCCTTGCTCGGATGTCATCCAGTTTATTGTCAATTGATTGTACATTGGCTAGCAATATACTGGGCAGTGGTGTACGGTGGCGTCTGGATCTCAGCCTGTTACGGATCCCAGCCCTCTTCCCTCGCCGTCTGGTTCCTCTGTTCCTGGGGTCTAGGAACAAAGGATCTGGTCCTGATCTCCGGAGAATTTCTTCAGGCCATTGATGCGGTTCGGAAAGCTGATCCAGTGAGTAATCCAGTTGGTAAGTTTCCCGTAATCCAATGTCTATGAGTGACTGACGGTCATATACATTAAATGCACCAACAGTTGGTACGAACAAAACTCTAAAAACTATAAATATTAACAAAAGTAAACACAGTCTCGACGGAGCGAACAGAGAGGCAGCCGGTCGGAGCAGCGCCATCATCATTTACAGTCCAAGCTATCGATCCTTCATTAGAGTGGCCGCTGCGGAGAGTGAAGATTCATTCAACCCATATTTAGTCAGATACCCTCCCCAGACCTCAGATACCCTCCCCAGACCTCAGATACCCTCCCCAGACATCAGATACCCTCCCCAGACCTCAGATATCCTCCCCAGACCTCAGATACCCTCCCCAGACACCAGATACCCTCCCCAGACCTCAGATATCCTCCCCAGACCTCAGATACCCTCCCCAGACCTCAGATACCCTCCCCAGATATCAGATACCCTCCCCAGACCTCAGATACCCTCCCCAGACCTCAGATACCCTCCCCAGATATCAGATACCCTCCCCAGACCGCAGATACCCTCCCCAGACCTCAGAAACCCTCCCCAGACGTCAGATACCCTCCCCAGACCTCAGATACCCGCCCCAGACCTCAGATACCCTCCCCAGACGTCAGATACCCTCCCCAGACGTCAGATACCCTCCCCAGACATCAGATACCCGCCCCAGACGTCAGATACCCTCCCCAGACGTCAGATACCCGCCCCAGACCTCAGATACCCGCCCCAGACGTCACAGTGTCATAGATGTGAAGCACTGTTGCACACAAATTGCCATGCCTGTGAGCCACCACTAGGGGCAGAGTAGTTAACCGTGAATGATTGACGGAATATGAGAGTGAGTGAGTGAGTGAGTGAGTGAGTGAGTGAGTGAGTGAGTGAGTGAGTGAGTGAGTGAGTGAGTGAGTGAGTGTGTGAGTGAGTGAGTGAGTGAGTGAGTGAGTGAGTGAGTGAGTGAGTGAGTGAGTGAGTGAGTGAGTGAGTGAGTGAGTGAGTGAGTGAGTTACTGAGTGAGTGAGTTACTGCGTGAGTGAGTGAGTGAGTGAGTGAGTGAGTGAGTGAGTGAGTGAGTGAGTGAGTGAGTGAGTGAGTGAGTGAGTGAGTGAGTGAGTGAGTGAGTGAGTGAGTGACATTGGCGGTGCTTCACATCTAAAATGTCTAACTGTAACAATAAAGGAAGGCATCTGTGTGTCAGACATGTATGTCTGTGGCGCGCATATCTCGAGAACTGTTCATCTGATCGACTTCACGCTCTGCGGGTGTATTGTCAAGGACCCAGGGGAGTACAGTGTGGGATTTGGTGTAATTTGGCCAGATGGTGGCGCTATACAAACTTTACGCTTTGGCTTGCAACTTTTGACCTGAAACAAAAGTATTCTTTCCTGGATTCTGTGGGTCCAGACAAATCTATCCACTTAAGCCACGGCCATTTGCATGCATTTGGCCAGATCGTGGCGCTATAACAACAATCTTTACACATATCTTGAGAACTGTTCATCTGATTGACCCCACACTTGGCGGGCGTATTTCTGAGGACCCAAGGGAGTGTAGTAGGGGTGTAATGGGTACAAAAAAACGGTACACGTACTTGTGCAAAGGGCCGGATGTTGTTCATTCAGCCCACGCACACCACTGAGATATGACCTGTAATTTCGCATAGCCTAAATTACGAATGAATGAATGAATTTATTCACACACACACGATACATTACATGTAAATATCCTCATGTGATACAACAACGTCGCAATTGTGTGCATGTGCCAGGTCTCCCAAGAAGCTATTTAAAGCTTTTGGAGGGAGCCTGAACCAGAAACTGGAGGTGTGGCCTTTTGCTGCAGGTGTCACTCATCAGTAATTAGTGATAGTGATTTAAGGACTTGCTGGCCTAGCGTCAGCGAAGCGTCGAGAAACGAAGAGGGACAAAGAGGAGTTTTCCTGGAGTTCTCAGCAGAGGGATCCACCGATCCACCCAGTGCTAAGCACACCATAATCCTATATTTCCCTCCCACTCTGCTATTCCCCTACTATCTCGCTTCCTCCCTACAACCTTCTCCCTGCCACTCTTGACACCACAATGTGCCTCATACCTATATCCACAATCTGCTCCTCCAGAACTGACTCTACCCATCCACGCCAGTTTGCTAGCAACCCGGCAAATCTCTCCTACCCTCCTACAGCCACTAATACACCTGTCACAGTACGGGAAGGCTTATGGAATTGTCAATCAGCAGTCAAGAAAGCTGACTTCATTACTGCCTACGCCCATAGTCTAAATCTGCAGCTCCTGGCTCTAACTGAGACCTGGATAACTCCCAATAACTCATCAACACCTGCAGCATTATCTACAAACTATAACTTCACTCACACACCTCGACCCTCCAGACGGGGTGGAGGCACTGGCCTCATGACATCTCCTTCATGGGCTTCAAACCTAACACAACTCCCAGAACTGTCACTCTCCTCCCTCGAATATCATGCAATATCTGTCTCTAATCCTTTCAATATCACCATTGTTACACTCTATCGCCCTCCAGGTCCCCTCGATCACTTCATAGATGAGCTGGACATGCTTCTAAGCTCCTTACCAGAAGATGGTACCCCGCTCCTTCTATTGGGCGACTTCAACCTGCCTGACTCATCTCAGTCGGTCCCAGTGGTCTCCCTCCTACAACAATTTGACCTGACTCCCACTGCCATGCCTCCCACCCACAAAGCAGGCAACTCCTTGGATCTCATATTTTCCCGTAACTCCAGCATCATTAACACCACGGTAACTCCCCTACATGTATCTGACCATTCCTTCATATCCTTCTCACTAACTCTCATGCTTAACCGAAAGGTCTTCACCCCAACTCAAACCGTCTCACTCAGATGTAACCTGGCCTCCCTATCCCCCTCCACCCTCTCCTCTGACATAATATCCGCTCTACCTTTGAGTGACACCTTCTCTGCTCTCCCCACAGAGATGGCAACCTCCACCCTCCTCTCAGCCCTTGCAACCTCCTTTGACAAGCTCTGTCCCCTCGTTGAGAAACCTGCCCGCCGTTCCCCACCCAGTCCATGGCTGACGGATGCAGTGAGAGAACAAAGACAGGTCCTGAGAGCGGCTGAGAGGAAGTATAGAAAATCACGCCTCACTGCTGACATCGACACATATCACAACCTCTTGTTAACATTCTCCAAAACCATTACTAATGCCAAAGCTTCTTTCTTTCACCATAGGATCGAGGCCTCTGCCAAGAATCTTCGCAAACTGCATGCTACCATGTCCTCCCTCCTCACTCCCCCCCCCACCCCCTCCTCCCTCATCTTTTTCTGCCGAAGACTTTGCGATCTTCTTTGAGGAAAAAGTGGTGAACATCCGCAGCTCCTTCTCCCAACCCCCACCCATTCCAAACGCTGAATCGAGAACCTCATCCTTCACTCTGTCATCTTTCTCTCCCATTACAGAAGCCGAGACCCTGACACTGGTAACGTCGAACCGTCCGACTACATGCCAGCTGGACCGGCTACCCTCCCCACTCCTCCAGACCATAGCACCGGACATCCTCCCATTCCTAACTGCAACCATCAACTCCTCACTCAACTCGGGGGTGGTCCCCACCTCCCTAAAACAAGCCAGAGTCACGCCCCTCATAAAAAAACCAACCCTGAACCCCACCGTCATAGCCAACTATCGTCCTGTCTCTCTTCTCTCCTTTCTTTCTAAAACACTTGAACGTGCTGTATCCAACCAACTTACTGCTTATCTCTTACAGAATGACCTCCTAGACCCCAATCAGTCTGGCTTCCGGACTGGCCACTCCACAGAAACGGCCCTCATTGCGGTCACAGAGGCACTTCACTTAGCAAAAGCGAAAGGCCTCTCCTCTGTCCTGATTCTCCTAGATCTATCTGCAGCCTTCGACACAGTCAACCATCAGATCCTCCTCGCGGCCCTCGCAGGAATGGGAGTGGCTGGATCTGCGCTGACATGGCTGACATCATACCTCAACGACCGCTCCTACCAAGTGTCATGGAGAGGGACTCTGTCGGCCACCCGCCCCCTCCGGACGGGTGTCCCCCAGGGCTCGGTCCTAGGACCCCTTCTCTTCTCCCTCTACACTAAATCACTGGGTAACATTATCACGTCTCATGGCTTCTCATATCATTGTTATGCCGATGATACTCAACTCTTCCTCTCCTTCCCTCCCTCAGATATCCACGTCTCTGAGCGGATCTCGGCCTGTCTGTCCGACATCTCCGCCTGGATGACGACCAACCACCTCAAACTGAACCTAAGCAAAACAGAATTGCTCCACCTGCCGGCCAAATCCTCCCCCCTGACCGACCTCTCCATCACAGTCGAGAATGCAGCTGTGACCGCGTCCCCGACCGCCAAGAACCTTGGTGTTGTCCTCGACGACCAGTTGAACTTCTCTGCTCACATCGCAGCGACAACCAGAACCTGCAGATTCCTCCAGAGCAACGTCAGAAGGATACGCCCCTTCCTGACAAAAGAAGCCACCCAACTCCTCGTCCAATCAACAGTCATCTCCCGCCTCGACTACTGCAACGCACTGCTAGCTGGCCTCCCGGCCACTGCCACCAAGCCTCTTCAACTCATTCAAAACGCAGCGGCCCACCTGATATCAAACCTACCGAAGTCGGCCCATGTCACCCCACTTCTTAGGGACCTGCACTGGCTCCCCATTGCTGCACGTATCCGCTTCAAGGCCCTCGACCTAGCATACCGTGCAGCAAAGGGAACCGCTCCCGCCTACCTCCGGTCAATGGTCTCTAACTACACACCCTCAAGACCCCTACGCTCTGCATCTTCTGGCCGCCTCAGACCTACTCCTATCCAAGCTCCCGGAGGGTCATCAAAGAGAAGCCGCCTATTCTCAGTCCTTGCCCCACAATGGTGGAATGAACTACCCATCCCAGTTAGGACAGCCGAATCCCGTCCAATCTTTCGCCGTCGACTAAAGACTCACTTCTTCAACCATTATCTGAAATGATAAAAAAAAAAATAAATCTAACCCTGACTAACCTTACTGTCATGCACTTGTCCTAATAAACTAACCTACACTGTAACACGCAACACTTGATGAACATTGTTACTCAGCTGATAGAGTTGTACCCTTCTTGCTGTCTTGTCGTACAGAACTTGTAAGTCGCTTTGGATAAAAGCGTCAGCTAAATGACTAAATGTAAATGTAAATGTAAACATATAAACAGAATATAAACAACAAAACAATAAACAAAAACAAAACAAAACATACAACGTGGGTAGGTTTACACACCTACCTACTAACTGACATATAACATAGATACATAATACAGACAATTTATATTCCTAAGTTATCATTTTTATTAGAGATATGATTTAAGCAGTTCCTCTTTCAGTGATTTTTTAAATGTTTTAAAGGTTTTAGTCATTTTCAGATTCTCGTCAAGCTTGTTCCAGATCTGTGGACCCCTGCATGCTATGCTTAGGCTAGCACAATTGAGCCTTCTCCTCTTGCCAAATATAAGATGCCTATTGATACATAATTGATGCGTTTTGATGAATGTTAAATTCAGCGAGCCTCAGGAGACCAAAGTGATGGAACAGAGGTTGTGAGGGCGCTTTATACCCGGACCATGATAGTACTCGTAGTATTTTCTTTTGTAAGCTTTCAAGTTTCTTGAGATGGCTGGGGTAAGTGTTGCACCATATGACATTACAGTAATTAATGAGGGGTTCATACAAGGTTTTGTATAGAGTGAGAAGGGCAGGCAAGGGAAGAAAATGACGTATTTTGCAGAATAAGCCAACATATTTGGACAGTTTTGTTTGTAGATATTTTATGTGGCATTTGAAATTGAGTGACTCATCGATGACGACCCCCAGGAATCTTGTGGACACCACCACTCCTTTCCATTTATTTGTATGCACATGTGATGTGTGCGCATCCAATTTGAGTGGAAGACAATAAAGTTTGTTTCGCTGAGATTAAGTGATAATTTGTTGCATTTAAACCAGGTGTCCACTTTTTGTAGTTCTGTGTTGAGTAGATCTTGTAGCTCGAGTGGATTTTTATGTGACAGAAACAAATTAGTGTCACTGTTACGACCCTGGCTCATGGGCACGCAACCTATGTGCAAACCAACACCAAAATCCTGTGCTCTAACTCAAAGTGCTACTATATCAAGGAACTATTAATGTAAATGTAAACTAATGTACTATTGTAAAGCCAACGGACAAGGACTGGAAGAACCTGACAGCTCTTCCTCTAAGCACAGACACTGCATGTGTGTTACTAGAGCTGGCTTTAAAGCTCCCAGCAGGTAACCAATCAGCACTAATTGGCTAATTGGCAGCCCTCACCTGCATGCCCCGTGACACAGGAGTGATCAGGCCTGCCTGCACCGTGACACAGGAGTGATCAGGCTCCTGGTACATAACACCTCCCCCACCAAACTGGTTGCCCCAGAGGCAACCACCACACAACAACCCATAAACAAAACAAAAAAAACAACTGTGACCCATTAGTTGTCAGGGCCACCACCACAACAGTGATAGCGGGTCGGCCCCTGTCGAACACGACCACCAACCGTGTTGTATGCTCCCTTTCAACAGGCCCCTCCACCGATACTGACCTGTCAAAAACAGACTGCAAACCAAAATCAACCTGAGAACTGCGCTCAACAGAACAGAACACAGCAAAACAAAAACCATAGATCACTGATACCACCACCGCGCCCATATCCATCCCACCTGGCACTGGCAGTCCAGGATACTGCAAACCGTGAACATCCAGAGTAGGATGTACCGCCTCAGGTACAGCCCCACCGTACCTGGAACATGGCAGTACGACAGTCACAAAAACGTCTGGAACACCATCTAAAATGGCGTCACCCAAAATAACATTGTCCTGATCAAAATCAAAATGGCTGCCACTCAACAGACCAGGTCGCGAAGGCGGCTCCTGCTCCACAGGACACAGGTAACTAGGTTGACCATCACACCTAGTGCATGGCAGAGAATCAGTGTGGACATGTGGATCAATGTCAGAATCATCAACTGACATACTGGGACCATCCCTGCCCACAAGTGAAACATTATGGACAATAGAGCTACTGTGGGAAGGCTGGCAGCCTAAGTCAGGCTTAGTAGCCTCTCCAACTAGAACGGTGTCACATGAAACAACAGCACCTCTCATAGCATCCTTCCCACACTCCTCCAATTCGTTCGTGGCCTCAGCCACCATACAGGCTGGGAAGACCCTGAGACACTGCGCTGCCATACCATCTCCTGCCACATGCTTCTCCGGCACGCATGTCAACTCTGGTTTCACCACCGGGCCTAACACAAAGCCACAATCAAGAGAATCATTATGCAGAGGTAGATCCACAGTGTGCTTTCCAAAATTCTCAACAGGTACACATTTTAATTCAACAAAGAATGTGTCACTAAGTGTAATGTCCCAAGTCGAAGTATCAACAACATCACTTTTGTCCTTTGACATTTCCCGAGCCACAGCACACACAGGAAACACTCCTGGATGTTTCTGTGCCAGCTCATTAGGGACCTCAGAAACCACAGGAATGGGAGTTACAACCGGAGTAGCCAACACTTTGTCACCAGCCAAATCATTCCCTAGAATGAAGGACACCCCCTTTATGGGAATGTGAGAACATACCCCCACAACAACATTGCCTGATACTAAGGGAGAATTGAGCGTGACTTCATGCAAAGGTGCATCCACAAATCCACCCCCAAAGCCCCAAACAACGACACCGGAATGCAAAGAAGAGTTTTCTGAAAACGACAAAACCCCCTCCAGAATGAGGGACTGAAAAGCACCGGTATCTCTCCAAATTGTTATAGCCTGTTTGGACTCTAGTGCATTAGTCAGGGAAACAAATCCATTCATCATAAACCTTGAGGAACCCTCGAGCTCTTTGTCCACACGTTTGATACTTCCCCCATCCCCATCTAACGTTGGCATAGGTGTTCTGCATATGGTTTCTACCAGAGCCACGGTTCTGACATTTTTCTGCTCAAGCACCGGGCACCCAGCAACGATATGACCAGGTTCTTTACAGTAGAAACAGATAATCCCTTCTGGGAATGCACCAGCAGAACCACCCCGCCTAGGAGGTGAAGTTAACTGACCAGCAGACACAGGTTTTGGGAATCGGCCCCCCTGAACAGGACGCCTATCCCCGGACTCAACACGGTAGTCCTCCAAAAACACGGACTTGTGTGTCAACACAAAGTCATCAGCGAAGACAGCGGCGTCGCCTATCTTCGATACCTTACGCTCATTTAGATGTGTGGAAACGGTATCAGGAACACATCTTTTAAATTCCTCTAGGAGAATCAACTGCACCGTGACACAGGAGTGATCAGGCTCCTGGTACATAACAGTCATCAGCGAATATTACTTTGTGCAGAAGTTCAGATGAGTTGACAAAGTCATTTATATATAGAATAAATAGTAAAGGCCCTAGAGTTTCAAGTTTCTTTAATAGTTGTCATACAGAAGTACAGAATACTTTCATACAAAATGCTTCTTACTGTTACGCTCCAGAGACTATGCTAGACTAGATAGTATCAAATAACATAGTATAGCATGTAATTTAGAAGTAGAAAATGAGGTCACAGTGTTCAGTATAGACATATGTACAATGTTCGATGCAGAATAGACGTAACTGAGTTACCATATAATATACAATACTATGCAGTGTACTAATGTACAGTACTATATAGTGCAAAGCAGAAATGGGATGAGGTACAATTTAGGTACAATTTACAGTAAGGTGTACGAGTTGTAGTGCAATCCTTCATCAATAAATATAAAATGTGGGGAGTGGGTGCTACAGTGTGTTTGTTTAAAGTGGGTGTGTGCTATAAAGTGTGTGGAGTGGGTGCTACAGTGTGTTTGTTTAAAGTGAGTGTGTGCGTGTGGATGTGTGTGCTATGTGCGTTTGATGGTTGTTGTTGTGTAGTGTTCATTGTTCGTTTAGCAGCCTGATGGCCTGGGGATAGAAGCTTCTTCTGAGTCTTTCTGTGCTCGCCTTGAGACTCCGGTATCGCTTGCCTGACCGCAGCAGTTCAAAGAGGCAGTTGTTCGGGTGACTGGAGTCTTTAATGATTCTCTTAGCCTTGCCCCTGCAACGCTTGTTGTAAATGTTCTGGAGGGTGGGGAGCCCCCCTCCAATTGTGCGTTCGGCTGAACGTGTCACTCTTTGTAGTCTGCTTCGGTCTTGTGCAGTGCTATTCCCAAACCAGGAGGTGATGTTGCCAGTCAAGATGCTCTCTATTGTACATGAGTAGAAGTTCTTAAGGATCTTCTGACTGACTTGGAACTTCCTTAGTCGCCTGAGGAAGTAGAGGCGTTGTCGTGCCTTCTTCACAACACTGTCAATGTGTGTGGTCCATGTCAAGTCCTCGGATATGTAGGCTCCGAGGTACTTAAAGCTGTTGACTCTCTCAACCGGTGCCCCGTCGATGCTGAGGGGGCTGTAGTCCTTGACCCCCGACCTCCTGAAGTCCACAATCATCTCCTTTGTTTTGCTTACGTTCAGGGAGAGGCTGTTTTCCTGGCACCATCCCGCCAGGACCTTGACCTCTTCCAGGTAGGCCCTCTCGTCGTTGGCAGAGATCAGGCCCACCACCACTGTGTCGTCAGCAAATTTGATGATTGTATTGCTACTCCGCTGAGCCACACAGTCGTGTGTGTACAGGGAGTAGAGGAGGGGACTCAGAACACAGCCCTGGGGGGCCCCTATGTTGAGGGTGATGGATGAGGAGGTGCAGTTGCCTGCTCTCACCACCTGGGGTCTGCCCGTCAGGAAGTCCAAGACCCACTGGCAGAGGTCATAGTTCAAGCCCAGGTCCCTGAGCTTGGCTATGAGTATGGAGGGGACTATGGTATTGAATGCCGAGCTGTAGTCGATGAATAGCATTCTCACATAGTTCCCCTGCCTCTTGTCCAGGTGTGATGCTGCTGTGTGCAGCACATGGGCTATGGCGTCCTCCGTGGACCTGTTGGGGCGGTATGCAAATTGCAGGGGGTCCATGTTGATGGGGAGGGAGGAGCAGATGTAGCCCTTTACTAGCTTCTCAAAGCACTTCATGGCTATGGAGGTGAGAGCTACAGGGCGGTAGTCGTTGAGGCAAGCAGGCTTGGATTTTTTGGGTACAGGGATAATAGTGGACTTCTTCAGGCAGGTGGGGATGACAGCCTGTTCTAAGGACAGGTTAAATATGTCAGTGAATACCGGGGCCAGTTGGTCGGCACAGACTTTTAGGACGCGGCCGGGGATGCCGTCCGGACCTGCTGCCTTCCTGATATTCACTTTTTTAAAGGTCCGCCTCACCTCATGCTCTGTTACCCTGAACACTGAGTCTCCATCAGCAGCAGACCCCCCCCCCCCCCCCCCCCATTGCCGTGGCTTGTCGGCTGGTGTTGTTATTACCAGCATCAAACCTCGCATAGAAGGTATTGAGGTCATTTGCTAAGGAGATGTCACTGTTCAGTTTGAGGGAGGCGCCTTTGTAGTCTGTCATCGTTTTGAGCCCCTGCCACATAGCTCTAGAGTCAGCCTGTTCAAACTGGAGTTCAATTTTATCCTTGTAGCACCGCTTGGCCGCTGTCACTGTCCTCCTTACGTTGTATCGCGCCACCTTGTGGTCATTCATGTTGCCTGCCACTTGGCCGTCGTTGTATGCTTTGGTGCGCGCTCTCAGAGCTTCACGGACGGATTTGTCTACCCAGGGTTTTTGATTTGGGTAAACTCTCATTGTGGTAGTGGGGATTGTTTCTTCCACCAAAGTACGAACATAGTCCAGCACTGTCTCCGTGTAGACATGAATGTTATCTGTGTCGCGGAACACGCTCCAGTCTGTGCAGTCAAACGCAGCCTGGAGCGTCTCCTCTGACGTCAAATCCCATTTCTGCACCTCTCGCGAGACTACGGGAGTGCTTTTGATTCTCTGTTTGTACTTTGGTGAAAGGAAAATGGACGCGTGATCTGACTTACCAAAGCCACTAGCAGAATGAGCCTTGTATCCACCCTTGAATTGCGTGTAACAGTGATCTAGGATGTTACCGCCTCTGGTGTTACAAGTCACATGCTGATAGAAGTCAGGTAATACCTTTCTCAGATTGGCGCTATTGAAATCACCCACCACTAGGAGTTTGTTTACCTCGTCGTGGAGCCTGGAGAGCGCGGCACTATTGCTGGCTTGCGGTGGAATGTACACTCCTACAAGGATGATCGCTGTTAACTCACTCGGGAGGAAGAAAGGACGACACTTGATGGTTATATATTCCAGGTCTGGGCAGCAGTGGTTCGATAATTCCTTCACGTTAGCTGGATCGCTCCAATTGTTGTTAAACATGAAGGCAATACCTCCTCCACGTTGTTTGCCGGACAATGCTGATCTGTCCTTGCGGTGGATGAAGAAGTGGTCGGCCGGTTGTATGGCGTGGTCTGGGACGTCCGGCGTCAACCACGTCTCGGTGAAGCAGAGAACGTTACAGTCTCTAACGTCTCTTTGGTATTGAATCCTTGCTCGGATGTCATCCAGTTTATTGTCAATTGATTGTACATTGGCTAGCAATATACTGGGTAGTGGCGTTCGGTGTCGTCTGGATCTCAGCCTGTTACGGATCCCAGCTCTCTTCCCTCGCCGCCTGATGATTCCTTTGTTCCTGGGGTCAAGACCTGGTCCTGGTGTTCTCAGGATCTCAACAGGCCATTGCTGCGGTTCGGAAAGCTGATTCAGGGAGTAATCCAATCGGTAAGTTTCCCGTAATCCGATGTCTATAAGTGACTGACGGTCATACACATTAAATGCACCTACTGTTGGTACAGACAAAACTCTTAAAACTATAAATATTAACAAAAGTAAGCACAATCTCGACGGAGCGAACAGACAGGCGACCGGGCATAGCGACGGCATCTTTCAAAAAAAAAAAATTGAGAATTGATGACTGTCTTTTTTTACAAGTCGATTATTAATTTGAATATATAATATTCGTTGACAGCCCTACTTAACAGTTACTGCACACTACGTCCCCCCTGAGTGGAACATGGAAAGCCACGTTCTGCAAACTTCCCCCCACTGTACCGAAATGAACCGTGAACCGTGACTTCAAAAGTCTACAACCCTAGAGTGTAGTGTCTAATTTGGTGCCATTTGGCCATGGGCATGTTTTGAATGCGGTGCATCAAGCAGCACCTATGGGGGCGAAGCAATCTGCCAGTTCTGAATGGCCACTGTGCTGCTATTTCTATCTTACATACAAACTATGGCAATGTGACCCTGATGATATTTTTCCATGATCTGTGTTACAGATTTTAAAAAGTGACATTGCCTGTTTGCAATCATCAAATGACATAAATCTCATTTTGGGCCCTGGCTTGAAAAGTAGAAACCATGGTTTAGAGTAGACTACCCAGTGAATAAACCTATGTAGAGAAAAATGTATAATGTTCTACGAAAGTGAAATAAGGATTTAAGCCAAAGTCTCTCTCAAGAGAAATCTGCTCATTCTGCCTCGTCACAGTTCCTACCTGGCTACTCACCCCCCCCCCCCCTCTCTCTCTCTCTCTCTCTCTCTCTCTCTCTCTCTCTCTCTCTCTCTCTCTCTCTCTCTCTCTCTCTCTCTCTCTCTCTCTCTCTCTCTCTCTCTCTCTCTCTCTCTCTCTCTCTCTCTCTCTCTCTCTCTCTCTCTCTCTCTCTCTCTCTCTCTCTCTCTCTCTCTCTCTCTCTCTCCCCCCTCTCTCTCTCCCGCTCTCTCGTTAAGTCAGGTGTAGAGTGCAGGTGTGCTGCTGTCAGCGGAGCAGCTGATTGATGTCTGTGGGCCAATTACGTCAGATGTCATGAGGCTGCCTGATCGTAACTTTGTATTTCACAGTTAGTCGTGTTATTCTGCTCTCTCGTATTGTTCTCTTCTCTAGTCCATTGTTCTTCGACCGTGTCTAACCCTTGTTGTCCTCCTTCTCCGCAGTCCTACATGGCTCTTCACCCTGTTCTCTGGCTCTCGATAAGACATGCTTTGACCCCTGCCTGCCTGACAACTCTCCTTGCCTTTTCCCGGAACGTATGAGGACCTGCACCCGTTGTGATACCTGTCTGGCTGACTACCCTCCCTGTACCTGTTTTGACCCATCTGGCTGACTACCCTGTACCTGTTTTGACCCCTGTCTGGCTGACTACCCTGTACCTGTTTTGACCCCTGTCTGGCTGACTACCCTGTACCTGTTTTGACCCCTGTCTGGCTGATATATATACCCCTACTGGGTTTGAACAATACCTGTCTACCATTGCTCTTTATGAGCATATTGGGTTCAATACCCCGGGACGTGACACCTCCATCTTGATAACAGCAACAACCGAGACTAACATACCAAGACCTGACCCCCTTCTGCCAGAGTCCTATAGTTACCACGGCAACCACTCACTTTTTTATTCATAAAAAAAAGAAATATAAATATATTTTAAACTCACATTTCACCTCAAAATGTTGTAGATTATAATTTCACCCAACATAAAATAACATCACATTTCATTATTTTCTTGCAATACATTTGTTTCGTAGCAAGCTGTCTTTCGCAGTACGAAGCGTCTCCGTTCAGAACGGTCATCTCCCTCTCCTCAATACTCAGACTGTCAAACCACTTGTTCACGAGGTGGAATTAAGGCTTATGTGGTGGAATCATTGTGTAGTCATTTTTTACGTAGAGTTCACACTATGGTGATGCTCTCTAAATGTTTCAACAGACTTACATAACGGCATTAAGCACCGCTCCTGTTTCATGCTCTCTTTAGCTCTCGGCGCCGACTCTCCTCCTCTTTCTGTAGGTTCACATGAAAGCCTAATTGCAATGTGCGCTTCTCTCTCTCTCTCAGACATCTAGTAGTATTAACAGTTAGGACTGCCGCCTCTGAGGACCTCCTGTGCCATCGCTACCCTCAGATTGAACCTTGAAGCAAACTCCCCTACACTCTGTGTCTCTCTCAGACAGACATGTGCACACATAGGGCCCAAAGTGTGCTTGAGCAGACACATACAGTACAGTACACACATGGGGCCCAAAGTGTGCTTGAGCAGACACATACAGTACACACATACTGTACTGTAGGGCCCAAAGGGTGCTTGAGCAGACACATACAGTACCCACATAGGGCCCAAAGGGTGCTTGAGCAGACACATACAGTACACACATAGGGCCCAAAGGGTGCTTGAGCAGACACATACAGTACACACATAGGGCCCAAAGGGTGCTTGAGCAGACACATACACACATAGGGCCCAAAGGGTGCTTGAGCAGACACATACAGTACACACATAGGGCCCAAAGGGTGCTTGAGCAGACACATACAGTACACACATAGGGCCCAAAGGGTGCTTGAGCAGACACATACACAAATAGGAAAGGGTGCTTGAGCAGACAAATACAGTACACAGATAGGGCCCAAAGGGTGCTTGAGCAGACACATACACACATAGGAAAGGGTGCTTGAGCAGACAAATACAGTACACACATAGGGCCCAAAGGGTGCTTGAGCAGACAAATACACATATAGGGCCCAAAGGGTGGTTGAGTCAGAAAGTGCCCTTTTTTGGCTGGTGTTAATTGTATTTATTCTTTTTTCTATTGCAATTCTATCAAATATGTGCTAATTATAGACACAACACGTTATTATGTTTCAAATTAGTGTGTGGTTTAGGCGAGTGGTGGCAACTAGGTAGAGCAGGGCATGACGCAGAAAGAGAAAATATCTCCTCTGCCTGAGTATGAAGATCATCATTTTAGATATGTATTTAACTGGCATACTCCTCATTGTTGCAAATGAGGGCAACCTTTGACCTTTCTTTTTACTGTTAATTCATGTAAATGTTTTTGGATTGACGAGCAAACAGTGTTTCACATCTCATCCTCAGACAGCCAGCTGGAGCCAACTGGCCAGCATATCATCTTGACAGGATATTTTTTAAATCTACCGTTCCAAAGCATTATTGAGCAAACGCTGAACTATTTCACTAATACATTATGACAAAGTTATGACCACTTAATAATCATTTCATACAGGCTAAAACTGTGAAAAGCACACAGGAATTTAGGCTAGCTGATCCGTATCCGCTTCCATTCATTTGTGCTAAGCTAGGCTAGCTTGCAGCCAGATAATAATAATAATAATAATAATAATAATAATAATAATAATAATAATAATAATAATAATAATAATAATAATAATAATAATAATAATAATAATAATAATAATAATAATAATAATAATAATAATAATAATAATAATAATAATAATAATAATAATAATAATAATAATAATAATAATAATAATAATAATAACTTTATTTGTATAGCACTTTTCATACAGAGGTTGCAGTTCAAAGTGCTTCACAACAGTAAAAAATACAGGCATAAGCGAGCATAAAAAAGATAGACAGGTAGCAAGGTATGGTAAATCACAGTGTTTCACATTAGGATCTAGCATCCCAATAGGCTCTCTGCTTACAGTTTTCAGTAATACAAATAATAAAAATAGTTTAAAATGATTCAGTTTAAAAATAGTCTAAAAATTATAAAATAGAATGGACATACAACAGGGTATTTAACATACAACAGCAGTGCATCAGTAAGAAGTCTTAAAATTACAGTGCATACAGCATAGAACCGACACATGAATTTGATAGGCAGTGGATAAAAGTAGGCAGGGTAAGAATAGTGCAGGTAAGTACAATTTGTGTCAGGATATCCCTGATGTTTCATTGAAATGCCTGAGCAAAGAGATAGGTTTTAAGCTGTCTTTTGAAGATGTCTAGCGAGTTGGCTTCCCTGATGTTTTGGGGTAGTTTGTTCCACAGTTTTGGGGCATAGTTGATAAAGGCTGCATTACCAATCCTCTTTTGACTGTTTCTGGGAGCCTCTAGTAGTCCAGCAGCTGATGATCGCAGTGTTCTTGCTGGTGTGTAATTTATTAGAGTGTTGGTGATGTAGCTAGGTCCCTGTCCATTTAGAGCTTTGTATGTAAGGAGATAACTTTCTACTAAATGTACAGAGAGGAAATTGGTATCTATCTTCTTGTCTTGAGAAGACGGTAATGTTGCTGTTAACTAAACACACCCAGGTAGAAAACTACCAATGTGCAAATAACCCTTTCAGGTGTTTTTGGAATGTTAACGAAAGGTTATCCTATAACCTAGTTATATGAATACTGGCTGAGCGTCTCGCTCTCGCCATTATGAGATAACTCTTATCTCCTAGCACTTAATGTGCTCACGAAACAAACAAATGCACTCACATGCACGTGACCAGGCCCTGCGTCCTCCTATATGACGCGGGACATGGTCACACTCCACCTTCCTCAGAATGATTTCCATACACGGAAAAACCATCCAAGGGACCTCAGCCAGTATTCATATAACTAGGTTATAGGATAACCTTTCGTTATATTATCATACTGGCAATCGTGTCTCGCTCTCACCATTATGAGATATGGGGCAGAGCAGATGCGTGGCCCGACAAGTGTACCCCCTGAGGGCCCGTAAGCCCCAGCCAGGGAGGAGGGGAGTCCCATCCACCCGCCCCATCCTAACGAAGTGGGGGAGGCAGTCAACTCCACCAAAGTGCGAAAAAGGGGGAACCAGGCACCCCTGAAAACACACAGCACAGGCGGGACCACGTGTGACACAGCACCCCGTGGCACACACCCACACACCCCTGCTAGCCCACCAAATGGCGGGACACAGGAGAGGTCCCAGACCTCAGAACCGCCTGGGAGACAGAACCCCCAGTCATGTCCACGAGGTAAAACTTAACGAAGGGACCCGGGGAGGACCAAAAGGCCGCAGCACAGATGTCCTCCACCCAGGCCCCCCCTAACAGGGCAGCAGCCCGAGGGGGGGCCTGTCCAGCCAACCTGTAGCAAAGGGCAACGCCCTCGCACAACCAATGTGACAGGTGCATGCTTGGACAGCGCCTCACCCATGCAAGGGCCACCGTAACAAACAAACAGTTGAACGGAAGCCCTGAGAGCCCGAGTCCGACTGAGGTAACCCCCAGTGCACGGACAGGACACGACAGGTGAAGGCCCGCCTCCAACTCACTAGCGTGAGGACGAACGCCTGAACCACAATATCCCTGGAGCGAAAAGAGCTCCGGATATTCTTTGGCACGAAGACTGGATTAGGCCTCAGAGTCGCACCGCTATCGGCTGAATAGACAGGCACTCAGGCCACACCGAGAGAGCACACAGCTCACCCACGCGCTTAGCGGAGGTGATGGCCAAAAAGAATGCGGTCTCAAAGACAGCTGATCCAATGGCGCCTGCTCAAGAGGCTCAAACGGGGCCTCCGACAACCGGCCCAGGACTAGTTGGAGGTCCCACTCGGAGACAGAGAACGTTCCACAGGCTTGAGACGCCGAGCGCCAAGCAGGAACGTTTCACGAGAGGGTGGCTGAACAATGTTCTGCCCCCATACTCGACCATACGCCACTTCTCAGCGTAAGAGCCACGGTAGTGGACGGAGCGTGCGCGTTCCGGATAGCGTTAACCACAGAAGAGTCAAGACGCATCCCCACCAGATTCACACTTTCAGCAGCCAAGCCTAGAGGCTGCCCCAGAACAGGAGGCAGAACAGAGTTCTGCGTGCCTGAGAGAGGGCCCGCGGTGACCACGGAACAGGCCACGGCGGGGCCACCAAGAGCTGAATCAGGGCCAGGGACCACACAGCTGAGCCCCGGCCCGGCGCGACCAGGATCAAGTCCTGCGCTCCCGACGTACCCGCCCCAACAGCTGAGTTATCAGGTGTATGGGGGGGAATGCGTACAGAATCCCGTGCGGTCACGGAACCGGTCCCAGACCTGTCCGACTATGTCTGGACATAGTCCCCACTCATCAGGGTGAGGACCGCCCCTGCCGGGGATGTGGAGAGCCCTCAGGCTGCGCAGATGGAGAACGCCCATAGCCAGAGCCCGACCGCCCCCCCGGTGCAGACGGGGAGAGCGCACTCCTCCCTGTCTGACAATATACGACGCTGACGTCGTGTTGTCCGTCCCGATCAAAACATGCTTGCCCACCACAAGGTGGCCGAGCCGTTTGAGGACCAGAAGGACTGCATTCAATTCCAGGAGACGGTCAACATTCTGAACCTTCCATGGGACAGGTCCAGTATGGGTCTGACACCCCCCCCCCCCCCCCCCGATTTCTCAGGCACCAGAGAATACCTGGAGGAAACACCGCTCACCGCGTCCTATCATGGGACCACGACGACGGCCTGCTTCGCCAACAGAGATTGGATCTCGTCGGCCAGAGCTGTCACTGCTGCGGACCCTGACAAAAAAGGGTCTGTACCAAACCCAAAAACTGCAACACAAGCCCCCGCCTCAACGTTCTCCCCATCAACCTCGACATATGGCACTGCTGTAGCCATACGTGATGATAATCCCAAAGCGCACCCGCCGCCAACTGGCGCTGGTCCGCCAGGAACTGTAGATAGGAGGCCCGGTCCCACCCGCTGTGCGTTGCCAACCCTGGACTCGCCAACCGCGCGAGCAGGGCGTCTCGCGGAGCTGGGATATCACACCCTGACACTAGCAATGAGGCAATCTCACCCAAGGGGGGACCCCGACAGAAAGGGCCAGTCTGATACGGGGAGAGCGGCCATCACACTTGGTGACATAAGCTCCCCCACTGAACATCTTCCCAGCATGGACTGCTGAGGATAGCCTGCTCTGCAGCTGGACATGCAAGGCGTGAGGTCCCCACACTGCCCGATAGGGTGGGTTCCTACACACCGTAGCCCTGTAGTGATATTACTACCACCCAAACCATGCGTGCCTGACTGACCACCGCCGGTCTTCTGGTCGGGGGAGGCACTAACGTGATACCCGGCCTGGCGAGGGCGGGGCTGGGGGAACTCACGCTGCGACCTCCTGGGCCTCGAGTTCCCCCGCTGACAACCTTTTCCGTCGACAGACACAACACCAGGATCACCAAACACAGACGCAGAACGTGTGGCGTGGAAGCCGCTTGACAGCACAGCATTCTCACAGGCAGACCCAGGCCTAGCTAGCAACTGGGTGTCAGCCCCTGTCCCCATGAGAAGCGAAACGTGGGGCCGCTTGCGCTTCACTGAAGGCACGCGGCCCGCAGCCAAAGGGAACAAATCAGAGCCCATATCTCGCTGGTGTTGGGGGGGGGAGTGACCGGAGAGCGTGCTAGACACATCTAGACGGCGACGGTTTTTTAGGGCGTGCTCATCTAATGTAGCCGATCCCTCGGCCGCCAAGGCTGTCAGCCTTGTGATCACCTGTTGTCTTTGTGCCCAGGGTACCTCAGGTGGGGGGAAACATTGCCGCTGGTCGGGGCCCTCGCCACAGCTGCTGGCGAGGCCACGCCCTCACCTCTGCGCGGTGTGAGGCGGTGTGGGGCCTAGGTCAAATACCGCCCGCGCTCCTGTGGAAAGACCAAAAGTCCCTATGCGGAGAGGGGAGCCCTGAGGAGGGGAAGCCTTCTCTCCTCCTCAAGGGGAGACTGTTCCAACCAAAGATGTCTGTGAACGAGCATTGACAGCATCCTAGCCCTCCCTGCGGTTATAGCTTGCGGCTAGGTCAAAAGCTGAATAACCTCAAAACCTTGCACGATGTTTTGACGTCAGCTGGCCCTAAGGCCCCACCACCCGACACCATTTTTGACAGAAAAAACAGCAAATTGAACAATGTTGCCAGTCGCTGCTAATGCTATACCGCGGCGGTATTTGTCAGAGGCAAAGGACTGATGCCACCTGCTTCACTAAGCATGGAACACCAGTGGTGGCTCAGACCAAAGTCTACTACTAGTGAAGCACTGCCTCACTAGTAGGCATGTAGCAACCTCCACTGTGGTGTGCACCCATGAAGGGATAATGAATAAATGAACGAAAACTCAAGTCAGAGAAAAAACGCCAGTCCTGTCCACACCAGGGACCCCCATTTTCAATTAATAGATTCACAAAAAGCACACCTGCCCTGAGCCTCAGCCCATCCACCCATGTAAATGGTAAACAAGCCCCCGTTAAAACCCCCAACATTAGACACCGATTGACCGTCAGCATGAATGGTTAAGAGGAGGGAAGACCTTTTAGTAAGACAGCCCTCAGCGGGGAACAAGGGAACGGCGTCCCAGCATTGTAGCATTAGTATTAGCCGCGCGCCCTAGGATAGTTGGAAAAACACCCAAAAAAGAGTCATGACGACCATGTTTTCCCAAATATCCTGCCCCTCGCGCCAATACATCACTCGGTTGTCTCACGGGACAAGTCAAGACAAGTCAAGAGTTTTATTTGTCACGGCATACAAGTATACAATGAAATGCGGGTGGTCTTGCCCGCAACGATGTGCAATACAGTAGTAACAACATATAATAGAATCCAATAAAACAACATTGTGCAATAAACAGTAACATAGTAGGGCATATCGGTATTTGTACATAAGTTATTTACAGAGCATGGAGGACATGCTAGGTCCTGTGGTAGTGCATACACTGTTAGCTACGGATGAGGCACTAGGTCTTTCTGTACATTGCTATTTTATACAATCTCAGGTTATACTATACTATTTTTAAAGTGACCTTTCCTTAGTGGCCATAAGTGTGGGCGTGTGCAGCATGAGTGTGTGCTTGCTCATGTTAAAGTGGCTGCTAGTGTGTGAGCGTGTACAGTGTGTGTGTCGTGTGTGTGCTCATGTGTGTTTGTGTGTGGAGAGTTCAATGTTCAAGGCTCTGATGGCCTGGGGGAAGAAGCTGAGCCGAAGCCTCTCTGTCCTAGTAGCTGGGGTTCGCAGGCGTCTGCCTGACCTCAGTAGCATGAACAGGCTGTTGTTGGGGTGGTGTGGGTCTTTCATTATTCTGCAGGCTCTGGATTTGCACCTCTTGTTGTATAGAACCTGCAGGGGTGGTAGTGCAATACCCGTGGTACGCTCGGCTGAGGGCACCACTCTCTGTAGGGCCTTCTTGTCCTGTGCCGTGCTGTTTCCATACCAGGCAGTGATGTTTCCAGTCAAGATGCTCTCTACAGCTCCGGAGTAGAAGGACTGGAGTATCTTCCCAGATACTCTGAACTTCCTTAACTGTCTCAGGTGGTAGAGGCGCTGCTTCGCCTTTTTTACGACTGAGTCTATGTGTGTTGTCCATGTCAGATCCTCTGAGATGTGGACCCCCAGGTACTTAAAGCTGCTCACCCTGTCCACGGTAGCCCCGTTTATCCTCAGTGGTGTGTGTGTCTCCTGCTGTCCTCTCCTATAATCCACGATCAGCTCCTTGGTTTTACCAATGTTCAGAAGCAGGCTGTTGTCCTGGCACCAGCGTTCCAGTACCTCAACCTCCTCCCGGTAGGCCTTCTCGTCATTGTCCGAGATCAGCCCCACCACCACTGTGTCGTCCGCAAACTTCACTATGGAGTTGGAGCTGAACTTGGCCACACAGTCGTGTGTGTATAGTGAGTACAGCAGGGGGCTCAAAACACAGCCCTGGGGGGACCCGATGCTCAGGGTGATGGTGTTGGAGGTCTGACCCCCCACCCTGACCGCCTGGGGCCTTTCGCTCAGAAAGTCCAGTATCCAGGCGCTCAGAGCGGAGCTCAGACCCAGCTCGATCAGCTTGTCCACCAGTCTGGTGGGGACTATGGTGTTGAACGCTGAGCTATAGTCAATGAACAACAGTCTCACATAGCCCCCCTTCGCCTAAATATTAAAGGCAACCAACTTGTGTCTAACCACGCCCAACTTGCGTCTAGCCACGCCCCTGCGGCGACGCGGCAGCAGCAGAGTGGAGCGGCAGCATTATGTAGCAGTAATCCGCCCTTTTTTACTATCCCAAACTAGCTCAATTGGCAGAGCTGCATTGCTGTGGATCCTACGGCCTGTTGCTGGCAAGTTTGATTCCCATCAATTTTTTTTCTTTTTTTTTTTTTAACGTGCATTTGCATTCTTTCGCCGTTAAATTTAGGCATAACTTTAAGCATTGTTTCGGAGTTGGTTAAGGTTAGGCATTGTTTCGGCGTTGCTTAAGGTTAGAAGGGTTAAGTTTAGGCGCTGTTAAGGAGCTGGTTAAGGTTAGAGTTTGTCTTAGAGAATGGCAATATTTTTTAACCTGCATTCTTTCGCCGGTTAAGTTTAGGCATTGTTTCGGAGTTGGTTAAGGTTAGGCATTGTTTCGGAGTTGCTTAAGGTTAGAAGGGTTAAGTTTAGGCGCTGTTAAGGAGCTGGTTAAGGTTAGAGTTTGTCTTAGAGAATGGCAATAGACAGCCTATTTCCGCGCTGCAGCTCTCTCGCGCTGCCGTGGTCACATGGGCGTATTGGCCAATCAGAGAAACGCTAAACACAAGTTGGTTGCCTAAAATATTCACGCCCCCCCTTCTGGCGGTCAAGGTGAGAGAGGGTGCTGTGCAGTACTTGGGAGACCGCATCATCAGTGGACCTGTTTGGCCTGTATGCAAATTGCATGGGGTCCATATCACTGGGGAGGGAGGCACAAATGTGGTCCTTGACCAGCCTCTCTAAACATTTCATGGCCACAGAGGTGAGTGCCACCGGTATGTAGTCATTGAGACATGTTGGGGAGGGTTTCTTTGGTACAGGGATGATGGTAGACATCTTGAAGCAGGCAGGGACCACTGACTCCGCCAGGGATTGATTAAATATGGCGGTGAACACAGGGGCTAACTGGTTGGCACAGGACTTAAGTATGCGTCCTGTTATACCATCTGGGCCAGCAGCTTTTCTGGTGTTCACCTGCATAAATGCTCTTCTCACACTGTGTTCCGACAACGAGAGAGCGTCCCCGCCCCCCCGCGGTTGCGTCCCCCCCTCCACAACAGCCGGCGCGCCAGTGACGTCACTAGCCGTTGAGCTAGCGGCACCACTGTCTACACCAAACCGAGCGTAGAAAGAGTTGAGTTTGTGCACAACGAGCAGTATTAATCATGCTAGTATCAATGCCTGATAGTGCAGGCCTTACCTGTGCACGACTTAGCTTGACTGCTAACCGTCGCGCGACGTCCCTCGGTCCGCTGTCACGAGACGAGGAAAACCCAGGACAGGCCCGATGCACTGTTTAGGATGTGCCGAGAACATTCCAGGGGCTGGTGAACTTCTGGCGAATACCCAACATTGTGTAAATTCTACCTGCGTTTCATAACAGCTAGTTCACGGAGTGCTCTGCTACTTCCGTGTTGGAAACAAAAAGAGGAAGGTGGAGTGTGACCATGTCCGGTTACATTGTCATTAGAATGTCCAATTCTAGGTGCGGCTGGGTAGCGCAGTGTTGAAGAATGCACTCGCCTACCACCGCAGAGACTCTGGGATCTAATCCAGCTGTCAGCGGTACCTCCGGCTTGGTCAGTCGTCCCTACTAATACAATTGGCAGTGTTAGCGGGTGGGAAGCCGGCGGGGTATGTGTCCTGGTCGTTGTAAACTGCGGTTCCTACTGGTCGGTCGGGGTGCCTGTTCAGCAAGGAGGGGATCTGGGGGAAATAGCATTATATTCCCCCAGTGAGAGTCCTCGCTATCAGGTGAAAAGCAGCGGCTGGCTGACTCCACATGTATCGGAGGAGGCATGTGATAGTTCTACACCCTCCCTAGGCCGACAGTGGGACAATGCGTGCAACGACCAGGAAGGGAATTGGCATAACGACTAAATTGGGATGGGAGCAAAAATACAGAAAAAATGAAGAAGAGAAAATGGAAAAAAAAGAATGTCCAATTCTCACAACTCTATCCCACGTGGTTTGATTGCACACATGAAAGCGATAAGGAATTATTTACTTGAAACAACCTCCTAGACTGTGTGTGATGACTGCGTTGACAAGCTGATGGATAGAAGAGATGTATAAACCTAATGATGAATACATTGTGAAGAACAAGGTGGTTTTGCTGGCAGAGAGGAAGCCGTAGGCTGTGAAGCTGTACATGCTGATTAACACACACAGACAGACAGAACCTGAGACTGACAATGATCTCATAACCACACAGCACTGTGGTGGAGTGGCAATCGAAATAACGAGAGAGAGAGAGAGAGAGAGAGAGAGAGAGAGAGAGAGAGAGAGAGAGAGAGAGAGAGAGAGAGAGAGAGAGAGGAGGGAGAGGGAGAGAGAGAGAGGCTGACAGGGAAAAGTGTAAGAAGTAATTGTACTCACCGCAACCTTCCTGTGTAAGACTGTGTATGTCTATGCACTTAGAATGATACCGGTGGGGACATTTTGTGTGTGTGTGTTATTATTGTTAGATTTAAACTGTACTTTTTGAAGAAATCTTTATTCATTGCACACATTGACAAGGTCGTCATGCAACAACACACGCATGCGATGGGGGCGGAACACACACATGCAATTTTTGGGTCGCCGATGAAAAATGAATGTGTGTACTACTGCGCTTGACCCATCCCGTCATCAGCTGGGAGCAGACATGGGCTGCGGCGTGGGGGCGAGCCCGGGGACCAATCCAAGTGCTCCTGTCCATCTTCGTCAGGGACGCGACAGCGTTAGCGATCTGTTCTGCATGTTTTTCCGTTGGGTTTATATTCTGGAGAGGAAACCCTTGCGAGCACCGGGGAGAACATGCAAACTCCAGACAGAAAGGCCCGGGAGATACCCCACCTGGGTAACTGGCAACGCAGCAAGCTGGTCCCCAAGCGGGAATCGAACGCTGGACCTTCGAGCTGTGAGGCGACAGTGTTAACCACTACACCACCGTGCCGCTGTGAACAGTTCATTATAGGCCTCTGTAAGGATAGAAAAGAAGAAAAAAACAAATGCACGAACACACACACACACACATACACACACAATGTCCCCACCGGTGCAACAATGTAAGACAAATACTGTATATGGTTGCTATGGTGACATCATCACAAAAATAGCCCCTAACATCCCCTCTTCCAAGAACACCAAAATGTCAAAACAGCTATTGTTAACCTTTGTGTGTGTGTGTGTGTGTGTGCGTGTGTGCGTGTGTGCGTGTGCGTGTGTGTGTGTGTGTGTGTGTGTGTGTGTGTGTGTGTGTGTGTGTGTGTGTGTGATCTTTGCGTGAGTGGCCTGTTCTGTCGAGGCAGGATGTTCCAACTAATACCAATAACAACCACTTCCACCAGAATGACAATAACAACATTCACACACACACACACACACACACACACACACACACACACACACACACACACACACACGCACACGAACACGCACACGCACACACACATCTTCTCCAGGGTCATAACAATCCACTGAGTGGGAGACACGATCTGAGACCGTTCTCAGGCAAACAACACAACTTGACTCTGCTCCAGAATCAAACAACTTCAATCCCATCACGGTATTGATGACAAGAGATCAGTATTGTTGGCATTTTCTCAGTATTGACATCAGAGTTTCTTTGTGTCAAGGACCCCTGAATGGATACACGTCGTGCCTACCTCATGTTGTCTCAGGGACCCCCAGAAGATGCTGGTTGTTTCAAGAAGAATCAAGAGGTTTATTTGTCACATACATACCAGGGCATACAGTGAAATGTGGGTGGTCATGCCCGCATTGATTGTGCAAAATACAATAATAAAAGTAGGCATAGAAAAAAATAAACATATACAAAATTAAATAGGTAAGACACAAGATATGCAGGGTAAAAAAAAAGACATGCTAAATTCCTGAGAAACTGGTTCCTATATACACTACTATACAATATACAATTTACAATTTTAATGTATCTAAACTATACTATTAGTACCTCCTTCCTTTAAAGTGACTTTCTATTTTTTAAAGTGACATTTCCTAAGGATTTTGACAAAAATGGGCCTTGGATCAAAGCCATATAATTTTAACTGTTTACTATTTTTAAAACATTTTTTCCCCCATGATTAACATTAATAGCCTAATCTCAAGATATCTGTAACAAATTAATATATTTCGGAATTTTAACCACTTAAATTTGTGTTCGTTTGATACCACGTCCGTTTTTATCGGAAAAAACTGAGAAACAGTCATATTTATCATATTTCTATACATTTCTGATACCACATTACAGCGTATGTAAACTCGACGAAATACCTCTGAATAAGAATCTGCCATTAGAAAAAAGAAAGGTTGACTAATTCGGTCAGAAATAGCGGAGACGCTAAACGTTAGTAAGCGCTGATTATTATTAATATATTCTGCGGGCGAGCAATACTCAATCTCCCGGTATAATTCTGAACACAGATCGCTGTCGTCCGACTACCAGAGTACTTCCGCGAAGAGAGCTCTAGTCACACTTCCTCATAGAAGCGGAGGCGGGCCTGGGGGTCTCGTATGTCAGCCTGTAACACACGCTAGGAGAGAGGACGCGGAAGAGAGGTGGAAATGTGGTTAATTTGTGTTGAGCGCTGCCCCCCCCCACCCACCCGAGCAGATTGGTGAAGTTGCAGCCACATTCGCCGGCATGATCACCGCCCCCTGTCTGCTTATGTGCCGGCAAAGTTAGCTGTAGAGTAATTGCGCCACCGTGTGTCCTACATCGTGAACAGCACATTTTAAAATGTATTTGTTTATTATTTCAATTTAGCTGGAAATACATTGCTACATCATTCAGTAACATTTGCAGAGCCTTATAACAAAAACATTATTACGGTCACCATTGTGACCAGTGGGATTAATCAACAAATTTTATTATTTATTTTTCTATTTCATTGAACATTGCACATGTTAAAAGCCATTTTTTTTACTCAAAATGTGAGTATTACCAAGTCAACTTGTGTTCTTAAAAGAATGACAATAAACATAGTTTTATTAGGTTGAAATAATGTGGTTGTGTACTTATTTTTCTGTTAACTTATTATGGATTGAAAACTGAAAACCTTAATGCACAGTAACTGAACTCAATATTTTTAAGTTCTGGTAACTTATTATAATTTTTTTACAGTGTAGTCTTGCGATCAATCAAAACTTATTTACACGATATACCTCACATTCACCCTCCATTCACATCCTGGTGTTCTCCTGGTGTTCTCCATTAGGCCTGTAGGTGGAGCTATGACAGCACACGTACAGTACACACACCGATGGTGTGTGATGTGTCCAAAAATGAATGGGCAAATGTGAGTGAAATGGTCGCACTGTATGCAGCTGTTTGTCTGCATTGCATTCCCCCCCCCCCAACTCAGATTTAGGGTTGATACAACCATCATAATAATATTGTTAATAATAACAATAACAATAATGATGTAATAATGTAAAAATTATCATTAAAAATACCTGATTATGAGAAAAATAATTTACGATGCATGGAATATTGTTGAGGCACACTAGTTACAACTATATTTCAAACAGGCACTCCATGTCAAAAAGGTTGCTGACCCCTGGTCTACAGTATATTCTCTCACTTCTAGTGAACAAAATTGTGAACTTAAACTATTCCCTATTTTTCTGGGGACGCCCCCCTCCCCCCAAGGACCCCGGGCGGTCCCCGGACCCCAAACTGAGAACCGACGATACTGAGCTGCATAGTGCACTGGCCTTATACATCCCTTATGAAACAACATGGGGGGACAGAGTGAAGGCTTTGGGCCAGGGCTACGCTGGCATGGATGCATCAGGTTCTTTGGTCTGGTCACATGACACAGTGTTAAAGGAACATGGAGACATTATGGCAACATGATGACAAGAGGATAGATACCAGGGGTGTAAAGTACTTGAGTAATTGTACTTCGTTACAATACTTAAGTACTGTTTTTGGGGATTTGTACTTTACTCGAGTATTATTAGGTTTGTATACCTGTACTTTTACTCAATTACATTTCAGAGAAAAAAAACATACTTTTTACTCCTTACATTTAAAATGGAGACCTACAAAGTACAAAGTACAAATCTTAACAATTTTAATTAGTATTTTAGCTTATCTGGCTGAACTAACGTTAACGTTAATACTGTAATCCTTCAGACGCACTTTATTTAAAAACAGCCAATCAAATCCCCATCAATGGAAAATGAACCCGCCCATACCCATGCTGATTGGTCCTTGTGCAAGACTAGAAAACTGGGATCTTTGATTAAACACCTCCTATCAGAAGAAGAATTTCATATCAAATGAAACCTTGGCGCACGATGAAATGAGTTTGAGACCCCTGGTCTATCCCTTGGAATAAGTACTTAAGTACATTTAAAAGTAGAAACTTTTTTACTTTTACTCAAGTGTGTTTTTAGCCAGATACTCTGACTTTTACTTGAGTACGATTTTGAGACGGTACCCATACTTTACGGTACTTTTACACCCCTGATAGATACCAATTTCCTCTCTGTGCGTTCAGTAGAAAGCTATTCGGCTGCAAGCTAGCCTAGCTGTTGGCCAAAAGTACCTCTCCCAGGGTTTAAAGCTAGGCTAGTGGTCTGTATCAGCTTCCATTAATTTGTGCTAAACTAGGCTAGCTTCCTCCAACAGATTTGGGGGAAGACGGCTCTGACAGCTAACAATGAGGTAGTAGGCTGGAGGAGCTAGTTTCCTTCTGACAGTAAAACAGTAACCATGCTGACAAAAAAAAAGAAACCAACTCAAATGATAGTAGAGTAATAGCTGAATTCGTTACTACGGGTATTGCACTACCACCCCTGCAGGACTTATACAATAGGAGGTGCAAATCCAGAGCCTGCAGAATAATGAAAGACCCTCACCACCCCAACAACAGCCCGTTCAAGCTGCTGCGGTCAGGCAAGCGCCTCTGCATACACGCAGCAAGAACAGAGAGACTAAGGCCATGTCCAGACGACAACGATGTTGGGTGTATCCGCCAAAGTATTTTATCGTATAAGGCTCAGCTTCTTCCCCCAGCCGGCCATCAGAACATTAAACATTGATCTCTCCACACACATGAACACACGCACACACAAACACACACACATGAACACACACACATGAACACACACACATGAACACACACACACACACACACACACACACACACACACACAAACACACATTCTGCACTCTCTCACACACAAACGCACCACAGGTCACTTTAAACACATAAGATTGATTGATTGATTGATTGATTGATTGATTGATTGATTGATTGATTGATTGAAAACTTTATTAACAGATTGCAGAATGGGTACAATACAGTACAGCTCAATACACACAATTGTTAAGGGGATGCAGACCAGAGAAAGACTTTCGTCTTGTTTACATCAGGGTCCCCCATTTTCAATTCATCAGGACATATATGACATACATGACATACAGATATACAGTACTGCTACATCTATACAATTATGACATAGCAGATTTGCAAATACAGTACTGTTTGTGATACAAAAAGAGTCCAGAAAAGAGTATATACATTTGACGTAAAAACTGTACATTGGAGGTGGTTCGGTGGGTGGGGTGGGGGTGGGGGTGGGGGGGTTGGGCAGGAGGGGTGGGTGGGGAACACTGTACAACTGTACAAGCAAAACTGTACATTGGAATATTGACAACCATACTTGGTCATTTACTGTACATTGGAGGGGGTTGGGTTAGGACATTTACATGGGCCAGTTTCGAATTGCAGTCTCCCGTAGGTGTTCTTTGAGAGTGTTTTTGAAAGTGGGTAGTGATTCACATTCCTTTACAGCTTTGGGTAGGGCGTTCCACATTGATGTGGCATAATTGCTAAACGTGTTTAGTCCCTTGTTTGAGCCGTATCTGGGTTTAACATGATTTGTGGAGCTCCCTCTGGTGTTGTGATTGTGGTATTCACTGACCTTTGGGAAGTATTTTGACATGTACATGGGTACCTTAGTCATGTAGTGTATCTTGTAGACCAGGCCCATTGCAAGTTGCTGTACTCTGTCGTCTACTCTAAGCCATCCTATGGTTGTCAAAGTGGGCAGGGGTGAGGTGGGTTCTAGGAGTAAGGTCAAGCAGTAGTCTGACCAGTTTGTTTTGTGATGTTTGTAATTTTGTTTTAAGCGCCTTTGAGGTGCTTTGGTACCATGAGGTGCAAGCATAGTTGTAGTACCCTTGAATGAGTGCTCCTGCCAGAGTCTTCAGGGTGTTCTTGTTTACCAGAGAGGAGATCCGGTACAAGAATCGAGTTTGTTGGTTGACTTTTTTTTATTACATTGGATGCCATTTTGTCACAGGAAAGATTAGCCTCTAGGATGGAGCCCAGGTAGGTAATTTCATCTTTCCTTGTGACAATATTGTCACCCACTGTAACTGAGAAGCCGTCGGTCTTGCTGAGTTTGTTATTTGAACCGAAGAGAATGGACTCTGTTTTGCCCATGTGTAATGATAGTTTGTTATCAGCGAGCCATATGCAGATTTTGCCTAGTTTTTGCCTAGAAAAGGACACTTTAAAGGAAGGAGGAAAAAATGTCACTTTAAGGAAAGAACTTGCTGTGGTTCTTGTATAGAATAGTTAGTATAGCAAGTATAGCATAGGGACATAGAGTAAAACTGTATATTGTATAGTATTATACACAGTGGTGCAGTGGCAAATTGACAGTAGGTCAAACGCTCCACGCGCGTGCGCGCGCAGTTTTTTTGGCACAGATTTTTTTTTTTTTTACTTTTTTTTTATTTACTTTTAGTTTAAGTTAATTCAATTAAAGAAATTGTTTTACACACAAACACAAAAGCAAACTTAAAATAATCAGACAACTTGTGTTTACGTGGTTCTTTATTTTGAGAAGGGGAAAAAGTACTTAAATTTTTTCAATGTAATTTGTTTCACAACAGTGGTTTCAAAACAGTTTCAAGTTTCTTTAATAGTTGTCATACAGAAGTACAGAATACTTTTATACAAAATGCTTCTTACTGTTACGCTCCAGAGACTGTGCTAGACAAGATAAGTATGAAATAAAATAAAGTAGCATGTAAAAAGAAGTAAAAATAGAGGTCCCAGTGTTCAGTATAGACATATGTACAATGTTCAATGCAGACTAGAAGTAACTGAGTTACCATACAATCAGTCAAGCAAGCCCCCACCAAGTGGTCCTGGGCCTATGATTTGGTTTTGCTATCCTCGTTCTCTTGTCCTCAGCTGAGCGATGGCCTCTCAGCCAAGTTGCAACATATGTTGTTGAATCCCAGAACTCTGGAGGCGGCCCGTTGATCTTAATGAACATCAAAGATGCTACCCGTGAAATCATTAACCGTGTGCGTGTTGGGGTGATAATTTGATTCATGGCACTGAATCCCCTTTCACATTCTGCAGTGCTACATGGAATTACTTTTGTGCAATTCAATAAAGGCCTAAGCTCATTGGGTATCATTTCTCCATTGCTCTCAATAAAGTCCCTGAATCCATCAATGCAAGTTAACATTCCATGGCAATGACAGACACAGCCCATCGTTCACACCAAACCTGACGAGGGGCAGGGATTCAATGTGAAACGCCCTACCCAAAGCTGTAAAGGAATGTGAATCACTATTCAAAAACACTCAAAACCCAGTTGTACAATAAATGACCAAGTATGGCTTTGTCAGTATTCCAATGTACAGTGTGCCCCCCCCCCCCCCCCCAATGTACATGACTTGTGTGCTGTTTGGGAACAGTTGACAATGTTTATGTAAAGACAGTAAGGGTTTTCATCAGCTCACCTGAATATGTGTTCTCAAGTTAGTATTGGACGTGTGGGACGTCGAGAGCAGCTTCGTTTTTGGTTGACACAATAAACACCTAAACACATATGTTTTAGGCGTTTTTTCAGTCAAACTCATAAACGTGTCCAGGTAGGGCCATGGAGATGCAGTGTTGTTATTGTTGTTGACATCATCTTCATCAATGCCATCAGTGGAAACATCAAATCCCTCTGCCATTATTTCGCGCTGACTGGTTCTGTTATTGTAAATTGCATGATCCATTCATTCTCATTCAGTGGTCTGCGTTTCGATTTTCACTTCCTGGTTTGCGGCCTGGAGTCCCGCCCTATCCTGCCTCTGATTGGCCTACCCGTAAAGTTTTGGCCTACCATACCCAATCGTGAGTCGTCACTCATATCTAAACAAACCAACCAATCATAGTGGGTTTTTTACGGGGAGTTTTTTTTTCTCCTCGCAGATCTTCTAGTCTAGACTCTTTCTCCCGAAAGTAGCGTGTAACGTTTTTGTGTGCGTGACTGCGCGTACACGCGGGAACATATCCGTGCGCGATTGCGCGTACTTCAGCCTCAGTGACCAAGGTAAAACGCCGTTTTACCGCGGTTGACCAGCACTGCA
Organism: Notolepis coatsorum; assembly: GCF_963971535.1. Lineage (NCBI taxonomy): Eukaryota > Metazoa > Chordata > Actinopteri > Aulopiformes > Paralepididae > Notolepis > Notolepis coatsorum. The sequence goes on along the minus strand of NC_140178.1, from coordinate 94,716,937 downwards.
CCACTGATTATACAACGGCATGCAAATTTCTCGATTCTGATTGGCTGAAACAGTCCATTAACACGTATGTATAGGGCACAATCCACGCTCCTGGTCCCAGGACCCGCCCACAACCGAATCACATCACTCCGCCGTGCAGATTCTTTGGAGAAAACAAGATGGCGAACAATAATCTTTAACAAATGGATATGTTGATAGCGTCATAACGACTAAATATAAAGCGATTCTGTCACGGCAAATGTCTTAGTCTTTTAAACAATGTTGGATGATGTAATTGATGGGTCATGAGTCATTGTAGAACAAAAGAAAAATCTCGGATTGATTGATTGATTATTTGCAATTTTCTCACACTGTCTGGCACACCCACACACACACACACACATACACCCCCACACACACACACACACACACACACACACACACACACACACACACACACACACACACACACACACACACACACACACACACACACACACACTCCTGTCTGCAACGGCGGGGGAGAGTCAGACTGAGGGAGAAGCAGCTGAGTGCTGCAATGTTTTGAGTGAGCATGGCCTATTGAATTGATTGATTGCTAATTTTATTACTGTACGCCTGGTTTCCAACTGGTTAAGTTTAGGCCCTCTAAAGTAGGTTTAAAAAAATAAATAAAAAAATAGGGCGAAGAAAACTTTTTTTTTCCTATAGGGCAAAGAAAACCTTTTAATTTGTTTTACCTATACTTTCTATAGAAGCATCTAAGAATGAAGTTATATAGAAAGTAGGTCTGCATCCCCTTAACAATTGTGTGTATTGAGCCGTACTGTATTGTACCCATTCTGCATCTGGTAATAAAATGTTCAATCAATCATTCCAATAACACACAGTTGGATGTGTTAGTTTGTTGGATCCGTTGGATGCACTTCCGAGCTGCTTCCACATGGAGGCAACTTCTCTCAATCATTCCAATAACACACAGTTGGATGTGTTAGTTGGTTGGATGCACTTCCGAGCTGCTTCCACATGGAGGCAACTTGTCTTTTTTGTTGTTGTGGGAACTACTTTTTCTGGCGGATGGTTTTTTCAATAAATCTTCGATTAATGTGTGTTTATTGTATAGCAATAAGGTTGGATGAATGTGGCAGTTGTATAAAAGCATTACACCACTTGCAGTCGTGATTTGTGAACAATAAACCATGCCTAGGGGGGTCTAACGACCACCCCTAGGCATGGTTTATTGTTCACAAACCACTCCTGCGCGTGATGTAATGCTTAAGTATAGGACGGACCCAGTGCCTTTAATTCGTAGCTTAACATTGTATTGCATTTTATCTCAGGACTTTTACCATGTCTATTTTATTATCTTCTACTCTATTTGATTTACTATTGTATTCTTGCACAATCAAAGCGGGCATGGCCACCGGCATTTCACTGTATGCCTTGTGTATGTATGTGACAAATAAACCTCTTGAATCTTGAATCTTGTTATAGGATCATGAGGTGAATATAGCAAAAGGTGAATGATACAATTGTGTTTGTGACTACAGTAGGCCTATATTACAATTAACAGTTATGAATATACAGCAGTTTGTTGGTAACAGTACATTTAAAAGGTGATATCACATATTACAGAAATCATTATTGCTTAGGCTTGATGATACCAAAGTAAAGGCATTGCTGTTGCCACTCTCACGGAGGCTGCTGCACTGCTGAGCTTGTGAAATTCATCTATTATTAATGTGGGCTGAGAGTCTTAATCCTTAGTCCTAACCGTATACAGAATCCACACAGCTGGTGATGTAACTACTACTAATAAGCCTCTCTGAAAACTCATGGAGAGCCCTCAAAGGTTAGCATTGTTTACAAAGTAGAGTACACACACAACCTGTTACTTCATTTACTACATTCACCTCCAGACCAGAAGTGACAGTTGGAGCTTGACTGGACACCTCCACTCCTTGACCACTGCTGCCTCCTAGTGGGGGTTTCGTGCAAAACAAGCACAGAGTAATGTATACATTAGACCAGGGGTGGGCAATTATTTTTCCTGGGGGGCCGAATGAGCAACTGAAAATATGTTGGAGGGCCGGGCCAAAATTCCAAACTCAATTATGCATAATATACATTTTATTTCTATATAAAAAGGAGTAAATGGCATTGTTTTGACCCCTGGTAAGAGTGTATGTTATTATTTGGCAATTAAAAGGTGCACAGGTTAGCTTTCAAAAATATAATTTATTCAAATAGAATTTATTTCCAAAATGATAAACAAAATGTGAAACATTAATAACAAAGGGCATTTTGAGTTTCATATACTATTGAAACAAGGATTTTCTTAGCTTTCTAAAAACATCACATCATCTTATAGCAAAAATTAACAAGACATGTCACTGAACTGTGTAAAGAAAAGTGTCCCCGTTTTGTAGCCTTTTTTACTTTACATGCCTATATTAAGCATTTAATGTTTTCAGAACTGTGCAAAACAAAAAACAAATATCAAGTGTCCCATTTCACTTGTTATATTTCCACATTTGAGTGTTCTTCAGTTCTTTTTTTTTCATTCAGTGTGAGAAATCCAGTCTCTGTTGAGCTTTAACATGTCCATCAAAGTCAGGTTGCATGTCTGAGGTGGAGATGCGAAGCACAGCTGCCAGATGTTCATCAGTGAGAGAGGATCTGTACCTGGACTTGGTAAACGTCATGACTGAGAATGTCTGTTCACATATGTAGGTGGATCCAAAGAGAACCAACATCTTCTGAGCATGTCTCCTCATGTTTGGAAAGTTCTCCTCCTTGAGAGCAGAGTAGAACTCTAGCAGTGATGCTGACTTAAAGTGCTCTTTCAGTAGTGAATCAGACTGCAGGTCAATGAGTTCAAGCTGAACAACTATCAACACTGCAGGTAAAGGGAGAGGAAACCAGCTGCATTTCATCCTCAACCTTTTTGAAATCTTGAAAACGCCTTGAAAATTCATCATGCAGTGCTCCCAACATGGATGAGTACCTGTGCCGGTGATCAGCTGATGTTTTGACTTCTTTCAGGGTTTTCATGTGTTTGAGATTGTTGCTGCCTAGTTGCCTTGAAATTAATTGCCCTTGCCCTGCAGTTGTGTGTTCAGTAGGGATGGGTACCGTTCACATTTGAACCGATACGGTACCGGTACCTGTGAATCAATACGGGTACCCAACGGTACCTTTTTTCTGTACTTTAGTCTCTAAAAATGTAATCTACCTACCTCAGTTGTGGAAAAAAAAATCCAAACTTCAAATAACCACACTTTCGACCGTTTTCGGCTTGCCCTGACTGCTTTGTTGTTGAATCAAGTCAAATCCTAGGTAAGCGTATATTGTGTGTGTGAACGTTGACATGAAAAAAAAAGTAATTTTTTTTTTTTTTTTTTTTTTTTTTTATTATCATGTAATCTTTCGCGGGCCGGTCAGAATCATCCTGCGGGCCGTATCCGGCCCGTGGGCCGTTCAATGCCCAGGTCTGCATTAGACAAACGCCAGTGAACACAGGTAATACTGTCAATAGTATCAGGTACATCCAGCTTGGCAGACCCGGCCCAAGCCTTTATGGGTCCCTAAGCATAATTTGATTTGGGCCCCCACCACACATCACCTTGGTGCTGCCAATACTATTGACTATTAAAAAACAAATTCATATATTAATGTAATAATCATATATATTAGCTATCCAGCCTGTTAACATAATATTGCTTTTTTGTATGATTATCATTAATATTAATATTAATAATATCAGACATAAAAAGGTAGGCGTTTATGCCTAATTTATACGTCAAAGTGGTTGTGAATGTTTTGCCAAGCCTGCCAAGCTCCCATAAGCCTGCCGGCAACGCCTACATGCAGCTGGCCAAAGATTTAACTGCGTGTCAAATCAATGTGAGCTGATGTGGACAGTGCAGAGCTGTGATTGGCTGCTGCCCTGGACTGGGCCTGACATCTTACCTATTTATCATTTATCATCTCTGGAGCTTTGTGTGAGCATTCCATTATCGATCATGATTATCTACATTACAAAAAACAAATTGAAGAAAGACTGTCCGAGGTAGTCATAGGCATTAGTAGAACACAACGCACATGAACACTGAACTCTCCACACACAAGCACACATGAGCACACACACAACACATGTATACGCTCACACATTAACAGTCACTTTAGCACGAACACACACACACACACACATGCTGCACACGCTCACACTCAACGGTCACTTTACACAATGGAAAGGTCACTTAAAAAAAAAAAAAAAAAACAGGAGTGGTTCTTGTATAGTAAATAGATGGATATAGCAAGATAGCATAAGGATATATAGTATAACTGTATATTGTATAGTATAGTATTGTATAGTGAAGTATCATTGATGAGGGTAGGCGCTGGTTTCAAGAGGAATTCAGACTGGAGATGGTTTTCAGAGGCAATGGCTCAGTTGGTGAAGAAAGTGATTTAATGCAGCATACAAGCATGGTTTCCGCAGCACAGTAACAAGACGTCCATCCATGACCCATCCTCGGCTAGACTGAGTCCCCTACTGTTCTCAACAAGTTGTTTAAATCCTATCTCCAATACACAAGTGGGTCTGGTCCTCCCCTGCCAATAGTTGGTAAACTGGTTTGGTCTGTCTGCGTGAGGTTTTGATGGGTGAGGGGGTGTGAGCTATAATCTCGGTCACCTGCAATACTGGGTGTGTGTGAGTGTCTGGGATGGGGGTTTCTGTGTGTGTGTCATTCATCAATCGGTCATGGGGTGTGTTTGATCAGATTGCTAGTGTGTGTGTGTGTGTGTGTGTGTGTGTGTGTGTGCGTGTGTGTGTGTGTGTGTGTGTGTGTGTGTGTGTGTGTGTGTGTGTGTGAGTGTGTGTGTGTGTGTGTGTGTGTGTGTGTGTGTGTGTGTGTGTGTGTGTGTGTGTGTGTGTGTGTGTGTGTGTGTGTGTGTGTAGTAACAAAAGGTCATTCAGTCACATCCTAATCAACTGGTTTTCGCCTTCAGGTGGGGGCTCTCTCTCTCTGGGGAACCTGTTTTGATGAGTAAGCGTTTGGTTCCAGCCGTTTGGGGCAGATGGCTAAATCCACATTATTGTCTGGGTTCAGACTTACCAGTATGATTATGCTATAATGTCTAATAACCAATCAAAAATATACTACAATAGTAGTGTACATAAAACCCAGTGCCTCATCCATAGCTAACACTGTATTGCACTATCGCAAGACCTTAGCATGTCTTTTACCATGCTTTTTGTAAGCGTTGTGTACATTATACCTGTTATGTCTTATTCCTATTACTTGTATTATTGCACAATCGCTGCGGGCATGACCACCCGCATTTCACTGTATGCTTGTATGCCGTGACAAATAAAACTCTTGACTTGACTTGACTTGACTTGACGCAGCACAAGCACCTTGTGGTTTGTTCGGTTCACTTATGCGTCAGGCCCTGCAGCTTGGCTCTGCCTCTCAGGACACCACAGTGTCTCTCACCACAGAGTCTCTCACCACAGAGTCTCTCACCACAGAGTCTCTCACCACAGAGTGTCTCACCACAGAGTGTCTCACCACAGAGTCTCTCACACCACAGTGTCTCTCAGTGTCTCTCACCACAGTGTCTCTCACCACAGTGTCTCTCACCACTGTCGCTCATCCCCGTTAGCATTCATGCATAACAGGATACAACTTCAAATCATACAGGAAGCAGCGGTAAACAAACACACATATTGACTGACACGTGCACACACGTGCGCACACGCACACAAATGTGACCTAAGTGCTTTTCTGCCTCAGTGGCGACCCCCCCTGGCCGTGAGCAATGATGCAGCAGAGACCATGAAACAGTCACTCCGTTCACAGGTGTGTCTGCATGCTGCATGTGGGCCATGTTTACATCAGTGGACCCGTCCAAACCAGGCAAAACGATGTCCTCACACTGGAGGAAGCATCCTATAGGCTCTTCAGGCGCTTTATCCAGTCCCTGTAGTTACTGTGAATGTGCAACATAATAAAGTGACCTTGGCCAGAGCCGTAGGTCCTATGGCTGACCCTGTGACAATGAACCCTGGGAGTCTATAATAGGGTACGTATTATGAGGGAGGAGACATATCTGGAGGCAGGCGGCCTGCGGGGTTAATTAGCAGTAACCTCCTTCGTGACTATAGGGTCACCAGTGTTAATCACAGATCAAAGAACAGAAATGGCTGAATGCACACCGCTAGACAGAGCTCCTATGTTGAGATTCTCTCTCTCTCTCTCTCTCTCTCTCTCTCTCTCTCTCTCTCTCTCTCTCTCTCTCTCTCTCTCAGAACTAGGCAAAATCTGCATATGGCTCGCTGATAACAAACTATCACTACACATGGGCAAAACAGAGTCCATTCTCTTCGGTTCAAATAACAAACTCAGCAAGACCGACGGCTTCTCAGTTACAGTGGGTGACAATATTGTCACAAGGAAAGAAGATATTACCTACCTGGGTTCCATCCTAGAGGCAAACCTTTCCTGTGACAAAATGGCATCCAATGTAATAAAAAAAGTCAACCAACGAACTCGATTCTTGTACCGGATCTCCTCACTGGTAAACAAGAATACCCTGAAGACTCTAGCAGGAGCACTCATTCAAGGGTACTACGACTATGCTTGCACCTCAAAGGCGCTAAAAACAAAATTACAAACATCTCAAAACAAACTGGTCAGACTACTGCTTGACCTTACTCCTAGAACCCACCTCACCCCTGCCCACTTTGACATCCTAGGATGGCTTAGAGTAGACGACAGAGTACAGCAACTTGCAATGGGCCTGGTCTACAAGATACACTACATGACTAAGGTACCCATGTACATGTCAAAATACTTCCCAAAGGTCAGTGAATACCACGATCACAACACCAGAGGGAGCTCCACAAATCATGTTAAACCCAGATTCGGCTCAAACAAGGGACTAAACACGTTTCGCAATTATGCCACATCAATGTGGAACGCCCTACCCAAAGCTGTAAAGGAATGTGAATCACTTTCAAAAACACTCTCAAAAAACACCTACGGGAGACTGCAATTCGAAACTGGCCCCTGTAAATGTCCTAACACAACCCCCTCCAATGTACAGTAAATTACCAAGTATGGTCTTGTCAATATTCCAATGTACAGTTTTGCTTGTACAGTGGTAGTGTCCCCCACCCACCCCTCCTACCCAACCCCCCCCCCCCCACTCCTACACAACCTCCCCCCACTCCTATCCAACCCCCCCCCCCACCCAACCACCTCCAATGTACAGTCCCCCCCACCTACCCAACCTCCTCCAATGTACAGTTTCTACGTCAAATGTATATACTTTTTTTTCTGGACTCTTTTCGTATCACAAACAGTACTGTATTTGCAAATCTGGTATGTCATAAATGTATAGATGTTGTAGCAGTACTGTCTATCAGTATGTCATGTATGTCATATATGTTACGATCAATTGAAAATGGGGGACCCTGATGTAAACAAGACGAAAGTCTTTCTCTGGTCTGCATCCCCTTAACAATTGTATGTATTGAGCTGTACTGTACTTTACCCATTCTGCAATCTGTTAATAAAGTTTTCATTCATTCATTCTCTCTCTCTCTCTCTCTCTCTCTCTCTCTCTCTCTCTCTCTCTCTCTCTCTCTCTCTCTCTCTCTCTCTCTCTCTCTCTCTCTCTCTCTCTCTCTCTCTCTCTCTCTCTCTCTCTCTCTCTCTCTCTCTCTCTCTCTCTCTTCCCACACTCTGGCCTTCTCTTATTGAAGAGTGGAACAATGCTGCCCCCTTTGGGCTAAAAGTGGACACGTGGGAGAATTAAAGCATAAATACCAGTGACCATCTGCACACCCTATACAAGAAGATAAGATATTCCTTTATTGATCCCCTTGGGGGAAAGTCGGGGGTGTCATAGCAGCATGGGGGAGGGAGGAGGGAGGAGGGAGGAGGCGAGGTACGGGTATGGGCAGGGTAATAGTAGAAAGACATAAATATAGGCAATACAATTACATCTGAATATAAAAATATGAGAGAAAATAAACAGTGTAAACAATATAATAAACTATGAATATAGAAATATGTTTCTCCCTCATTGCTCTCTTTCACGCTCTAACTATCCTATACCTTCCCTGGTGGATTCACTGTGTTACTGAGAGGCCAGCGTCCAGGTGTGTAATCACTGCTGTGTGTGTGCTCTGTGCCACACTGTGCCTGTGTGCAGGTATTCCATTTAGAAAGGCACAGTTTTCTCAGGCAAACAAGATAAGAGAGCACTGCCTATAGTGAAGTGGTACAGATTAGGATAAGTCGTGACAACACAATAGGCGTTCTATGTGTGAGCCACAAGGCCAACAGCAAGGTCAAGTGTTTGATAGTGTGTATTTTATACCACCTAAATGTTTCCAAAACAATGTCTTTGAAAGGAATCCGAGATGCCCTTGAGCTACACACACAGTCCAGGGTTCCGTCTGACTCTGTGCTCCTGAGAAGGACACTGTTTTCAACAGCTCACTTCTGTTTGATTCTGTTCTGCTCTATTCCCTTATTCCTGTACGGAAAAGGATTATAATAATAATAATAATAATAATAATAATAATAATAATAATAATAATAATAATAATAATAATAATAATAATAATAATAATAATAATAATAATAATAATAATAATAATAATAATAATAATAATAATAATAATAATAATAATAATAATAATAATAATAATAATAATAACTTGGTTTTATATAGCCCCTTTCATAAAACCCAAGGTTCGCTTTACATAGGGGGAAAGAGTTGGAATAATGCGATCTTCAGGCTAACTAGATAAGATTACATAATAAATCCTTGCTACTTGCAGTAAAAGTAGGCATTGATTACACATAGTAAAACAGACTTTTCCACAGAGTGAGGAGCGGCGATAAACACGCCAGTGTCCTCTCAACATCCGGGGATGATAGGAATGGTATAGTTGCGCCTCCAGACAGTTTTATAACTCATCTTACCTATTTTATATAATGTCATTATGTCAAATTACTGGGTTTTCCATCCACATAAGGGGCAGATTCTATAAAGTCCCTGTAAGAATCGTAGATGTGGATTTAAGTGCTATGTGTGTTTACTATGTTTTTGGTAGACTACATAACAAATCTTGTGAAATTTGTATCCATCTTTTTCGCACAGGTTTAAAGTTTCAGCGAGTGCCGAGTCGCTGTCTTTCAGAGTCATCGTCGGCTACAGACATGTCATGATTTATCCACCTCCCAGCAAATACCCCGGCCCTCCCCTCAGTGCCCACCTGTTGTTGTTGGACAAACCTACTTAAGTACATAATCCTCCTGTGTGTGGAATCAAGTCGGAGCTAAATATATACACAGTCCTACTTGCCTCCTCTGTGTTCCACGATCAATGCCTGGTCTTGTGATGCCGGATTTTGAATGGCTATGATGATGGGCATCATCACCTCCCTAAATAAATGTTTGTGTGTAATACATGCATGATGATACACAAACATGTAAATTGGCCAAAATGATTAAAGGTTCAGTAGAAAGCTATCCGTCTGCAAGCTAGCCTAGCTTAGCACAAAGCGGATATGGACCAGCTAGCCTAGCTGTTGGCCAAAAACGCCTCTCCCAGAGTTTTAAGCTAGGCTAGTGGTCCGTATCCGCTTTCATTCATTTGTGCTAAGCTAGGCTAGCTAGCAGCCGGATAGCTTTCTACTGAACGCACAGAGAGGAAATTGGTATCTATCGTCTTGTCTGATTCTGGAAGAGACGGTGAGTACCTTTCCCATAATGTTGGCGTGTTCCTTTAAGGCCTGCTAACTGCCCGACAGTGTTCCCTACAGTGCAGATGCTTGGCGTGTTCCTTTAACACTTTAAGGACCAGCCACGTATATATACGTGTTTCGGTGCCATACGTTGTGGACCAGCACGTATATAGCCGTGGCAAGTTGTTATTGTTGTATTCCATATTTATAACGCTATTAACGTCCGCGATCGAGATGCATGACCTACCCACATATTTTATTTTCAAAACATGCAATACCGGCCAGATCCGCTTAGGGCCGCCATCGCTCCACTGCAGTATCATTGAGGGCATTTGAAAAAAAATTCTTTTCACTGTATGTGGGCGTTTCATATGAGCCTTGGTTCCAAACGAAGACCCTCCATCTTTGATCACGTTACCGATCGCATATTTCAGCCTGGAATAATGGGATTTATGATTAGCCAATGGACATATCGATCTACCAGATTCAGATGACTAATGACGAAATGCTGCCGGCGATCACATGGCCTGACGGTAGGATACTATTCCCCCAAATTACAGCTGGATTGGACATTGTTTTAAAACCTAAGTGACAATGAGAATGGACAGATAGCAATACTATAAATTATATATATAGCTCTTAGAAAGTACATCGGTTTGTAAACAAACCTCTGTCCTCTGAGGCATAAATCGCCGCAAGACTGTGGTCGCCAAAGTGTTAAGGCCTGCTAACTGCCCGACAGTGTTCCCTACAGTGCAGATGCTTGGCGTGTTCCTTTAACACATTCAGCGCCAATCACGACTATAGTCGGGTTATCTCGCCAGCGGTTGAGCGCCAGAACCCGGCTATAGGCTACTCAGGGGTTTTTGATTGTTTTCATCGTTTTTTCTTTTATTCGATTTTAATATTCTATACAGTCTCACGGACCTCTGTGTATCATTGGGACTCATTCTGAGACCTTGAGATTGCAATGCTGCTAGGTGGCAGTATCGCCTACCCTTTGAAACCTTATTTCACACTGTGTTACATTTTATACGGTCCGGGCGGAGAAATGGGACCCGGGCAAGTGAAAGGCTTCATTCGAGCCACTTGGAACGCGTCCAGCACACTTGATGCCTATAGTTTGTCCCATTTCATGTCAGGGACCCGATAGACATCAATACTGGAAATCGCGATCAGACGAATGGAATATTCATTTTGGAATACCTCCTAGCAAAGGTAAGGACTATATGACATCAATCCTACTTTAATCCTACAATGATTTCAACGATCATATCTCACATACTCCAAAATGTATGCCGTTGCTGACAATCAGAGCATCACAAAACGATGCCCTTTGATGCCTTCATGATGAAACATAATACCTATTATGCGGCACGGTGGTGTAGTGGTTAACACTGTCGCCTCACAGCAAGAAGGTCCAGGGTTCGAATCCCGCTTGGGGACCAGGTTTCCATGATGCCAGTTACCCAGGTGGGGTATCTCCCAGGCCTTTCTGTGTGGAGTTTGCATGTTCTCCCCGTGCTCGCAAGGGTTTCCCCCCCCGATAAGATAAACCCAATGGAAAAACATGCACAACAACAAGATCGCTAACGCTGTGGCGTCCTTGACGAAGACGGACAGGAGCACTTGGATTGGTCCCCTGGCGCGGCTCACGTGGCGCCTGTCTGCTCCCGGCTGCCCTTGGGGGGGAAGGACGACGGGATGGGTTAATCGCAGATACGCATTGTATGCATGGTTCGCATGTGTGCCAAATGGTGACCTCGGAGCAGGTCCTAAATTATTATTATTATTATTATTATATACCTTTGATTTGGAAATAGTATCGTGTCCAGGCGAGCAACGCAAACGACTTTTGCAAAATGCACATAGCGCTCCATAACTCAGCTTCCAGGAATTTGCCCTGATCACTCAGAAACTATACAATATTCACCACGGGATAACACGAACAATATACATAGTACAGTATACATGAACAAATTTACTCTTTTTTTACGTAGATATAGCTTTGCAAACATCGGGACACACCGTGAAAATGCCTATATTTTAAAGCGTGGCCCATTGACAGCAGGGATGGGGATCCACGCTGGCGCTGAATGAGTTATGGCCTGCTAACTGCCCAACAGTGTTCCCTACAGTGCAGATGCTTGGAATGCATTGGGGCGTGACTTCACCCCGCGGCCGGGGAGCTGGGGTCCATGCAGCAGACATGCCGTAATAGAGCGTGAGGACACACTCCCTTTCGGTGAAGGTCAAGTGACTATCCGTGGACACCTGCAGACTGACACAGTTCAGACGACCCCACTGTGTCTGTCTGGGGTGCAGCACGTGCAAAAGCTCGCCGGTTTGAGTCCTAGACCTCACTGCATTCACCATTCTTGGCCTAAAAAGCATTTGGAACTTTATGTTTTAAGATGGTTCGGTTCTAAGAGAGAGAGAGAGAGAGAGAGAGAGAGAGAGAGAGAGAGAGAGAGAGAGAGAGAGAGAGAGAGAGAGAGAGAGAGAGAGAGAGAAGAGAGAGATTACTGCATTTAAGACTATCCTGACTCATACTCACTACACAGATACCCTTGTGTGTTTGTGTGCGTGCACGTGTGTGTCTGTGTGTGTGTGTAATGGGGGAGTATCGGAGAGCAAAACAGAATGAGGGTGAAAGAGAGTGGTGTGTGAGAGAGAGAGCGAGAGAGAGAGCGAGAGAGAGATATAGAGAGAGAGAGAGAGAGATGGGTGACTGCATAAGACTATCCTGACTTACTATCTATGAGAATATGAGATCCATTCTGCTGAACAGATGAAAGCACTATGACAGGCCAACCAAGTCTCACACTCCATCTCACACCCCGGACACACGCAGACACAGACACCTAAATCATCTTTCTTGGCTTAGGCTCAGCTTTCTTTAGCTTATCCTATTCAGAGAGAGAGGGGGAAGCATTTGGGGGGTGTAATAAATCAAGTAGTCACTGCCCCCCTCCCGATACTACTCATCCTGACAGGTGAAACCCGATTGTATTTGTGCTTTATTATTAATCTTCTTCAGAAACCTTTGCACAAATGGTAAATGGTAAGAGACATGCAATGCTTCCCATTGATTGGAAGTTGTGTGCATGTGCTGCCCAAGAAATATGACCCCAAACAGCCAATATAGTTTTCAATATATTGACTGTTAGGGCAGCAGTGGCGGAGCCCAATAGCAGAACACAGGAAGAGAGAGAATGGAGCGTTTTAGGTTGGTTTTAATATATAGGCACCAAGCAGACAGGCATGAATGTACAGGAATGTACAACAGGTGCGAGTAGGTGCACTCCTCGTGCAGCACAGGAACGTCCAGGTGGGTGGTGTCTCGGGAGACAGCGTAGCTCGGGAGCGGTGGTCCTGGGCACAGGGAGAACAAAGGTTAGGACAAGGCAGGCAATAGGTAAAGAGCAGCAAGGCTAGTGTGCGTCGTCGTACCTAGGTTGTTAGGATAACACTGCGACGAGGGACGACAGGATCCGTGGGTTGATGTAGGGGCTGTTGATGAGGGAATCCCTCATCAGGGAAGCGCTGATTGATGTCCCTCTGGCAGCGTGGGAATGCTGGGGTCGGATGCTGCCCATATAAGGGTGTGGAAGCAGGAGGGAAGAGGAAGGCTCTCGCCGTGATTATGACAGGACCCCCCCTCTACGGGCGCCTCCTGACGACCCTCCAGGCTTGCCAGGGTTGGCCAGATGGAAGTCCCGGACGAGGTCAGCACACAGGATCATCTGGCGGGAGACCCAGCTGCGCTCCTCCGGGCTATAGCCCTCCCAGTCCACCAGGTACTGGAAGCCGTGACCGCGACGACGCACGTCCAGTAACTGCTGGACGGTGTAGGCAGGATGGTCGTTGTAACTGAGGGGTACAATTCCCTGACTGTATTAATCAAGTATTAGTATCATTAAACTACTACCGTCTATGTACATTACTGGCCAATACCGTACACAGGTATATGATTAGAACTTCTCCACAATAACCCGGTTTCCACACAAATACTCGTTTAGAATATTTATTACATCAAATAGTATTACATTACATTACTTAGTTGCGCTTATAAGGCAAAGAATGTGCGTAGGCAAGTCAATACTGAATATTAGGAATTCTCTATTGTACTCTGGGAAGGGGTGTACTACCAGTTGTAAGCCAGCAGGGGGAGGCAATGCTCTATGAAAGTCAATGGTTCCACAGGGCTTCAGCAAGGCACCTGGAGACGGTGTATTACTCCCTGCTCCGCGGGGAAAGCAGCCGCTGTAATTCCAGTATGCAGCAGCACAAGGGGGAGCCGTGGAGTCTCTGGTACGACAGAGACGGGCTCGAGTGATGTCGTCACGGGCATGTAGATCCCACAGCAGTGGGTGTAGACGGTTCTCTGCTCCAGCAGCTTGGTGAAGAATGAAGAATAATAATCCTTGCCGGAAAGTGGCTCTGCTGGTCCGGTGTAGGTATCCTCCGTGGTGCGCGGTAGTCCACGGTTGAACTTGACGTTACTATCCTTATTAGCACGCGGCAATAAGTGCTCTTATGTAGACACACAATTACCCACTTCACGTGGTCTTTGACTCGTAATGAAGGCTTTTACTAGTAAAGAGCGAACGATACGTTAAACAAACGTACTAGGATAACACGAGACTCTATTTGAGGCAATACGAGCCCTGCTGTACCGCACGTTGCGTAGTGGGTAAGGCTTTACTTGGTAACTGAACCAGACTGAACTGAAGGCGAACTGAAAGAAGGTTCTGTATTCGCTGGTCATATTTATACGTACGGTGGACAAATAGTGCCATTCGTATTTCGGTAGCCGTATTCCTACGCGGAACCGGGGCTAGTTGGGACATGTTCTTTGGCACTATTGAAGTCGGCTCTAGGGGGTAAGTCACTGGCGCCTAGGGGATCGCTTCCAATAGGAGAACGAATATTATGGTCTGTCCTGTACCAGGTAAAGGGATATTCCGTGTATATGTACAGAGAATATACAAGGGATATCAAACGATATACAAATATTATACATGGGATCTCAGGCAATAAATATATATATTCGGTTTAATCTGACCCTTTGTAACAGCCGCCCCCTAATTAGTCCCACCTAATTAGCTAAGCAGAGACAGATTAACCGCACTGTCCACTACTCAATGTCCGTTGTGAGGGGGTCGGTCAGTTCACAAAGTCATGGGTCATGGTCGCCATTAAGCGAGTCGGGGAGCCTTGGCGACTCTATCAGCCTCGCCACGGGTCGGTTCTAGGTCCGCCCTTGGCCGAGCACTTCTGCCACTCTGACCTTTCCGTCGGCACCAGTGGTCACTTTGCTTACGCGGCCGGCCGGCCACGCAGCTCGGGGTAGTGACTGGTCTATGGTCATGACGACTGGACGGGATGAAGGGGGGCTTAGGAGGGAGCGGGCCTGAGACTGCTTTGATCTGTGCTTGGCTGTGCTTTCTCCTCCTCCTTCTGTTTCTCTTGTTTGCTCTGTACCCCGTCTGAGGAGGGGCCGGTCCCGGCCGCCCCGTCAAGGAGTCGCTTGGGGTGCTGGGTCCGAGGTCAGCTACGTCTGGAGCACAGCTGAGGGGGGTGGAGTTCCGAACTCCCTCTGGTGCCCACGGTTCTCTCACGGGCCTCTCGCTTAATGTCAATAGCCTCTGCTGTACGGGGGAGAGGCCGGTGTCGCTCGCCTCTGTGTGTAGGCAGCGCGTAGACGTGGGTTGACTGTCAAGTCCGTAGAGGGGGCCCTGGAGCGTCCATCCCAGTCGGGTCTGAACCGCGACTGGGCATCCTTTGGGTCCGACGTGGGCCGCCTCAATTGGGAGAATGAGGTCCGCGTGGTCGGAGCCGATGAGCAGGGTCGGTGTGGCGCCGTCGATAAGCGGTATAGGTAGTTGACGTAGGTGCCCATACTTAGCCATCAGCTGTGGGATGGGGTAGGTGTACTGCGACAGGCCTATGTCGTGGCTGGTGAAGACGTTGCTTATACTATAATGCTTCTCGGGCTGGTCCACCGCTGCTATCTCGAAGGAGACCTTTTCACCCCTTATGGTCTTCTGGTCCCTTCTGATGGTGCGTATGGTCATTGTATCTTTGACACCCCGCAGGCCCAACTGGGCTGCTGCGGAAGCGAGGAGGAGAGTCCTTTCGGACCCATCGTCCAGGACGGCGTAAGTGTCCAGGACCTTGTCCTCGTGGCTCAGGAGCACTCTGACCACTTTGAGGAGCACACGGGGGGTCCCGCTGTGCTGGTCAATGTGGAGCACTCCTGTGGGTGGTGACGTAGACTCTATATGGTACGAGTCGCACCTTGACTCCCAGTGTCTGCCGTAGCAGTCGGGACACCAGGGAGCGGTCTGGTGGAACTTTGGTTCTGGTGCCACCGCCTCGGCATGGTACATTACCGCGACGGGCCCACTCTGTTGTCCTGGCTGACGCCTGTTGATGTCATGCAGGACCTCCAGGTGGGTGCCACCGCACCTGCTGCACTTCTTTTTCAAGCGGCACTCAGCTGCTAGGTGGCTGCGCGCGCAGCGGAAGCAGCGGCGGTGGTCCTTGACCCACTGGCTCACATCATCCGTGGTCAGCTTCTTGAAATCTTCGCACTGATAGAGCCGATGTTCTCCCTCACAGTACTGGCACTCAATCTTCCACTGGTCCTCTTTCGTCGAGGGGGTGTTGTGGTCCTGGTGCTGCGGTACTGATTCGGCTTGGTGCATAACAGTCACCGATCTTCGGCCATCGTTTACTCTCCTAGGTCCCTCTCTGGAGCTTGGTGTGCTCCGCACGAACGTATCCAATCGTAGGCTGCTGACTTCTCTCGCCAGGAAGTCGGCCAAGTCTAGGAGGGATGGTTCTGGACCGTTAGGATCACGGTGGTCTCTTTGCCGCCTGAAGCGCTCCTGTCTGGCGGGCGGCAGCTTCTCTAAAATCCTCTTGACGTTAGAGTTGGCGTATAGCTCGTGCATACCCTTTTCTCGTTGCGCTCCCAGCATCCCTACCAGGGACTGTACTTTTATAGACAGGTCGTCTAGTGAGCGATTGTCTGTTGCTGGGGGTAAGCTGTCAATATGCCTTATCTCTTCTATTATGTAATCCCATATACGTCCATATCTCTGGTCCAGCGCTGCTAGAGCCGCGGTGTATGGGGTCGTAGAGGTGGCATAGGCTAGCGCTATGTTGTGCGCTCGGGGCACTTTCAGGTGCTGCAGTAATATTGCATACTTGTGGCGTTCATCAGCGACATCCACCATCATTGTCTCTAAGCACATCCGGAGCTCCGTATACTGTGCTCGATTCTCATGGGTGAAGTCTGGAATCGTCGGTGTGCCAATGTATGATGTCATGGATGACTGGCACATCGGTGAGCGTTGGGGGAGAGGCCTCCTAGGCGAGTCTCCTCTTGCGTGTCGTCTTGGGCTGGTACTTGGTGGGTACCGAAGGTCGGGTACCCAGGTGCTGTTCCTCGGGGCTGACGGTGCGTCAAACTCACCCGTGAGTTGAGTCGGGGGTTTGTAGCGCAGGGCCTCGGGGCTGACTTCTGGGCTGTACTGGACCTCCTGGTCCTGAGTACGTTGCTGCTGGTCGGGGCTGTACTGGGCCTCCTGGGCCAGAGCACGTTGCTGCTGGTCGGCTTGACACTCCTCCTCCTCCTCCTCCTCTCCCTCTGCTAGGACCTGGAGTCTTCTGTTCAGTCTCTCGGCGTGGTCCGGTTCTTCCCGGTTGCTGGGTCTCGTATGGACCGGCCGGGGAGGGGGTTCGGAGACGTGGACAGGATCCTCCTGTAGGCGGGGTCCCGGGCCGCTTCGTCGGGTAGGGGAATGTGTCCTAGACTCATGTCTTGACGATCTCTGGGAGCTCCGTGCGGAGTGAGGGGGTGTCGCCATGGCAACCAGTTTGTCCATCAGCTCCGCCTGCAGCCGGTCGCGCTCTGCCTCGCGCCGGGCATGGGCTGCGTCGCGCGCTGCTTCGCGCTGGGCATTGGCGATGTCGCGCTGCGCATTGGCGCTGGCCTGGGCAGCGTCGCGCTGTGCGTTGGCGACGTCGCGCTGGGCATTGGCGCTGGCATGGGCGGCGTGGAGCTGTGCATTTGCGACGTCGGCGCGGCTTCTCTCGATGTTCTCTTCTGTCTGGAGGCGTCTGGTCTCCAGCCTTATGCGGTCGTCTTCACTCCTTTGTTGCGCCTGGAAGCGCTCTTGCTCGCCTGCAAAATGTTCGCGCTCGCACGTCTGTTGCGCTTGTCGATCGCGTTCGGTGGAGGCTGCCAGGGTGGCGATGAGTGCTTGCGCCAGCATCTTGTCCGCCTCGCTGGGGGAAGACGCCGTTCGGGGCGATCGGCTCCCGGCAGTACTTGTTGGAGATCCGTTCTCCTGTTGCGTACCGAGGAGATCCGTCTCCTGGGTGCGCGTCTCTTTAGGGTTGTCTTCCTCCCGGAGCTGATCGGGGACTATTTCTTCGGTATTGTCTGGGGGTAAAGGCATGTCAGTTCCCTCCTGGTCCCCACCGTGAGCTTGGTCAGTTACATTAGAACCCACTAGGGCCTCTGTTGGCGGGGTAGCCTGGTTGTTAGGGTCGGACATAATTTTACTTTCTACTTTTTCCGCGTTTAACTTCCCTTTAAAGCTAGGTATTGGACTGACAGCGTATGCCTCTAGATAGGGAGGTGGCTGCCGTCTGCGCTGCGGGCGATCTAGCTTAGGAGAACCGTTTGTGGAGTGTTCGTCATCGGCCATGTCAATATTAATATTATATTAATATTACGCTAATTATTCTCCGGCTCGAAGGACCAATTGTAACTGAGGGGTACAATTCCCTGACTGTATTAATCAAGTATTAGTATCATTAAACTACTACCGTCTATGTACATTACTGGCCAATACCGTACACAGGTATATGATTAGAACTTCTCCACAATAACCCGGTTTCCACACAAATACTCGTTTAGAATATTTATTACATCAAATAGTATTACATTACATTACTTAGTTGCGCTTATAAGGCAAAGAATGTGCGTAGGCAAGTCAATACTGAATATTAGGAATTCTCTATTGTACTCTGGGAAGGGGTGTACTACCAGTTGTAAGCCAGCAGGGGGAGGCAATGCTCTATGAAAGTCAATGGTTCCACAGGGCTTCAGCAAGGCACCTGGAGACGGTGTATTACTCCCTGCTCCGCGGGGAAAGCAGCCGCTGTAATTCCAGTATGCAGCAGCACAAGGGGGAGCCGTGGAGTCTCTGGTACGACAGAGACGGGCTCGAGTGATGTCGTCACGGGCATGTAGATCCCACAGCAGTGGGTGTAGACGGTTCTCTGCTCCAGCAGCTTGGTGAAGAATGAAGAATAATAATCCTTGCCGGAAAGTGGCTCTGCTGGTCCGGTGTAGGTATCCTCCGTGGTGCGCGGTAGTCCACGGTTGAACTTGACGTTACTATCCTTATTAGCACGCGGCAATAAGTGCTCTTATGTAGACACACAATTACCCACTTCACGTGGTCTTTGACTCGTAATGAAGGCTTTTACTAGTAAGGAGCGAACGATACGTTAAACAAACGTACTAGGATAACACAAGACTCTATTTGAGGCAATACGAGCCCTGCTGTACCGCACGTTGCGTAGTGGGTAAGGCTTTACTTGGTAACTGAACCAGACTGAACTGAAGGCGAACTGAAAGAAGGTTCTGTATTCGCTGGTCATATTTATACGTACGGTGGACAAATAGTGCCATTCGTATTTCGGTAGCCGTATTCCTACGCGGAACCGGGGCTAGTTGGGACATGTTCGTCAGCACTATTGAAGTCGGCTCTAGGGGGTAAGTCACTGGCGCCTAGGGGATCGCTTCCAATAGGAGAACGAATATTATGGTCTGTCCTGTACCAGGTAAAGGGATATTCTGTGTATATGTACAGAGAATATACAAGGGATATCAAACGATATACAAATATTATACATGGGATCTCAGGCAATAAATATATATATTCGGTTTAATCTGACCCTTTGTAACAGTCGTCAATGACCAGCGGAGGGGGAGGTTCCGGAGCTGGAGGGGACAGAGGACTGGAGGCCACCGGCTTCAACTGGGACACATGGAAAGAGGGATGAATGCGCATATGGGATGGCAGCTTGAGTCTGACGACTGAGGGGTTAATGACAGACAGAATTTCGTAGGGACCAACAAAACGGGGGGTGAGTTTGCGGGAAACAGATTTTAGAGGAAGGTCCCGAGACGAGAGCCAAACCATCTGACCTGGTTGATAGTCGGGGGCCGGGGTCCGGTGGCGGTCGGCAAAGCGGCGATTCCGGTCAGCGGAGCGGAGCAGCGCGGCCCTGATGTCCTCCCATATCCTCCTGCAGCGGTGAAGGTGCGCCTGCACCGAGGGGACTGAGATCTCCTCCTCCTGGGTAGGGAACAGTGGAGGCTGGTAGCCCAGAGAAGACTCGAAGGGAGACTGACCTATGGCCGCGGAGGACAAGGAGTTGTGGGCGTACTCGATCCATGGCAGGAAGGCGCTCCAGCCAGAGGGGTCCCGGGTCGTGACGCAGTGGAGGGCGGACCCCAAGTCCTGGTTGGCCCGCTCCGACTGGCCATTGGTCTGTGGGTGGTATCCGGAGGAGAGGCTGACCGAAGGCAGCAGGCAGAAGGCCTTCCAGACCTGGGAGATGAACTGAGGCCCTCTGTCGGAGACGATGTCCACCGGGATCCCGTGGAGGCGGAAGACGTGAAGCACCATCAGGTCCGCAGTCTCTGAAGCAGAGGGAAGTTTGGGGAGAGCGACAAAGTGAACGGCCTTCGAGAACCGATCGACAATGGTGAGAATGACTGTGTTACCGTGTGAGGGAGGCAGACCGGTGATGAAGTCCAGGGCGACGTGTGACCAGGGCCGGCCAGGAACAGGCAGCGGACGGAGGAGCCCGGCAGGCGGTCGGTGGAAAGCCTTCCCACGAGCACAGATGGTGCAGGCAAGGACGAAGGCGCGGGTGTCTTCCCTCATGTTTCAAGTTTCAAGTTTCTTTAATAGTTGTCATACAGAAGTACAGAATACTTTTATACAAAATGCTTCTTACTGTTACGCTCCAGAGACTGTGCTAGACAAGATAGTATGAAATAAAATAGTATAGCATGTAAAATAGAAGTACAAAAAGTTCAGTATAGACATATGTACAATATTCGATGCAGAATAGAAGTAACTGAGTTACCATACAATATACAATATTCTATGCAATGTACTAATATACAATACTATATAGTGCAGAGCAGAAATGGGATGAGGTACAATTTAGGTACAATTTACAGTAAGGTGTACGAGTTGTAGTGCAAATCCTTTACCAATAAATATAAAGTGTAAAGTGTGTTTAGGTGATCTAAAGTGTGTAGAGTGGGTGCTGCAGTGTGTTGTTTGTTTAAGTGAGTGTGTGCGTGTGGGTGTGTGTGCTGTGTGCATTTGATGGTTGTTGCATAGTGTTTATTGTTCGTTGAGCAGCCTGATGGCCTGGGGATAGAAGCTTCTTCTGAGTCTTTCTGTGCTCGCATTAAGACTCCGGTATCGCTTGCCTGACCGCAGTAGTTCAAAGAGGCAGTTGTTCGGGTGGCTGGAGTCCTTGATGATTCTCTTAGCCTTGCCCCTGCACCGCTTGTTGTAAATGTTCTGGAGGGTGGGAAGCCCCCCTCCAATTGTGCGTTCGGCTGAACGTGTCACTCTTTGTAGTCTGCTACGGTCTTGTGCAGTGCTATTCCCAAACCAGGAGGTGATGTTGCCAGTCAGGATGCTCTCTATTGTACATGAGTAGAAGTTCTTAAGGATCTTCTGACTGACTTGGAACTTCCTTAGGCGCCTGAGGAAGTAGAGGCGTTGTCGTGCCTTCTTCACAACACTGTCAATGTGTGTGGTCCATGTCAAGTCCTCGGATATGTGGGCTCCGAGGTACTTGAAACTGTTCACTCTCTCAACCGGTGCCCCGTCGATGCTGAAGGGGCTGTAGTCCTTGACCCCCGACCTCCTGAAGTCCACAATCATCTCTTTTGTTTTGCTGACGTCCAGGTAGGCCCTCTCGTCGTTGGCAGAGATCAGGCCCACCACTACTGTGTCATCAGCAAATTTGATGATTGTGTTGTTGTTCCGCTGTGCCGCGCAGTCATGTGTGTACAGGGAGTAGAGGAGGGGGCTCAGGACACAGCCCTGGGGGGCCCCTATGTTGAGCGTGATGGATGAGGAGGTGCAGTTGCCTGCTCTCACCACCTGGGGTCTGCCCATCAGGAAGTCCAAGACCCACTGGCAGAGGTCATAGTTCAAGCCCAGGTCCCTGAGCTTGGCTATGAGTTTGGAGGGGACTATGGTATTGAATGCTGAGCTGTAGTCGATGAACAGCATTCTCACATAGTTCCCCTGCCTCTTGTCCAGGTGTGATGCTGCTGTGTGCAGCACATGGGCTATGGCGTCCTCCGTGGA
Source organism: Notolepis coatsorum (assembly GCF_963971535.1). Lineage (NCBI taxonomy): Eukaryota > Metazoa > Chordata > Actinopteri > Aulopiformes > Paralepididae > Notolepis > Notolepis coatsorum. Next base: position 94,694,749 of record NC_140178.1, on the reverse strand, counting down.
CCTGTTGGGGCGGTATGCAAATTGCAGGGGGTCCAGGTTGATGGGGAGGGAGGAACAGATGTAGCCCTTCACTAGCTTCTCAAAGCACTTCATGGCTATGGAGGTGAGAGCTACAGGGCGGTAGTCGTTGAGGCAAGCGGGCGTAGATTTTTTGGGTACAGGGATGATGGTTGACTTCTTCAGACAGGTGGGGATGACAGCCTGTTCTAAGGACAGGTTAAAGATGTCAGTGAATACCGGGGCCAGTTGGTCGGCACAGACTTTTAGGACGCGGCCGGGGATGCCGTCCGGTCCTGCTGCCTTCCTGATATTCACTTTTTTAAAGGTCCGCCTCACCTCATGCTCTGAGATGCACCTCATGGAGACCCACCAGAAGTGCTGCTTCAGCAGGGACAGGGTACGGTCGACCCCAGGATGACAGGCGAACTGGGAGGCGTGGATCCACTGGAGCACCTGGGAGCGGACAAGGTCGGGGACAAAAAGCCGGTTAGGTGGGCCGTTACCTGGATCAGGCTGGGCGCGCTGGGCCTCTCGGACGACGGACTGGATCTCCCAGGTGGCGGAAGCCACCAAGCAGGAGGAGGGGAGGATGGTGTCAGGGTGTTAGGGACCCCCTTTGGGGACAAACTGCCGGGAGAGGGCGTCCGGCTTAATGTTCTTGGAGCCTGGCCTGTAGGTCAAGGTGAAATTGAACCGGCCGAAGAACAGCGCCCAGCGGGCCTGGCGGGAGTTCAGGCGCTTGGCCGTCTGGATGTAGGCGAGGTTATTTTTTTTTTTTTTAAACTTTGACCAGTCAGCTGGTTTCTTTTAGCGTTTATCGCTTTTTCTGGTCAAGTATGACCGACAGAGACAGGTTGAATGGGGTATAGATCGGGGGAAAGACACTCTGAGAAAATACGGCGAGTCCGGGAGTCGAACTCGTGTACCCCAGATCCGTGACGCGCACGGTTGTCCCCGACGCCGAAATAGCGTTCGAGGTACGCGGTGAGCTATTGGAGCTCCCCTTAGGCGAGGTTCTTATGGTCCGTCCAGACCAGGAAGGGGATCTCTGAACCCTCCAGCCAGTGCATCCATTCCTCCAAGGCCAGCTTGACTGCCAGGAGCTCCAGGTTCCCAATATCATAGTTGACCTCCGCCGGGGTCAGGCGGCGAGAGAAGAAGGCGCAGGGGTATAGTCTCTGGTCGAGAGCGGAGCGCTGGGAGAGGACCGCCCCCACCCCGGTACTCGAGGCATCCACCTCCACCACGAACTGGCGGGACGTTTCCGGCTGGACGAGGATGGGCGCGGAGGTGAAGCACCTACGCAGCTCGAAGAAGGCGAAGTCCACCTTAGCGGACCAGACGAAGGGCACGGAGAGCGAAGTGAGTTGGGTGAGGGGTGCAGCGACCCGGCTGTAGTCCCTGATGAAACGCTGATAGAAGTGAGCAAATCCCAGGAAGCGTTGGAGCTGCTTGACGTTGGTGGGTTTGGGCCAGTCCGACACTGCCTTGATTTTCTCGGGGTCCGCCCGGATCTGGCCGGCCTCTATTATGTAGCCGAGGAACCCGATGGAGGAGACGTGGAACTCACACTTCTCCGCCTTAACAAACAACTTGTTCTCCAGCAGGCGTTGGAGGACCCGGCGGACATGCTGGACGTGCTCTTCCATAGAGCAGGAAAAAAATTTGAATGTCATCCAAATAAACAAAAACAGAGCGGTTAAGAACATCACAGAGAACGTCATTGACAAGGGCCTGGAAGACAGCAGGAGCGTTGGTCAACCCAAAGGGCATTACCTTGTACTCGAAGTGACCGAGCGGTGTCTTAAAGGCTGTCTTCCATTCGTCCCCCTCCCGGACACGGACGAGGTGATAGGCATTCCGGAGGTCCAGCTTCGTAAAAATGGTGGCACCTTGCAGGGGTTCAAAAACAGAGTTAATTAACGGCAGGGGGTACTTGTTCTTGACCGTGATGTTGTTGAGGCCACGGTAGTCAATACAGGGGCGAAGGGAACCATCCTTCTTGGAAACGAAAAAGAAACCAGCGCCGACAAGAGAGGAGGAGGGGGTGATAATGCCCGAGGCCAGGGACTCGTGGACGTATTTCTCCATGGACTCCCTCTCTGGGCGCGAGAGATTGAACAGGCGACTAGCGGGGAGCGGGGCTCCCGGGAGCAGGTCAATGGCACAGTCGTACAGGCGATGGAGTGGCAAGGAGAGAGCATGCTGTTTACTAAAAACAGCCTCTAGATCATGATAAATTGGAGGGATAGTGGAAAGGTCAATGGGTTCGTTGGGTACCTGAGAACCAGCGACCTCCAGTGGTGGCCGAGCAGACTGTAGGCAGGTAGCCTGGCAGTGAGCGCTCTAGCTCACGACCGAACCAGTTGGCCAGTTTATCACTGGTGAGGGAAATCAGTGGTTTTTCAATGTATGTGATGTATAGATTGGGGGAGATGACCACATCTAACGGTGCCGGGTCAGAGAGATCGAAATGTGCATGGTTTGCCTTAGAAGAGGGTGATAGAACGGTGGTTCAGAGCGAGCAGGAGTCACTGAATAGCAGCACACTGAGCAGGGCCGAATGTTGACATTCCGATCTGGAACACATCAACAAGCTGATAGCAGCACAGAGCGAGGGAGAGGGGTTCATCCTTAATGCAACAGTAATAAAACGTTTTGAAATGTGTGAAAGGTTATTAGCAGTTGTCATGACAGCGCGTCGCATGACAACCAGAAGATGGGGTGGGCCGTCGTTGCTATGGCAAAGGTCCTATAAATCTAACAGTGTTTCCGGGTGTAAGCCAGACCAAGAGCGGCTAAGGGCAGACTACAATCTGACTAGAGACTCTCTCCTCTCATCACGGAGAGGGGGGGGGGAGGAAGGATGCCACATCATTATTAGCTTCGGCTATCACAAGGATGGTCTTGGCTAACGACCAGGCCTGACCACCATTGGACTGAATAGCAGAAGGACGATAGCAAGGACGATACAATTTGATAACATCTGATTATGAGGTTCTGTTGAATAAACAACGCTCTTCCAAGAAAGGTATTACGCTGTGTCAAAGTGTCGAATTCTTACAAAGGTGGATGATTATTATAGTTTGCGGATCGCACTAACGGGGAGAGATAAGGATTGTATCAGCCAGTATATGAGACGTCAGGATCATTAAAAGTACACAACGCAGAGGAATGGATGGAGAGAGGATAACACAAGAAGACGTGATACTGGCCAGATTGATCAGAATCGAAAACTGGGTTGTGTAACTTCAACCAGGGCATGCCGAGTACAATAGGATTATGGGGGGAACTAGTGACGTGAAAACGAATAACCTCGTGGTGATTCCCTGAGAGCAGCAGGCGGAGTGGCTTGGTGTGGTGAGATATCCGTGAGAGTAGCCTCGCATTTAGACCGTGGACATCACGGGGGATAAGCAACGTGTCGGTAGCAATGCGGAAGCGGGACACGACGCCACCGTCAATGAGGTTTTCGTCAGCGCCTGAATCAACCAACGCGGACAGGGGAAGCGACTGGCCATTCCAACACAGCGTGGCACTGAATTGCATATTGGGACCGGAGCTGGGTACAAAATTTAGGCTCGAACATGCGCCCAGCATTATTGTCGAGCCCCGCCGCTTGGGCGAAGCGGACATGAATCGAGGAAGTGACCGAGCTGACTGCAGTAAATACATGCCCCCGTTTTGAGCCTGTGGAGGCGTTCGTTAGGATGAAGGTGAGACCGGTCAAGTTCCATTGGCTCAGAGGGGTTGTGCTCGACGCGGGCAGCACGCCTGGGGGGGGCGGGGGGCGAGATGAATTGGACAACGGAGGGCAGGTGCCGCTAGCCTTTTCACGGCAGCGCTCGCGAAGACGCGTGTCCAGTTCTCTGGCTAAATCAATTAGCTCGTCCAGGGAGTTCGGTCTTTCTTTGGACGCCAACTCGTCTTTTAGAACGTCGCTGAGGCCTTGATGGAATGCCCCTCTTAACGGAATGTCATTCCACCCGGAGCCCGCTGCTAGGATACGGAATTCAATGGAATATTCGCTCATGCTGCGGTTTCCCTGGCGGATGGCAAACAAGCTAGCAGAACTATCCGAGCCCCCGGGAGGGTGGTCGAAGACCTTTTGCATGTCCTCGATGTATGCAGAGAACGAATTGCAGAGGGAGGACTGACTGAAGTGGAGAGCTGTTGCCCATTCTAACGCAGGACCCTTGAGCAGACCCGACAGGTAAGCGATTTTAGATTTATCACTTTGGAAGGTGTTGACCGAATACTAGTGAACATTGAAAAATAAAGGCACAACATTTAGAGACGTCCCCGTCGTAGCGTTCTGGTGCGGGGACATGGGGCTCCCTGTACGGGGTGTGACAGGTGGGGTAGGCTGGGCTGAGATGTATGCATCAAAACGGTTACATTGTTTGTCTCGCTCCGCAGAGCTGACTGTGAGAGCGCGGAGTTGGGCAGTGGTCTCCTCTAGTGAGCGAGAGTGTTGGTTTACCAGAGTGGCGTGTCCGTTGATGATGGTCCGGAACTCTCTCAATTCTCCGGAATCCTGTGGTGCTGGACTCGTCATTTGGTCGCAGTGTTCTGTTAGGGCAGCAGTGGCGGAGCACAATAGCATAACACAGGAAGAGAGAGAATGGAGCGTTTTAGGTTGGTTTTAATATATAGGCACCAAGCAGATAGGCATGAATGTACAGGAATGTACAACAGGTGTGAGCAGGTGCACTCCTTGTGCAGCACAGGAACGCCCAGGTGGGTGGTCCTGGGCACAGGGAGAACAAAGGTTAGGACAAGGCAGGCAATAGGTAAAGAGCAGCAAGGCTATTGTGCGTCGTCGTACCTAGGCTGTTAGAATAACACTGCGACGAGGGACGACAGGATCCGTGGGTTGATGTAGGGGCTGTTGATGAGGGAATCCCTCACAGCCGCGCTGATTGATGTCCCTCTGGCAGCGTGGGAATGCTGGGGTCGGATGCTGCCCATATAAGGGTGTGGAAGCAGGAGGGAAGAGGAAGGCTCTCGCCGTGATTATGATAAACTTCAAAAGGGCGTGGCTTACTCATCACGGTGGTGTAGGCGGCACGGTGGTGTAGTGGTTAACACCGTCGCCTCACAGCAAGAAGGTCCAGGGTTCGATTCCCGCTTGGGGACCAGGTTTCCATGATGCTACCCAGGTGGGGTATCTCCCGGGCCTTTCTGTGTGGAGTTTGCATGTTGAGAGATTTGGGGTGCTTTTTCAATGTATGTGATGTATAGATTGGGGGGAGAGGATCACAGCTAAAACGGTGATCGAAATGTGCATGGAAGACGGTGATAGAACGGTGACCAGTGGATTGAATACACTGCCAGCGAGGGTGTTTGTTGACATTCCTTGGAAGAACATCTGAGATAAGACGGAGTGTCTCCCAGAGCAGGAGGGAGAGAGGTTCATCTTAATGAAAGTTTAATGGTGTTAAAGGTTACACAGTTGTCATGACAACACGTCGCATGACAACCAGAAGGCGGGGCCGTCGTTGCGACGACGAACATCTATATCTGAACGGTGTTTCCGGGTGTAGGGCAGACTAGAATCTGACCAAGAGCGAGTAGGACTGAGATCACACAGACACTCTCTCCTCTCATTGAGAGAGAGGGGGGGGGGGGGGGGGGGGGAATGCCACATCACCAGTAGCTTCGGCTACCACGAGGATGGTCTCGGCTAACGAACAGGCCTGACCACTATTGGACTGAATAACAAAAGGACGATAGACGAACACACCGAAAGATCATTAGAATAGACTCTTCAAGGACGATACAATTTGATAACATCTGACAACATCTGATTATGAGGTTCTGTTTATAGCAATAAAACAACACTTTTCCTCATAAGGTATCTCACGGTGTCGAAGTGTCGAATTCTTACGGAGGTGGAGAATTATTATGGTTTATGGATTGCACTAACGGGGGAGATAAGGATCTTATCTGCCAGTATCGGAGACGTCAGGACCATTAAAATGACACAACGCAGAGGAATTGGATGGAGGGCCAAACAGACGAAGACGTGATACTGGCCAGTTTGATCAGGATCTTACAATGTTCTCCCCGTGCTCGCAAGGGTTTCCCCCCCGATAAGATAAACCCAATGGAAAAACATGCACAACAACAGATCGCTAACGCTGTGGCGTCCTTGACGAAGACGGGCAGGAGCACTTGGATTGGTCCCCGGGGCGCGGCTCACGTCGACGCCATATCTGCTCCCGGCTGCCCATGGGGGGAAGGATGACGGGATGGGTCAAGTGCAGAGACTCAATCGCATTAGGCGACACAAGAAAATTGCATGTGTGTGTACCGCCCATCGCATGTGTGTCGTTTGCATGCCAAATAAAGACTTCCAAAGTCCTGCATTATTATTATTCTCCTTTATCCCACCTAACATACACACATCACATCTTGTCTCGCCTTGTTTTTTTTGCTAATTCTGTATGTGTACACTCAACGTGACCATAAATTAGGGAAACCTCAGTTGCCTTTAGTTTAAATAAAGGTTTGAAATTAATTAATTCAATTAAAAACATCTACACATAGCATCTCCCCCCAACTTTCACAGCACCGTTGCAACTATTCATTCACTTTGATGAACATTGTTACTCAGCTGATAGAGTTTAACTGGCCTTCCTGCTGACTTGTTTAGCATGAGCTAAATGACTAAATGTAAATGTATTCATAGTCATGCATTGACTGGGATGAACAAACCTATTTGTTTCAGATTTGTACAGCTATGATGATGGTAATGAAATAATATTTAGAATAAATAATATTTCATGGATTGAGGAGGCAAAGTAATCCAAAAGTATTCAGATTACTTAGTTACTGTAATCCAATATACTAGTTACATTACTGATTACACTTTTAAGCAGGTAATCGGGAATGGCTTAGGCTGATAATGGTCCACGACTACACCATAGTTGTTGGGAAACACAGAATACCTGCCTGTGATGTGACAATGACAACTATGAAACTTCCAAGTGGTAGAAAAACCGGATTTACTTGTGAAGGCTGCTAAACCAGAGGGACAGAGAGAGAGAGAGAGAGAGAGAGAGAGAGAGAGAGAGAGAGAGAGAGAGAGAGAGAGAGAGAGAGAGAGAGAGAGAGAGAGAGATTTTTTTAGGCAGGTGTCCAATGTATAAATGCACTCTACATGTATATGACCCCCACTAATATGTAAACGAATTAGTGAAATTGGGAGAACGGGTCCACTCTAAAGAAAGCAATTTGCAATATTCTTTATAGGAATATAGGCTATCAAGTTAGCAAGCAGGCATATTGATTGATTGAAATCTTTATTAACAGATTGCAGAATGGGTACAATACAGTACAGCTCAATACACACAATTTAAGGGGATGCAGACCAGACCAGATAAATACTTTCGTCTTGTTTACATCAGGGTCCCCCATTTTCAATTCATCATAGGCGCACGCAATGTGAAACAGTGACAGAAACATGTAGCCTATACATTGATTGAAAACTTTATTAACAGATTGCAGAATGGGTACAATACAGTACGGCTCAATACATACAATTGTTAAGGGGATGCAGACCAGAGAAAGACTTTCGTCTTGTTTACATCAGGGTCCCCCATTTTCAATTCATCATAATGTAACGACATACAGATAGACAGTACTGCTACATCTATACATTTATGACATACCAGATTTGCAAATACAGTACTGTTTGTGATACAGAAAGAGTCCAGAAAAGAGAGTATATACATTTGACGTAGAAACTGTACATTGGAGGAGGTTGGGTAGGTGGGGGTGGGTGGGTACAGTAGAATATGTTGCCCAACAATAATATCTCGCTCAATAATAATCACTTGAATGGATTGTTGTGCGGGCCCGGAGGGAAGGAAGGGCCGAGTGAAACAGCATTGGTCACACCCTCCTCCCTGCCCGCCATGTTCTGGAGCAGCAGCAGCAGCAGGAGCAGGGGACGCGCTGTGGCACCGAGACACCGTGCAGCTCAGCGGCGCACAGCAACACTCAGCTCCAGGGCGCAACAAGCTCCTTCAACACCCAAATAAGTGCTTCTTTTGTTGACGTTTTCCTCGGGAGGCTACGTATGGGCTTATATTTTCGGATACCTATAATAGTCCCTGAAGTAACTCAAAAGAATGGTAAGTTATTAAAAGGTTAGCTATCGCAGCTAGCGTCGTTGTTTTGTTTTTTTGTGTCCAAATCTCTCCAGCTTGGAATGTCGGCGATGTCTCCGCCGAGCACCGCTCCTCCTGCTAGCTTAGCTTAGCTTAGCATGCTCACTTTAGTTACTCGGCACAGAGAGTAGCTAACTGGTAGGTTCTATGAGACTACTCAATATATTTATCATCTTATAGATCAGTGACTTAGGTTGAACTTTGTCCATCCTCAGAGTGTGTTTGGGGTGATCAACAGATCGCGGCTGGCTAACATGAGCTTGTCAGCCCCTTGGTTAACTTTTCTTTCAGCTAAGTTTTGGGTCACGTTAGCTCATGTTAGCTGGGTGTCAGTGGGGCGGATAATACTAACACAATGCGACGTTACAAGTCCCAGTTGGAGGCTACTTTCCCCTCGCTTTTAGGGTTACCATCATCTGCCTGACATGCTAAGCGAACTAACTGACTGTTAACGGTGATTGTTTGTACATTTATCCGGCGTTAGCCGGGCAGCCATGGCAGCTAGTGTCGGGGCATCCCGCTGGCCTGAAGCGACATCAAGCCCAGTAGAGCCTATAACTACACAATATATACATGATTTGCATTTTAGGTCAATAGTCAGTCACACACATGTAGTTGTTTTTAGTAAACAACAGCGATCAGTGGCCAGCTAACAAGTAAGCAACGATTGCCTTTGCATCATATTATTATCAACTCATCAGGGAAGAAGGGAGCTCTGCTGTGATTTATTTCACTCAAGATCTCACCCCCATGGAGACCGAAGTGCTTAGCTAACATTTGTGCCCTATAATGATGTTAGAATTTAGTGGTTATTATTGCTAGCGAATTCACTTTTTATGATTTAAAAAAAAAACAAAAAACGAAAATGATGTCACGCTGGGTGGGTGGGCGCTGCCCCAGTTTACAGTCGCTGTGTTCCCCCTGAAGGGGCAGGAGATTGTTGCCGCTCGAATGCTGGCTAGTTTTCTTCTCCCGGGCTCCAGTGAAGCCACATGAACGTGGCCAGAGAGAGAGAGCGAGGGGCTATTGTCCATTGTCAAGTGTCAGTCAGTGGTCGGGTCAGTCAGCACAGTGGGCAACTGACAGATGCATCGTCAACGTGCCTTGTCGGCTTTGTCTTGGCTGGAGCCCGGAGGACAATAGGGCGGATGACGTGTCGATCGCAAGGGGGTGTCTTCTTGTCTCTTCTCCTCCCCTGCATGCTTTTTATATGTTACTGCATCAGGAGGCACAGTCAAAGCTTGTGTTTTGGGTCAGACATGATAATACGATTCTCTCAGACGTGTGCAATGAAGTTAATCCTTGACATGCGCAGTCGTTGTTATAGGATTGTTTATAGGTTATAAATAAATTGTTGCATGGCCATATGTTTTGGCTTCTGAATGTTGTTGCACATTCTCAGTTCCAACAGAAAAGTTCTTGCGAAAGAACCGGCTGGGTGACTTGATGGCACTCTCACTTACCACTCACTCACACGCCGCATACCTGGTTACGCAAGCTTTGTATCTGTAGATCAGCTTTACTCTTGGTGTGTGTGTGCTTTGCAAGGTAGACCTGTTCTCACTGTGCTGCTCGTCAACCCTTTAATGCTAATCACAGTTTACCTGGGCTCTGCGAACACACACACGCACACGCACACACACACCCACTTACACACACACACACCTACACACACACACACGCACACACACACACACACACACACACACACACACACACACACACACACACACACACACACACACACACACACACACACACACACACAGGTGAAGGGTTGAGCTGATAGGCATGGCTGCCCACTCCCATCTTTATTACAGAGCAGTTCTCAGGTCTGTTTCAGACTTTTAGTCCCAGACTAAAAACCTCATGTTCAAGTTCAAGTTTCTTTATACAGAAGTACAGAATACTTTTATACAAAATGCTTCTTTCTGTTACGCCTCAGAGACTGTGCTAGACAAAAAGATAAGTATAAAATAAAATAAGTATAGCAAGTAAAAAATAGAAGTCACGTACGTAGACACAAGTGTTCAGTATGTACATATGTATAGAGCCATATGAAATCCGTTTTATTTTTTCCAAATTCCATTTTATTTTTTTCCAAATTCCGTTTTTTCCGTTTTAATATTTCAGAATTCTGTATTTTGCTTTGTACGCTCATTTTACCATCAGAAATAGTGTCTAATAAGTGGGAATGAATAAATGTCCACAATTTAATAAGATATAACACTCCATTTAATAGGGCTGTCTTAAATACTTCGAAGCTTCGTTCGATGGGCATGGGATTCGAATATGAAAATAAAATTCGATTATTAAAAATAATAATAATTATATCTATATATTTTTGCAAAATCAACTCTGCCTCTCTTTGTTAATTACAACAAGCAATGCTGTTTGTTATTTAAGATGAGGTTGGACTCGGCACTGACAGATTTGTGTTCATTGTGCTGCTTTTATAAAGCCTCAAATGACGGCTTACAATATTTCATGAAAGCAAAGTGTTTTGTTTGTCTAAGATTTAAAAAGGTTTAAACTTTACAGCACTGACAAAGTTGAACAAAGTGCTGTACAAGTCCCACAACATAAAAGAAAGAAAGTATAAAAAAATAAATAATAATAATAATTTAATTCTTTTTTTTATAGTTGATTCCATTTTTATTGCTCAATTCCGCGATTCCGTGATTGCAGATTCCATATGGCTCTACATATGTACAATGTTCAATGCAGGGTAGAAGTAACTGAGTTACCATAACCATACAATATACTATACAATATACTAATAGTGCAAAGCAGAAATGGGATGAGGTACAATTTAGGTACAATTTACAGTAAGGTGTACACATGGCATTCATTAAGGTTCTGTAGTGTATTTTGAAACGTTAGGCCGAAGTAGTATTACAATATGAGCCTAGGCTTCACATATGATAAGTCAGAATCAGTCATTATTATTATTATTGATAAAGTATTTCTCTATTCTCCAGTGCCTCATGTGAGCTTATTGGTTAATAATGTACTCTAGTCAGTTCCTAAGTATGCCATTTGAATGTAAGAAAGTAGGTCTGATTTACATTTCTTTCTTTTGCATGTAACTGTGAGCTCATTATTAGCAGATTTTTCCTGTGGAGGAGGTGTGTCGCGCTGCTCTGGCCACACGGTGCATTATAAACTGCTTTGCTTATCGTCTCGTGTCAGTGTAAACAACACGATGAATGGGTTTTAGATTAATCCCCACAACTAGGGCATTGTTGTTCGGAGAGAGAGGGGGCGATATAGGATAGAGTGATAAGAGAGGGGGTTATAGAGGAGAGTGATAAGATGGGGAGTGATAGAGGAGAAAGATATAGGATAGAGTGATAAGAGGGGGGTGATGGAGGAGAGAGAGATTTAGGATAGTGATAAAAGGGGGTGATGGAGGAGAGAGATATAGGATAGAGTGATACGAGGCGTTGATGGGGGAGAGATTTAGGATAGTGATAAGAGAGGGGGTGATAGAGGAGAGTGATAAGATGGGGAGTGATAGAGGAGAAATATATAGGATAGAGTGATAAGAGAGGGGGGTGATGGAGGATAGAGAGAGGGAGGACGTGACTGTTTATTAGTGTGTGGGTTCATTAGGGAGCTATTAGAGGCAGACTCTAGGCTCCATTCATATTCTCTGGCAGGTTCATTAGGATGAGGTTCTGACCTGCAGGGGAGTTTTTGTCACAGGAGGAAGTTGTGTGTGTCTGTGTTAAGAATGAGAGACAGAGTTGTGTGTGTCCTTTTACACAAAGCCGACCCCGGTAGGCTCTGTTTCAATTCAAACCTGCTAGTCCCTGATCAACCAACATGGGACAACCCATTTATACCGACAGCTGACACAGGTTATTACCGGGTAACTGCATGGTGTAAACGGCTGTGAGTGTGGAGGAAGTTGTGTTCATCAGATAGGCATAGCTTAGGTGTTGTTGTACAGGTGCTCCTCCCAGAGGTAATTTCTTTACCAGTGGTTTTCACCATAACGGTACGCTGCTGGAAGCTTTTATCCAAATCCAAAGTGCCTTACAGACAGTACCACCGTTGCATTAACACGGGTGGCCCCAGTGGGAATCAAACTCCTAAGGCCTAACAAAAATAATGGTTGGTTTCCGGTTGCCGACCGACCCTGCCGATTTAGGTGCGACCCAATATATTTTATGAGTTAATTTTTTTTTAATTTTTTTAAGAATAAAGTTTCATAGAAATCTTAGTCAAACATTTAGTATTATGGATATTAAACATGCTGGCAGAGTACATGCATCCATGTTGTTGTGAACATTTTAATTAAATAAAGAAATTCCCTATCCATAGTCGCCGTGGGAAAGAATAAAATAAAAAAATAAAATAAAATAAATTCCCTACCTACCCATGGCCAAACTGACAACCAACAGGAAACCAACAATATTTTGTATTATGCCTAACCCCGGAAGTGTTGGTGCCATGCTCTACCCATTTGGCTACAGGACCACTATAGCTTTAAGTTCTTGACAGCAGTGTTTTAAAGTGGTGTTTCTCAATGGGTTCTGTGTCGGGACAAGCTGAAAGTCTGACCTTTGACCTCATAGTAATTGCTTAATTTCAATACGGAGCCAAAAACAACTAAATAACAAAATATTTCCCATGACTCATACTGACCGACTGCAGTGAACTAGTGTGAAATGTTAAAATCCTGGAAGTGTCTCATTATTGGAATAGTTTGTCTATCTGTAACATTCCTGCCAGACACAGCAGGGTGACTTGGAAGAGCTTTGGAAAACCTTCTTCATCTGTCACCAGATCCACTAGCTCCAAATAAACAACAATATATTTATAATTTCCAGTGACGCTAAATACATGCATATTGAGGTCCAGGGTTCCGACATTGCAGCTAAAGTCGGAATGGATTTTTTTCTTCTATTGAGGGCTAGAGAGTAGAGACCCACTTCAGGGTCGTGGCTCACTGGTTAAGCAGGAGGGAGAGAGAGAGACTGAGGGCGGGATCCACAAAGAATGGATTGCACGGTGCTAATTGCACCCTTACTTACAATTCATTATGAATTGAAAATGGGGGACCCTGATGTAAACAAGACGAAAGTCTTTCTCTGGTCTGCATCCCCTTAACAATTGTGTGTATTGGGGCGCCCAAGTGGCGAACCATGTAACACGCTGCGTCGCAAAGTGGCCGACCCGGGTTCGATTCCCGGACCCGGCATCCTTTGCCGAATGTCTTCCCCCCGCTCTGTCTCCCATTCTTCCTCTCTCTCTCTCTACCGGACTGCCCGGTAGTAAAAACAATAAAAGTCGAGAAAAAAAAAAGTGTGTATTGAGCCGTACTGTATTGTACCCATTCTGCAATCTGTAATACAATTTTCAATCGATCAATCAGATTGCAGAAATTGGTACAATACAGTACAGCTCAATACACACAATTGTTAAGGGGATGCAGACCAGAGAAATTCATAATGAATTGTAAGTAAGGGTTAGGGATGGGTACCGAATTCGGTACTTTTAAGGTACCGAACCGAAACACGTTGGTACTACCGAGTATCGATTCAAATGAGATACAGATTTTTTTTTTTTTTTTTTTTTTTAACCTCTTTTCTTTTCATGTCAACGTTCACACGCACAATATATGCTTACCTAGGATTTGACTTGATTCAACAACAAAGCAGTCGGAGCAATGGCAAGCCGAAAACGGTCGAAATTGTAGTTATTTGAAGTTTGGATTTTTTTTCACGACTGAGGTAGGTAAATAAATCTTTTTTAGACTAAAGTACAGAAAAAAGTACCGTTGGGTACCGGTATCGATTCACAGGTACCGGTATCGTATCGGTTCAAATGTGAAAGGTACCCATCCCTAGTAAGGGTACAATTAGCACCGTGCAATCCATTCTTTGTGGATCCCGCCCTGAGACTGCAAGTGTCAATATTAGATGATTCTGTGAGAGAGCGAGAACTCCACCATGTGATTCAGTGATGATGTGAAGGTCAGCCATCAGTCAGCGGCTTCAGTATGACTGGGAACAGTATGATGTCACGCTGTCCAGGAAACACTCTGTTTCCAAAAAGACAACTTTTAAAGGTAGACTCTGTTATCAGCGATGTGGCGATCCATGCTACACAGTACCGATACCTGAACTTGCATATCTACTGGACCGATAGACACTAGAGCTCTTATTTCTTGAATAATAACAATGCTATTATTATTATTATTATTATTATTATTATTATTATTATTATTATTATTATTATTATTATTATTATTATTATTATTATTATTATTATTATTATTATTATTATCTGTAAGGTTACACGAGGCTGTAAAAAACACAGCACTTCTTATTAAAAAAGCAAAAGATGTACAAAAATGCATTACATTTATTTAATTGAACTGTATTAGGTAGGCTTCAAATACAATAGGCCTCCATAGAGCTGAGTAAGGCTGGATTAGCTTACTTCTGGAAGCCTAAAATCTAGGGATGCCCCGATCGATCGGCCACCGATCTCGTTATCGGCCGATACTCAGTATAAATATGCAATCTGTGAATTCCGATAATGAGTCATATTCGCCGATAGCGGAAACCGATCAAGCGAAGGTCTCACTCGCTGTCTGTCTCAGACACACACAACCTGCAAACTGCCGCTGCTCCTCCTCCCTAGCCCCGCCCGCCCCCGTGTAGAGTTTGTAAACACTGAGGACTGAGAGGAGGCTCCCCTGCTCGAGTCTGTAGTGCATTCGACCTGAGCTAACGTTAGCTACCTAGCTATCGTTACTGTTTAAACAAAATTACCCAGTCAACTATTCACGTTTAGTAGGCATTGTCTAACGGTATTTAGCCGGCTAGCTACTGATAGCTCCTGATATCAACAAATGATCCAGAAAGTCTAGTAGTCCATGTTCATACCTCACTGATTCTTGAGACTCGGGACAAAACACTTTTTAATATTATATTTTGAGAATGCACACTATATTGATTAGAGTTGTATATTCATGTAGAGAAAGGTCTGAGCTATTTAACCATGTAAAGGTGCAGGCTCTACATAGAAAAACATTTTAAACAAATTCACATGTTTCCCTTTGAAACTTGATTTGTGTTAACTCCGTCAGACACACAAAAAAGTATATAATTCTAATTATTCCAGTCCAACAAGAATCTAACGTTCTGAAGTATGTTGTAATAGTGTTTAGTTACTCTGGTATGCAATCAAATATAATATATAAACCTCAGGTGTAATTTCACACTATTCTGAAAACCCAGATTTAGAAATATTTGCATTTTCAAACTTTGTTTTTAATTTTGATATGATAAAAAAAAAAGATCATTAAGTAAATAAGACAAGAGGATGAATATCTGATGCTCCTTTATTACTTAAACAACATAAACTGAAGAAGAAATTAGCATTTCCCCCAAAATTAACAAAAACAAACATCTGACGGTGTTGACAAAGCTCTGACGGTGTTGACGAGAAACTGACGGAGTTGTCAAATTGTATATGCATCTCTGATAAATGAACACATGCATAAACAGATGGAAGTGACAATGATAAGAACTAATAACTCCTTGTCTTATACTGAACATTTTGTTAACTCAATTGTAATAACAACAAACTTTACATACACCGTTTCCAACTATTACAAAATGCACTGTTTCCAACAACAAAAACAGTAATGGAGACGAGGAGCCCTTCTTCTCGTCCCTGTTTTCATCTACCTCTTCTACACCACTTCATGATCTCCACTTTCTCACCCACTTCTCCTCTTCGTTTCCTTCTGCATTTCCAATTAGTTTCACTATGATGTCTTGAACTGGGCAGAAACAGAACCTTTTCTGTTGGACCATGGGGATGCATCTTGTTGATCAGTATCCACATCGATGGTCTTGGCTAGCCACCAGTGCAGCGTTTCCGTTAGCCGGTAATTACCGGTATTTGACTGGCAAAATCTGTTGAAGTCCGACAAATTTAATCTCTCCGGTCATAGTGTCCGGTGAAAATAGTTCCCTCTGGGCACAGTTTGATTATTTGAATTGTATTTGGATGGGCTGGAGTTGGGTGGCCTATGCGATGAACGAAACAATCATTGCGTTTGTTGTCGTTGCATCGCCAAGCAGCCGGTCTGGTAATGACGACGCTGTGTCAGTGAGAGCTTGCTGCTGGATTTGCGGAAGGCATGCAGCTGCAGACCCACAGAACCCACCAGCTTTGCTGGCACAGTGCGGTCCCCAGACCTGGAAAGCTGCTCTGCGGGTCTGCAGCTGGATGCTTCTTGCAAACTAACTGCGGCCGGCTCGCGCTGATATTGTTGGACCGGCTGCTTGGTGGAGCAACGATGAAACGAATGTAATGAATCGTTCGTCGCATGGGCTATTTAATTTTGGCCTGTTTTGGTACGGTTCGGGTGGTCAAGTTGTGCTTGGAGGGAGTTGTTTTCACCGGACATTATGACCAGCACCAAGTCGTTGGGAGGTGGAGATATACATCACGCAAACCCACGATAATGTTGCCGTCTCTCTGCCAAATTTCTCAGTTCTTCGCTTGATATAATTAATACAAATGTCCAATATAACGGAATTTGTTAGCTCATAAAAATGTGATTATAACAGACTGCTGTTTAGTGTCGGACCGACTGCCCACATACACGGTCTATTTTATTTCAAGTCAGCAGCAGCACGGAGTATCGAGGGACTTATTTTATTTGGAATATATTAATGACTGTATACGCAAAAGTAGTCTAGTTTTAAGTAATAATATTATAAATCTACATGACATTCTTTATATAGCCTGCCTATCAATTGTTTTAAAGCTCAATAAACTATGACCGGAATTAATCTCATTTGTCCGGTAGATTGAAATCTTGCAGGTCACGGAGACCGGCAACAATTTTTTCTAACGGAAACCCTGCACCAGTGGTCATCATATTAGGGCGGGCCATACTTTTGTGCAAACATGAATTTTAAAGAAATCTTAACATGAGGGGTGTCTAAAATATGTGTTTCTTGTGGGGAATTCAAATATAGGATAATTCTTTCGGATATGATAACTCTAACCTACATCATTTTGGATTTCAAAATGGCATATTTGACCATTTTTACCCCTTCGCAGGGCCGGACTGGGGGAATTATTCAGGCCAGGAAATATAGTGCGAAATATAGCCCAGGTCAGGCCACTTTTTAAGCAGGGGGTCTGGGGGTCCCCCACCAGGAAGATTTTTGTTACAAAGACTTAATTCCCTGCATGCTGGTGCAGGACCTTTAAAATGTTTACCCTTTAAATGCCATTGTTTGTGATGGCATCACAAATTATTGTTAAAAAAACACACAAACATTTAAATATTTTCAATATATCAAATGCAAAGTGGATTTTTCTGGGGGGGGGGGGGGGTTATTACAGGCTAATAATGGTTATAATCATCATGTGTCAATGATTAGCAATGATTTGTTTTTGTAATGTCAGACTTAACAACTCTTATCAGAAAAGTGAGAGTATTTCATTTTTAATCTGACATTACAAGAACAATGAAAAATAAAAATGGTTATGATCAGGACTGAAGTTGAATAAAAGATTTATGGGGGGGAAAAAGTGACGATGATGATGATGCATGGTAACATTAGCTATGTTAGCTAGCTAGCATGTTTATTTTTATCACTGACTAACCTGGTGGTCCCGTGCGGGCGTGTTGCTTTTTAACAGCGGAGCAGTGCAAGAATGTGACAATTTGACCATGTGACCGCGGCAACGCGGGAGAGCGGCAGTGCGGAAATAGGCTGTCTCTAAGACAAACTCTAACCTTAACCAGCTCCTTAACAGCGCCTAAACTTAACCGTTCTAACCTTAACCAACTCCGAAACAATGCCTAACCTTAACCTTAACACTTTGACTGCCGGGACACGTCTTTAGACGTCTTTGCTGGCGATGCTAAAGTTGCCGGGGGACGCTGTACAGCGTCCTTATATCAATATTTCAAAAATCTGCGATCGGATCCATAATCTGCCTCCGCTGGCCTGAGAACCACCAGCAGGACCCACTGAGCTCTCTGGCGGTTCAGGAGCGCCATCTGGTGGCCGATCGCGCAACTGCTTAACAGGAAGCGCTGTAGAGGTTTTGCTAAATGTCCGTATTGCTTCCGGCCACTCGGGATAGCTTCCGGCACTGTAGCTCGTCACTCTACATAGCGATCGATTGCCAATAACTCGATAAACAACATGATTTGGACGTATATACCATTATACAAGCTGGAGATGGACCGGGTAATAATATATCCCATAATGATAAAATTTCTACTCGACGATGATCGCCCAACGGCGCGCGGATACTGGGGTGAGTTTCAGCGTGTAACGTTACCGTCTTCGATAATAACTGATATTATCAACATTTGACCCACATTAGATGATTGGTATAACGCTGCCCACGGAATTATAAACGCCCCCTCGCCCATCCGGTCAACATCAGATGACGTGTAGTAACTTCTAGAACCACGTCCAGTTGAAATCTTTTATCTCGCATCGATTGCTATCAAACTGTATTTCATCATCAATATAATGCATTTGGAGCTATAAATCAAGTTCTGGAGAAAGCTGCAGAAAACGATAAAAACATACTTATACTTTAGACCATATTTTACTATGAATATGTGAATGAAAAAGTTTAACGTTGCTACACAATGAACAATACATATAGGACTTTGAATGGGCCCTAATAATGGCAATGTAGCAATAGAATTTAAAAAGTTATAGCCCTGCAAAGAAGGGGACTTTCTCCATAGACAAATAGCGCTGGCAATCTATGGTATATCATGAATTTAACCTTAGGCAGCCAAAGTGTTAACCTTAACCATGCCTAACCTTAACCTTAACCATAGAAAGAATATTGCCATTCTCTAAGACAAACTCTAACCTTAACCAGCTCCTTAACAGCGCCTAAACTTAACCGTTCTAACCTTAACCAACTCCGAAACAATGCCTAACCTTAACCTTAACCATGCCTAACCTTAACCGGCGAAAGAATACACGTTAAAAAAATTCATGGGATTCGAACTCGTCAACAACGGACCGCAGGACCGCTGCGCTGCCAGGTGAGCTGAGCGCCGAATGAAAATCATGGCGGATTAGGGCGGTTACATAATTCCGCAAGCTCTGCCGCTCCGCTCTGCGGTTGCCGCGCCTGCCGCGGGGCGTGTCGCAGCCAATCAGGGAAAACGCGGAAGCAACGGCAGCACTGCTCCGCTGTTATTAAGCAATAGGCGTCCCGTGGTGCAAAAAAACATTTGGTAAATGTTGCCACATTTAGCGGCATCTCCTGCAAGGGCCTTTATTTTTATTTCGCTCTCCCTCTCTGCTCCATGCTTCCTCTTTTTTTCACTGTTGAAGTGTTGAAACATTTAATTTCCAGTAATTTCCATCTGACTGTTCTGTGAAATACAAGCAGTCAGCAGTATGTATTTTTCTCTCCCTCCCTCTCTGTTCTACCTTCCTCTTTTTTCCACTGTTGAAACATTTCATTTCCAGTCATTTCCATCTGACTGTTCTGTGAAATACAAGCAGTAAGCAGTATGTATTTTTCTCTCTTTCCCTCTCTGCTCGACCCTTCCTCTTTTTTCACTGTCCATTTTCAAGCGCAGGTTATGCTTGACATTTTTTGTCTTTCGCTGTCTCTCCCTGTCATTTTGCAGAAGTGCCATCTGCCATTCCATTCGCCATCTCCACTGTCAATCAGTTGTATGGCCTGGTCCCGCCTCCACCAATCACATGCCGCTCCCTTTGTGTGTGTGACAGACAGAGCTCCCGATGGCCAGTCCGGGCCTTCGCCATACATGGATGGCTGCCAACATGAATCTGAAGGAAATCCTAACATGCAAAGTGTCTAAATGATGCGTTTCTTAATGGGGCATTTAAATATGAGACATTTTTGGGATAGGATAACTCTAACCTACATAATTTTGTATTGCAAAATTTCCAAATGTACCCATCCCCTTTCGAAGATTTTAAAAGATATGGGAAATCATTTATAATGACAAAGCCATCATTAGCACTATCCATCGTCACACATCGTCACACGTGCAGAGTTCAGGAAGAAATCCTGGACATGGACAGTCTATTATACCCTGTATGAATGTTGGCTTTTTCTGAGGATGCTCCCTTTCTCTCATTAACTTATAGGTTAACCCAAACTCTTTCATTTGTTGAAGAAGACGATACTTTTTAAGAATCGTGCCTGATGACACACTCAGTGCTGGTTTTTGGCGCCGTGGGCCAGGAGTTTGTTTGTTTGTCTTCAGCTCTTTTCTGAGGATGTGGTGGAATAGCAGGGCCTTTTGGATTTTCTGATTGCATATTCTTTGTTTTCGTGCCTGGAGTGTCCAGTGGTGATGTATTTGTATTTTGTAGCCTTTTTCAGCACATTATTGTTTTTCTCAGGTTGTTTTGTTGCTTTGTTACATTTGTAATCTTCTCTTTTAAAGTTTGTATTTCTCTTGAATGCCTTTTTCGCATTTTACTTTGTTTCTGTTCCTGTCTGAGAGACTCTGCTCTGTCTGGCATTGTTATCTAGAATATCCTGATCTGGGGGGGTGTTTGCCTCCAGCACCGCACCTTCAGAGGACCTTCTCTATCTGCACCTTTCTCCTACATCTCTCCAATATTTTCTCCGATACCTCTGTGCCCTGTCTCCCATCTTGTCTATTTCTATTACTTTTTTGTCTTGAACCCTCTTTTTCCACCTTTGTCTTTCCTGCTCTTGCAAGGCATGTTTGCTCTCTTCGTCACTGTGTAATTTTTCTCTTCTCTTTCATTGGTACTCTCTATTTCTTCTGCTTCGCTCCTCAACTGACAATTTTTGTCTAGCCATGCTTTCCTATAATACAAAAGTCATGAAAATGTATTAGAATAAGACTATAAAATCAGGTGTCTATTAGGGATGCCCCGATCACGTTTTTTGCCACCGATACCGATCACCGATCGTCGTGAGCCATATCGGCCGATACTGATCCGATCGTTTTTGATTAAAAAGAAATTAAAAATTATTTTATATAAAAAGTTTTTTTTTTTTTTTTTTTAATAAAATATATATATTATATAATTAGACTTGTACTTGTATTATCTGCGAGACATCGCCACCACGCAACAAGCTCCACTGTCTGTGTGTACTCTAGTAGCCTCCAGCTACGGCCAGGATTCTCCAAAGCTGCACCTGGACCTATACTCGAGTAGCCTCGAGCAGAGCTACGGCCAGGATTCTCCGGCGCTGCACCTGGACCCTATTGGCATAACGTTACTTAACTGTGCTCAGCAAGCCCTCAGCTCGAATACGCATCGAATCAGTGTTATAAGACATTGATATCAGGAGCTATCTGTAGCTACTGCTAGCCGGATATATAACGTTAATACAACGCCTCAGTGAATTATTTAGTTCAATGGGACATTTCGTTTTGAACGGTGAACTAACTTGCGCTAACGTGAGCTAACAGGTAGCACACACGTCTCTACTAGACTTTGTGGAGCGTTTGTTGATGTCAGGAGCTATCGGTAGCTGGCCGACTAGATGTTATAAGACATTGATAAGACATTGATATCAGGAGCTATCTGTAGCTACTGCTAGCCGGCTAGATGACGTTAAGACAACTATTTAGTTCAATCGGACATTTCGTTTTGAACGGTGAACTAACGTCAGCTAACGCAAGCTAACGGAGATATCAACATGGACCACTAGACTTCTGGGGCATTTGTTGATATCCGGAGCTATCAGTAGCTAGCCGGCTAAATACCGTTAGACAATGCCTACTAAAAGTGAATAGTTGACTGGGTAATTTTGTTTAAACAGTAACGATAGCTAGGTAGCTAACGTTAGCTCAGGTCGAATGCACTATCTAGACTCAGCAGAGGAGGTCCGCCTCCTCTGTGTTTACAAACTCTACACGGGTACGGGCGGGGCTAGGGAGGAGGAGCAGTTTGCAGGTCCTGTGCGTCTGAGACAAGCGAGTGAGATATCCACTTGATCAGTTTCCGCGATCGGCGAATATGACTAATTATCGGAATTCCCCAATCGCATATTTATACTGATTATCGGCCGATAACGATCGGTGGCCGATCGATCGGGGCATCCCTAGTGTCTATTTACTAAACATGATTGATTGATTGACGTTAAAGCTGCAGTGCGTAGTTTCTACAACTAGATGTTGCAAACATCTTCACACTAGCTTGTGCAGACAAAATCCATGTTCAGTGGAAGCAGTGGGAGAAAATTCAAGAAGACAGTCATTCCAATATTCCTAGGGTATATTACAACTGATAAGATTGTGACAACTGACTAGCAAAGAATTATCCTGTTTATTACTCCATACCATAATGTATTACACTGGATGGAAAGTCAGAGAAAGGATGATGCAGCAATCTAGACATGCATGAACCAGTCCTATATTAAGAATTATTATAAAGATATTAAGATGAAATATCCACAGTTTACCACTGTGCACCTTTGCTCTGATGATCTAAGTAAACAGTATAATAACAAGAATAACTGTTTTCTTCTGTCTTGTAGCCCTTCTGGGATATGAAAGGGCAACATGGAACTCCTTCCCCGCTCTATAAGAGGCAAGAGTGTATGTTTGGTAGTGAAAACGACACACTGCACCATATTTTACATCAATCAATCAATCAATCAACGTAGACAAGTGATATATTTATATTTATTTATTAACATGTGCTGGGAAAGTAAGACAATTATTCAATAAGCAGACCACAGCCTGCCCATGCTCTAAAAGTCAGAAGTGTATTGTAATGCATGCTATTATATGCACACTTCTGTGCAGATAAAACTCTGAAATAACATTTAAATCCTTTACCATGTTCAAAAATAGTATAATAGCATATTATGAGGTTATTGATGGATTTGTCAACTCCGTCAGACACAAAATCTGATGGAGTTGACGTCTGACAAAAGGGCACACATTTTCCCTCCAAGCCTGTATTGTGCACTACAGCTAGCTAGTTTTTTGGCAGTTGCTAGCTGTCTTAATAATCTCACTAAAACACTTGAATTCAATCCACGATTGTTTTTTAAAAGTATAATAACGGAGAGACGGTGTTGACATGTTCCAGCTGTGACCATCGGAATATTGACATTGTTTGTCTAAAATATCAAAAAGTGTAAAACTTACCAGACCATGTGTGGTAGTGTTGCATTCACCACATTCAGGGGAAGGAAAAGGGGTCCTCAGGGATAGAGCTGGCCATGCTATTGCCTGATTTAATTAGGTTTATGAAAATGTCTGACAGAGTTGACATAAACTGAGGACACGACTTTGATAGGTAGATTTCTATGGACAATATTATTTGAGTTTCATGGCATTCATTGTTTTATACATGTATAACCCTTATCTTTGATTTGATATGTATGTTTTCACAAGTGGAGAGGTCTTTCAAGCTTTTTTGGGCTGGTCAATAATGTGACCCCTTGCTGAGGACAAGATAATTAACATGGGAGCTTCTAACCACAGATTATACATTTAAACAAATATCCCCCAAAAAACTTAACGTCTTAACGTCATCTAGCCGGCTAGCAGTAGCTACAGATAGCTCTTGATATCAATGTCTTATAACATTGATTCAATGCGTATTGGAGCTGAGGGCTTGCTGAATGTGAAATGACCAAAGAACCGTAACGTTACCAATAGGGTCCAGCTGCAGCGCCGGAGAATCCTTTTTGGAGCTCGAGGCTACTAGAGTACACACAGACAGTGGAGCTGTTTGCAGATAGCGAGCATTTTGACTTGTTGCGTGGTGGCGATGTCTCGCAGATAATACAAGTACAATTCTAATTATATAATATATATATTTTATAAAAAAAAAAAAAAAAATTTAATATAAAATAATTTTTAATTTCTTTTTAATCAAAAACAATCGGTATCGGCCGATATGGCTCACGACGATCTGTGATCGGTATCGGTGGCAAAAAACGTGATCGGGGCATCCCTACTAAAATCTGTATAAAATATCTAAAGAGAAAAACCCCTATATTCTCTGCATTTATTGCACTTTTATGTTTACAATAGAGTTTGACTTGACCTTTATTTTGAAATTGTTTGACCTGAAGTCCAATGATTCTGCTGCTTGCTTGCTTTACTTGACACTCCCCAACTGAGCCACGAGTCATTCCTAAGCAGATACATTCCCCCCCCCCCCCCTTGATCGCCTACTAATTAGTCTCAGTTTTCCACTGTCTGTGGCACAGAATGATCCAATATTTATTTACTTTGAAAAAATGTGCGATGCCACTACAAGCGAGGGCATGCACTGGAGAGAGAGAGAGCTTACCACTGCGCATTTCAACAAGAGCACAC
This sequence comes from Notolepis coatsorum, assembly GCF_963971535.1. Lineage (NCBI taxonomy): Eukaryota > Metazoa > Chordata > Actinopteri > Aulopiformes > Paralepididae > Notolepis > Notolepis coatsorum. Next base: position 94,670,242 of record NC_140178.1, on the reverse strand, counting down.
ACACACTCCTGGTGATGAATGAGAAGTGAATGTGATACGGCTGCATGATGCATGAACAGGGTTTATTTGCAAATCACGCTGGCTGGTCCTACAAGTTTTTAGTAGCACTGTTTAAAATAAATGGTCGCAAAATGCATCTCAATGTTCAGTCACACTCTGGAGCCCTGCATGTAGAATCTGGGTTGGTGAAGTCAGGCCAATATCCGATACATGAATTTAGTGATGCACGATATATCGGCCGCCAATATAATATCGGCTGTTATGGCCTTTTTTTGTATCGGTCCGATATCAAGATAGGGCAGATACATTTTATTTAATTTTTTTTTTTACGTTTTGGCCTTAAATAGTTTCAAAAGATCAGTCATTTCTGAAAAAAAAAATATGCGTTTTGTTATTTAAAGGAAACTCCAACATTTTGGGAAATTAGCTTATTTAACATCTTCCCTGGAGTTAGACAAGAAGATACATACCTTTTTTGTCTCTGTGCGTGCATTTAGCTTAGGGAACAGTCGCTCCATTAGCGTAGCTTAGCTTCATCACTGGAAGTGGGGGGGTTTTAGAGCCTGACGTTCCCTACAGTGCCCTACAGTCACCAAATACACTCAGGAAAGTTTTGGAGTTGTAAAAAAAATTTGGCAGGTAAGAAATATGCTTGGCGGGTAGATTCTTCCCATCTACCCGCCACTGGCCGGTGAGTCAAAAAGTTAATTTCGCTCCCTGGGTATCGGCCAGAACAGCAATATTAATATCGGTTATTGGTATCGGCCACAATTTTCACATCAGTGCATCACTACATGAATTGCATCACATTATTGGAACCCCATGCCGATCAGATCTTTTTTGGATCGGATGGATCCCATCTCTCTCTGTAATGCTGTCAAACAGCGACCTCTAGACAAAAGAGCCCCATTTGGTGCTGCACTTTGTTTACATGTTTTGTTTTGTGGGTCTGATGTGTGGGTTGGATGTGAATGGCGACTAGGGGAGGGCTTGTTACTGCTGGCCACAACCTAGAGAAGTCTAGATAAATTCACAGTATAACAAGTTACTAAACTCAAAACATTAGACCAAAACTAAACATGTGAACAAAGCAAGATACCAAGCAGCCCCCCCACCCTCCTCCTCACACACACAAAGGCGGATATGCAAGGTCCTGCAGCGTACCAATGACTACTTGGGTGTGTCGTATATACAGTATCTGTAAAGGAAGGTGACTGGTTGTTTGATAAGGATATCACAGAGGGGTTCTTTATCACCAACACACACACACACACCACACACACATTACACACACACATACACACACACACACACACACACACACACACACACACACACACACACACAGAGCTTGTCTTGTGTGCGGTCCTGCAGGGCTCGGGACTTGGGCGTTTATAAGTAAGAGGAGGAGGAGGACTGAAGGAGAAGGGAGATCCGGAGGGGAGGGAGACGGGGAGGACAGGCTTTCCTCTCTTCCTCCTGTCTGTCTGCTGAGGCTGAATAGGTGATTCTAGCAGCAGATGTGTCATTAGGCTGGAGCTGTATTCATACGGATGCGTGGAGGAGGAGGAGGGGGGCAGCTCCACAGGAGTCACATTTCACTGGCTTTAAGTGAATTTACGGGATGTGCCAAGTTGTTTTGTTAACCCCCCCCTCCTCATCACCCCGTTCACCCTCAGCTGTCATTCCACAGCACCACCTAACAGGAAGCTAAGCACGTGCACAGTCTCACACACACACACACACACACACACACACACACACACACACACACACACACACACACACACACACATACACACACACACATACACACACGTCACACACACACACACACACACACACACACACAGTCACACACAGTCACACACACACACACACACACACACACACACACAGGACCACATGTTGCTTTGAAAATTGAAATTGTTGCACTTGACCGCCCACTATGTTCACATACACTACACACACACACAACACAAGCACACAAAACCTAAACATCCACCACCCCTGATCAGTGAGAGTCGTAGGCTGTGGGGCGTGTGTGCATGCTGTGAGTGAAGATCAGGTTTCTGAACGAGATATGTCATCATGCTTTTGACTGATAGCTATTTTAGATGGGAGCAGCACTAGACTGATAACTATTTTAGATGGGAGCAGCACTGATGGCTATTTTAGATGGGAGCAGCACTAGACTGATAACTATTTTAGATGGGAGCAGCACTAGACTGATAGCTATTTTAGATGGGAGTAGCACTGGACTGATAGTTCTTTTAGATGGGAGCAGCACTGATAGCTATTTTAGATGGGAGTAGCACTGGACTGATAGCTATTTTAGATGAGAGTAGCACTGGACTGATAGCTATTTTAGATGGGAGTAGCACTGGACAGATAGCTATTTTAGATGGGAGCAGCACTAGACTGATAGCTATTTTAGATGGGAGCAGCAGTGATAGCTATTTTAGATGGGAGCAGCACTGATACTGTAGAGCCATATGAAATCCATTTGATTATTTTCCAAATTCCATTAGATTTTTTCCCAAATTCTGTTTTTTCCATTTTAATATTTCAGAATTCTGTATTTTGCCTTTACGCCCATTTTACCATCAGAAATAGTGTCTAATAAGTGGGAATTAATAAATGTCCACAATTTAATAAGATATAACAGTCCATTTAATGTTTTTAAGTGCTGCAACTCAGAAATACAGTTCAATTTTACACAATATGCTTCAAATAATATTGTTTATTTCATTTATAAAGGACAGTGTGTAGGCCTACTGAGTGACAATCATTTGCAAATAGATGGGTGCACCAGATTTAGCAAGAAGCTATAATTTCCATAACGTTACATAGCTATTTAAATCACAATAGTGTCAGTGATTAGCCTCGCCCTCTAGCTCTATCTATTGTGATCACCAGAGATCATCGTTAGAGATTTGGTGTGTTTTGGGACGCACGGTCCTTGTTGACATGGCTTTTGAAGTGATCTTCGCACATGTTTTTGTGGGTCCAGTCCCCACGGTATGTTGACAGAATTTGCAAAACACCTTATCGACTGAAGCTAGGGCTGCAACTAACGATTATTTTGGTAGTCGACTAATCTGTCGATAATTTTTTCGATTAGTCAACTAATCTAACGATTATTTCTGTCACACCCTCCATCTCTGCTTCCTGTGGGCGCGGCTCCTTTTCCGGGCTCTTAGCAGACTTCTTAGCTTAACATAACAGACCGACAGTAAGTTTGGGGGAACTAATGGGATAAATGGGGTTGCAACAAAAGTGCAACTAGGGCTAAAAACACAATATAATAATAATAATAATAATAATAATAATAATAATAATAATAATAATAATAATAATAATAATAATAATAATAATAATAATAATAATAATAATAATAAATAATATATCCTTCTTAGCAGACTTCTTAGCTTAACATCCCAGGGAACTAATGGGATAACTGGGGATGTTGTTTGCTCCTGACAAGAGTCTCAAAGTCTGGGGTGATGGTAGACAAAGCAACTCTGAGTTCATGCTCAATGTCCAATCTGTTCCTCTGCTTTGTCTTCAGCTGGACCAGAGCTGAGAAGCCACTTTCACAAAGATCGACAAGTTTTTATGTCGACTAATCATTGCAGCCACTGAAGCATAAAAGTCATTAGGATACTGCTCTGCTCTGAATTTAGGGCTTATTGCGGAATTTCTTAGCTTCTTGACGGCGTTAACACCGAAGCAGCGAGACGCTTGGTCACCGCTGTGTTGTGTGTAACATGCAGCGGTCCCCGTCATGTTTGCTTTGCAACAAACGTTCCACCCAAAAACGGAATTTCAGTCCAGATTAGGCCAAATTCTGCAATATTCCACGTTTTGCAGTTGATTCCATTTTTATTGGTAAATTCCGTGATTCCGTCCGTGATTCCGTGAACGTGGATTTCATATGGCTCTAACTGATAGCTATTTTACTATTTTAGATGGGAGCAGCACTGATGGCTATTTTAGATGGGAGCAGCACTAGACTGATAGCTATTTTAGATGGGAGCAGCACTAGACTGATAGGGCTGGGCGATATGGCCAAAAACGTTATCGCGATAAAATTATTTTCATATAACTATCGATAATTATCGTCGATATAATTTCTGTCAAGTTTAATTAACTTCTTATGCCCGGCGCCGATGGACGGGCTATTAATAGACTTGTTTTGCTGCTGCGAATGTCTCGAGGTGATGTCGTCATCAGTCCGCGCACGTTCTTCTACGCACCAGTGCATAGATTATTATATTCCACCAGGGGGCAACCTACCGCCACTTATAAGAATGGAACTAACAGTTAGCCAGAGCAAGCGGTGTATCCCATGACAATGTACTAACTATCACCCTAAAATACTCCGTTCCGCCCCAATACATTGCAACGACGTAGAACGACAACGACGAAGAAATAATCGTTAGATTAGTCGACTAATCGGAAAAATACCAGTGCATACATTAAAAAAAATGTATTATATAAAAATTATATAAATTATACTTTTATTTTTATTTATTTTATACAGCTACTGTTTTAGGGGTGGGAATCACCAGTTTAATCACGATACGATACGATATCGATTCTTTGGACAACGATACGATATTATCCGATATCACACAGTCTGCCACGATACGATATGATACGATTCGATTCAGGTGCCTGCGATCGATATGAGACGATATTATGTGCCCATTTAATACAATCAGTAACATTTAAATCAACAAAAAAAAAGGCAATGGAAATATCATGACATTTTTATTTTTGAGCTCTTCCAGACATTTAAATGAAAAACAATCTATTGTTTTTAATACAAATAGACCTCCTGTTCACTGTTTTTGGTTCATTTTCCTTTTTTTTCTCTCGATATTAATATCCTATTCACTGTCACAGATCTGTATTTTGGCTGGAAAAGCATATTGGGAGTCCCAAGGTGCAGTACCGGCCAGATCCTGTTAGTGGGGCTATCCCCGAGAATGCACCCTCCCAGTCCCCACTTCTCTCTGCCTATGGCGCTGGGTTAGCTTGTTAGCTCACGCTAAAGTAACGTTATCTTCGATCTTTAACGCGACTTGGGCATAATGGAGTGACGAGGATTGCAAAGCAGGTTAGATGCATTGGACCCGTTGTGGAATAAAACAGCAGGGACATGTTTTGGGTCACAGAATAGGCACACTAGTGACGCTCTAGAGACGCTACTGCTGTTGATGTTAACGGAGTTTGAGTTTCACAACACTGGGCGCGGGGCGATGACGTCGCCGTCGCCGGATTTTCAAAATAAGAGTATCGCAATATGAATCGATCTTTTTACGTGGCATCGATCCTATTTGATTATTGATAATAGATCGATATATCGATCTGGATCGATGTATTGTCCCACCCCTACTGTTTTATATATACTGTTTTTTAGTAATAACTAGAAAGTAATGGTATTTATTCAACAACAGGTGATTGATTAATGATACTAATACAAATCTATACAATGAGTATGGGGCTGCAGCACTGCAGATATACCCTACTCCAATGATCCACACGAACAATATTCGTTGCTGCACTCAGTGCACTTGCTTCCAGAAGGCTCCGTTGAAGTAGCACAGAGGATCTGTTGTGATTTTTGCACAATAAATATTCAACATTCTCTTTTGAGACTCCGCCTCAGACTCTTATCATTTGGCACTAAAAGCTAAACATTGTCACCGATATGGCTGTCCGCAACATGTCATTAATTGTGTACGCGACGTGGTCGATCACTAGTGACGACGACGTGAGCTAGGTTAGCTAGCATGAGCTACCGGCAGATGGAAAGACTAACGTTACTGGTGAAAATGTGATTTACGTTGGAATACTCTTTTGCCAACTTGCTGTACTTTGCTTGCAGGTCTGCAGCCATTATTGCTGGATTATGAATAGCCCCAACTTTAGCCAAGGTAACGTTATGGCTAAACCTTTAACGTTAGTTAACGCTAGCTTTCGGTTAGCTGTTCAATGCTAATAACACCACCAAGCGAACCCATCAGAGCTCCCCGTCAACAGCGCTCTGTCGGGAGGATGGCATTTATGAAAGTATCTGCTGTTAAAATGACACTTTAATTCACGGTCGGTTAAACACACGTTTGTTTTATAATGCTCACAGCAGACCGCAGTGTTGTTGATAAATTACGTGGGGCCGGGGGGATTTAAGTTCTGCAAAAAAAGGTTCTGCACCGTTGCAATCGTACGGTGCACAGCCCGTACTGTACCGGAGGACCACATTGACGCGGTACAGTACGTATCCACTAGGGATGCACCGAAAATTCGGCTACCGAAAATTATCTGCCGAAAATGGTTAAAAAGGCTCTTTCGGCCGAAAGGGTTTTACCACCGAAAATATATGACCGAAAGTCAAATAACGTGTTGTTGTGATGACGTCATCAAAACGCGACTACAGACATACCGGTAGCATGCACAACATGTAACGTGAGCAGCTTGGCAGCTCTTCCTGCATTCTACAGCTTGTGATAACTAACTCCTCTTGGGAGTAGGGATGCCCCCCGAAACCCGGTTCTAAACTAAATTAGAAAAAACCGGAGTATTGATCAGCTCCGACGTTAACGGTACTGCTATCAGTAGTCTAGGAGCGGATTAGCTACGGAGCTAACAGTGTACCATCCATCTGCGACGCAACGGTGGCAGCAACAGTGGACACTGAGTAATGTTAACGTTATGACAAGTTCATACTACACTACACGTATGAACTCGACATAACGTTAACGTTACTCCGTTTAAATGAAGTGTTTAATTAGCAGCAATCTGTTGTTGAAAATGTATTATGGTTAAACCGGAAATGGAAATGCGAGGACAGGAAGTCGTCATCAATCGTTGTAGTCTTTTAGTTTTAACAGTCTGGAATTAATGTATGCATTCAAAAGTGCTGAATAAATGTTTTATGGGCCCATAATAGTGATTATTAATATTATTTAAGTTAAGTTTAGCCATAATCATGTCTTTTGCCATAATCAGGTAGCTAAAAAAATATATATATATATATTTATATTAATCATTTTCGGCCTTTCGGCATTCGGTTTTCGGCCAACTGTTTCCTATTTTCGGTATCGGTTTCGGCCAAGAATTTCCCATTCGGTGCATCCCTAGTATCCACGTACCGTTACACCCCTAGTATATACGTCCAAATCATGTTGTTTATCGAGTTATTGGCAACGAATCGCTATCCATTGTGTCGAGCTCGAGTCCCGCGAGCGATAGCGAGTGGCCGGACTGAATATGGATGAGCACCAGTTTCCGTTTCCGGTTTGCTGTTTGGGCGATCCGCCGATCGGCCACCAGATGGCGCTCTTGAACCGTTGGAGAGTTGAGAGGAGATCAACAGGGGATCTCAAGACTCCGCGGGTGAAATATGATTGCCATCACAGATTTTTGAAATATTGATCTCAATGACGTGTTACGGCGTCATTGGCAGATTACGCATGGCGGGGAATGACGTGTTACGGCGTCCTTGGCGATTAAAGGGTTAAAAACAACAACGTTTACCAAAGTCCCACAACATAAGATAAAAAAAATAAAAATAAAAATTATACTCATTTTTTTTTCTCGAAGCTTCGAATTAAAATCGAAGCTCGGCCCCCGAAGCTTCGATTGCCAAAAAAAGCTTCGAAGGTCAGCCCTACTGGACTGATAGCTATTTTAGATGGGAGCAGCACTAGACTGATAGCTATTTTAGATGGGAGCAGCACTGGACTGATAGCTATTTTAGATGGGACCCCCTGCTGTACGGGCTGAGTAATGTCTACAAACCTAGAGCCCAGTATTCAGAACCCATTCTAGAGCTTATATCTTTAAACTAAACTAATGTGGAGACCAGACTGATAGTTCCATTGTTACTGCAGAGCTTGGCCTACTTGCTAGTAAATTCTCATTCAACTGCAGATGCAGTGTTTCCTCTACATTCCTCCACATGGACCACCACCACAGTGACGAGAACATTATCACAGCAGAACATTTGCCTCAAAGTACACAATCGTATGAAGAGATTTCATGATGCATTGAATCGTTGCCTGAAGAATCGTAATCGAATTTAATCATTGTGAAGTCGCATCGTTACACCCCTAATAATCACGTATCCCTATAAGAACAGTTTTACAACCTAATGAAAGAACCAAACCCAGGACTAACAGGGATGGACGTGGGAACAAACTCAAAACTGTTACAAAACACACAGGCTGCTACAGAGTGTTGTTGGTACGAGATGAGAGGAGATACTAGTCTTCTGTTAAAATCAAGACTTCTCTGAAATGCTGTCCTGCCTCCCAAGCAGCTGCAGGTTTCACATCAAAGGGGTATTTATAGACTAGACAAACATTATCAAAGAAACGCATGCATGTGCACTCTGTGCAGGCTGCATGTGTGGCTGTACGTGTGTCTTTACAGTATGTGTGAGTGCCATACATGGGTTGTGGGTTAGTAGGTTACACAGCTGTGAGACCGTGCACACTCTTGTGCTGCTGATACGGATACAGTGTGTGTGTGTCTCCTTGGAAAACAATACTTTTTTCTGTCCTTATGGGGACATTGTTCAGACCCCACAACGGTGGTTATGGTTGGGGTAAGGGGTAGGGATTAGGGAATACATGTAAATCAGTGGAATGTCCCCACAAGCCATGGATGTGAGTGAGTGTGTCAGGAAGTGAGTACCAGCTGGGATGCTGAGCTGGCGGAGATAAAGAGGAGTCATCAGAAATGCTTTGACTCACTTGATGCCGATCAAGGGGAAGGAAACGGACTTCTTCTTTAGTCACGGAACAGCCTGCCGCGTGGGCTAGAAGCAGAATAATATGTTGAATTAATATTGAAATCACAATATTAATGGGTTCAGACTCTGAGAGGTGTCTGAGAAACACAAGGAGTTTGGTCCAGTAGGAAGCCTGTGGAACACCACAGGGGTTCTAGTAGCATAATGGGTTACTTACTAAGGGTGCTTTCTCACTCACCATTCGGGTCCGTTCCGGTGCGGGTCCGTTCCAGTTATGGTGCGAACTTCCCCCCTCCCTCTCCCCCCTCTAGTTTGTGTACACACTTCAGTCTTGGTTCGCTCCGGGTTCTGTTTACGGTTTGCGTTTTGAGCGTGTACGCTTGCCGTAGGCGATGATGTCACGCTCGAAAATGTAAACAGGAAGAGTGTTAAAACGGCGGCGGAGACTGGATGCTGATATAAAATAAACAAATAACCAATAAATATGAAGTTATATTTGAACCTCTGTTGTCAAGCCTTGTCAATATAACCCACCCCCTTTTCTCACGAATGGATGGTGTTGTAGAGTCCGCTTTTGAGCATGTCCCAGGGCTAACGGCTAATGCTAGTTAGCTTAGCCTATTACTACTCTAGTATAGCCACTGTAGCACTTATTTTTCAGCAAAGAACGTGCAATAAACAAAACGGATACATTCACTGTGTGTTCTGTCTCATTTGTTGATGAAACAAAACTAACATCAACACAATTGAACACCAAAAGCGGAGTTTAGTATCATCGGCGTCGATTGTTAGCTTACATGCTAACGTGAATGGAATATGCCAGTATAACAGTATAGCATTGTGGCTAGCAGCTAACGTTAGCAGCTAACGCCAGCCAGCACCAAACTGATGATATCGGGAGCTATCAGTAGCTAGATAACATTAGAGACACCACTGGTCTAATAGAAATGAATGCATTCGAACAAGAAACCAATGTATAGACATAGCAATGGCAAACAAAATTGCCAGGCCTAATGCGAGCCAGGGAAGTGCTGTGCGTTGTAACGTGGCTTCATGTTTTCATCCACTGAGCTGTGAGGCTCCACATGCTTGTTTTTGGTTGAGGTCTGAACTCTCAAATTGCCCATAAATATCATTTTTGTGGGTATTGTCCAGTTGTTGCTGTGTGGTTTTATCTGCCCAAAATTCAAGCAAGCATGAAAGCATTACAGTAACGACGTGTGTGTCACGCCCCCCGCTCCCACTGGCCCGCACCCGAGACCACCTATTTCATCGGTCCAGGTTCAGCGCCCCCGGGGACGAATCAGCGGGGGACGGGGGCGAGCGTTTTCACTCAGACAGACACACCCTTTTCTGGTTCGACCCGCCGCTGATTCGACCCCGAATGGTGAGTGAGAAAGGCCCCTAACACTCCCATGATAGGCTTTCTGTTGTAGGGCTGTGTTTAAATCACATTGATAAACTAGTCTTGTTGTACAACTGCAAATCATATCATAGTTGCAATATATTCCCTGATTGATGTGATGACTATAAGATTGTCTTGCATATACTCACTATAAGATTGTCTTGCATATACTCACTATAAGATTGTCCTCCATATGCTGACTATAAGATTGTCCTCCATATGCTGACTATAAGATTGTCCTCCATATTAGGGATGGGATCGAATATTCGAATATACGATCCCATCTACATTAGATTTTCATGTCAGAAAACCAAAGAAAAAAAATATATACGCAAACTATTTTTATTTTATTCCTTTTTATATTTAGAGGGGCAGCCTAACTTTCATAGCCTAATTCAGGGGTGGGCAACTTTGTATATGGTGAGAGCCACTAAATTTCCTCACTCAATCTGGGGGGCCGCATTGTTTATCGGCAGTCCCGCCAGTAGTACCCCATCACTCAAATAGCCCATAATAGTCACAGATGTGATAAATAAGGCATATACTATTATAATTTGTTGTAACTGTTTTTATTCCATTTCAAATGCATTTAGTAATGCTTCATTTCAACTTTATGAATTTATAAATACAGCTGAATTTGAAAGTATTGCTGTGTAACCCAAATATATACAAAAAATACAAATTATAATTAAGGCTTCTATTAAAATAAATGTATGAAATCTATGAAATATATTGGGTCGCACCCAACCTTCCCCCTAAGATGCGCCCGTGCGCGCGCGCGCGCACATGGCGAAACGCTCCCGCGCACATCTGAAATCGGCAGCACAAAAAAAAATCATTTTTTTTTTAACTTTTTTTTTTATTCAACAAACATGACCATGTTCACGTCTTAAACTCATACTGAGGCCTTATTTTTGGTTTTAAATTGCATATCATCATTCATTTATTTATTGTCACACAGAGCAGAAGAATTTTGCCAAAACAAACCAATAGTAGGGGTGGACGGTATGGTCTAAAATGTATATCACGGTATAATTTGAAGCATAGACGGTAACGGTATATATCACGGTATCAGTGTTTCTGTTAGAATAATTATTTTTGCCTGATAGGCAGGCTATATAAAGAATGACATCCTCAAGGCATGTAGATTTATAATATTTTAACTTAAAACTAGGCTTTTTTGCTTTTGCGTATAAAGTCATTGTATTCCAAATAAAATAAGTCCCGAGTCGAGACTCCTGCTCCCATTGCAAACAGCGGGGCTGGATGCTGGATTTTGCTAGAAGCATAATGTAGCTGCAGAGCCAGGGGCTCTTTCAGGTCTGGTCACAGGCCCGCTCAACAGCGCCCCCCCACCCAACGGCTGAATTGCCAATGGCTGAATTGGAGTATTGCACAGTGCAATACTCAAATTCAGCCATTGGCAATTCAGCCGTTGGGTGGGGGGGGGGCGCTGTTTGACGGGCCTGTGACCAGACCTGAAAGAGCCCCTGGCTCTGCAGCTGCATGCTATTCGCAAATCCACTGCTGCAGCCGTCCTCCCGCTGCAGCCGTCATTATCATAACACTACACACATCAGGGTTTCCGTTAGAAAAAATTGTTGCCGGTCTCCGTGACCTGCAAGATTTCAACTACCGGACAAATGAGATTAATTCCGGTCATAGTTTATTGAGCTTTAAAACAATTGATAGGCAGGGCAGGCTATATAAAGAATGTCATCCTCAAGGCATGTAGATTTATAATATTATTACTTAAAACTAGGCTACTTTTGCGTATACAGTCATTAATATATTCCAAATAAAATAAGTCCCTCGATACTCCGTCTCCGTGCTGCTGCTGACTTGAAATAAAATAGACCGCGTATGTGGCAGTCGGTCCGACATTAAACAGCAGTCTGTTATAATCACATTTTTATGAGCTAACGAATTCCGTTATATTGGACATTTGTATTAATTATATCAAGCGAATAACTGAGAAAGCAGAGAGACGGCAACCTTATCGTGGTTTGCGTGACTACTCTCTCCACCTCAATGTCACGCGGTCGAAAAGGGCGCTTGTCTATTGGACAGTGGAAATGTGTGTGTGGCTGCGATCCTGTGTGTGCGCGCGCGCGTGTGTGTGTGTCTGTGTGTGTACTGCGGAGCCCAGATCAGCGGAGCCGAGTTTTGACATGGCATTACCACCATCCTCTCGCTAAACAACTTGTAGACCACGGTGTTTTTATGAGTGCCCACAAGTAGCCGTTTTAATAATATAATAAGCCGCGCGCCTCGGTAATAATAATAAGCAGCGTTTTTTCTTCCTTCTTCCCAAGATGCACAGACATAGATAGATAGAGAGAGAGAGAGAGAGAGATAGAAAGATAGATAGATAGATAGATAGAGAGATTAGATGCAGTGTGCTTGTTTTGCAGTGAGTGCTGCGAGCAGTGGTAATAATAATCACTTCCTATATTTGGTTCGCGTTTGGTCCGATGAAGCGAACCGAGACCTACGTTTTTAAAGCTCTCGCTGACAACGTCGTTGTCATTATTAGAAGCAACGAGGAAACAAATGTAATGATCGTTTCGTTCATCGCATAGGCTATTTAATTTTAGCCTATTTTAATACAATTTAAATAATCAAATTGTGCTTAGACTCAGGGAATTATTTTCACCGGACATTAAGACCGGAGAAATTAAATATGTCGGACTTCAAGAGATTTTGCCGGACAAATACCGGTAATTACCGGCTAACGGAAACGCTGACACACATATCGTAATGTTTACAGCAAACTGTAGTTGATCACCAGGTATGTTTTATTAACGTAGAATAATTCATATAAGAAAAACGATAGGGAAATATCTTACCTTTCTCCACTGGTTAAAAATGCCAGGAACTGAAATTGAAACTTGCTGTGCGCCGCGGTGATATGTGTTTATTATGAAATGACAATTGCGTGTTGACACGCCCACTGCGCGAAGCCTCCTAAATAACTTTTTCCAGTTTGCACATATCTATTATCTATGACTAATTCTATCTATTTTTAGGGGCAAATGCGATCGAAATAGTCGCGCTGTGGTTACATGACGTCATTGCTATTTTAGAGCTGCTCTACCGGTTACACGGTATAGTCAAAATCCATACCGTAGAGCAAATTAATACCGTTTATACCGTCCACCCCTAACCAATAGTAAGTTAACTTTTCACCTGGATAACGTCAACATTCAGGGTGAATGTAATGTGAGAAATTGGGATACAAAATTAAATAAAAATAAAAAATATATATATTTTTGTTGATCGGATCGGGAAAGATCGGTATCGGTAGATACTCAAAATCACATGATCGGGATCGGATCGGGAGCAAAAAAATGTGATCGGGACATCCCTAACGGTAACCTGTTGCGTGTGACGTTACCAAGAGAAGCCCTGCTTTCAGTGCTTTGTGGGCAGCGCTACTGCACGCTCACACAGACACACACAACAGATGAGGAAGTGGACAGATCCGACCAGCATTGCTGGCTCCTCACAATGCAAACACGAAAATGTACATTACAGATGAACTGCAGAGAAAATTTCCAATTTATCATCCCGGTCGAGACTAATTGGAAGCGGGGTGCAACGCGTGCAAAGCTTGACCATATGTTTATGTGTCTAATAAAGGTGCCGTGCTGGCGATCTCAAAGCTCACATGGACAGAGCAAAACATTACAAACAAAGCAGTGCGAGGCGAGAGTTTGATGGAAAAGTTGACCGAATTGATTGAAGAATGCAGCTATACAGAGAGAAAGAAAATAATTGAAAACTATTTTGATGCCTCAAAATGATGTTTTGGTTTGATAAGATGCTTATGATACAATCATTCTAAGGATTATGTGTGTAATAAATTAGTTTAGTACACTAATTGCAACAAATCTGAAACTGCATATAGTGCACTTTTAAATTAGTATCTTTGTGAGGTTTCTGTTTTATAATTTACATTACATTGAAAAGATAAATATATATTTTTTAAAGCTGGATTTTCTAATACAGAAGAGGTATTATTTAGAACATTACATCATATTTTTCTTATTTATTTTGTCCAGTAAGACTTGAAAATATATATTATTTTGTCATAGGTTGATTTAGTTATTTTCTTGATATTTGTCAGATAGATTACTTTAGGCATAATACAGCATGTTGAGTAACTTTGGTTATAGAGAGATATTATTTTGTTATATAAAATAATATAAACAATAATTTTATATCTATACAGAGGAGGTATACTTTAAATATATTATAATGATAAGGCATCTTTGAGTAAACTTTGATTAAGTATCTTGAGGCTGAAGGCAGTGTCCTCTTTAAAAAAATCACAATATGGTCACCCTTGAAGTCGCATTATAATTCACTTAATAAAATAATGACGAGTCAGCCTCCTAAAAAGACAAAAGTTAGTGACACGACTCACACCGCCTCCGCCAACCCAGCCAAAGTAAGGACTATGCTCTGTATCGTCAATAAATGGTCAAATACATATTTGATTAAGGAATATAATATGCCTTTTTGTATTATTTCTCTGTGTATCAGCTAAATGTATATATTTTTATGTTAGACATTAAGGGAAATTAAGATTCTCAGATTTTTTACAAACCACCGCAACTAACCGGTTAATCGGCAGGTGACGTATGTTGCTCAGTAGTTGCTGATGTCTGCTCAGGAGGTTTGAGTGTTTGCTCAGACCAAAAAATTATTAGAGGGAACATTGGTCGCACCTAAATCGGCAGGGTCGGTCGGCAACCGGAAACAAACAATATTTTTTGTTATGCCCAAGTGCAATACTCATCAGAATAATGAATTCCTTTTTGTGCAATTCTACATGCCTCCCATTGACCCTTTATCAAACTGGCATGACATTCACCCTCCCCCACAGTGGGTCAATAATGGTTCTGTCTTTAATGAGACACTTGTGGTCTCTCCTGTTGGCGCACAATAGAAGGAATGTCAACTTCAATGTTTGTGCATGCGATCTGCATCAGATGAAATAACGTTTCATTTTTGCATGCACATCCGTGCACGTACTTCTGCTCAGAAAAGTGCTGGGACGGCGTGGTACCGCGTGGCATGACCACTGCACCCCTGATTATTAGTGACCCACAATAGATGGAAATTATGTTAGCGAACTTACCTGATGTATAATGCAGTGCAGCATTGGACACTCAACGCCACTCTGCCTTAGAAGCCTGTAGGGTTGGGACGATACGCATTTGAACCGTGTACCGTACGGTACGACCCCCACGGTTCGGGGCGTCTGTGTATCGTACGGTTCAGATGACGCGCAAATAAAAAAATTCATTTGGCGGAGCCGGGAGAGGTGAGCACTGGCTGCAGGCAGCAGCAGCAGCAGCAGCAGCAGCAGCCAGGTGCTAGTCAGTTTGTGTAAAAATGGCAAGCACAATATAAATCAATCTTCATTACGACTTTAAAAACATAGCCATTAACATTACATAGGCCTACACACATCTTGCCATAGCGTTAGCAGTTTGTACAACACAACGCAGTCAATGAAATGTTACCGTAGCTACTAGCTAGCAGAAGAGGAAATGGGAGTCTGAGAGGCGGGGTGTTTAAAGACAATGATAGGCGTTTATTCAACATCCAAGAAGACTAACATACAACTGTGTTTTACTAACTCCAACCGGGACTATTGCCGCGTTTCCACTGCGCGTTGATGTTATGAACTTGTCCTAACGTTACCGGAGCTGATAACATTGCCTGAGCTGAAGGTCCGTGACACTAAAATGTCCGTGGGGACCCGCGCCAAGTCGCCAACCCATAGATAGTTCCAACTCACCGAATTACGTAATCCACCACAGTTGCACTCAGGGTTTGAAATTAACGGGGGCTTGGGGCATAATGCCCTTGAAAATGGACAAAATGCCCTCAAATCAGTTAAGGGGGGCACTTAATGCCCCCGACAGTTTACTAATTATATATATATATTTATCCGGTAATGGAGCGTCTGTGTATCGTACGGTTCAGATGACGCGCAAATAAAAAAATTCATTTGGCGGAGCCGGGAGAGGTGAGCACTGGCTGCAGGCAGCAGCAGCAGCAGCCAGGTGCTAGTCAGTTTGTGTAAAAATGGCAAGCACAATATAAATCAATCTTCATTACGACTTTAAAAACATAGCCATTAACATTACATAGGCCTACACACATCTTGCCATAGCGTTAGCAGTTTGTAAACACAACGCACGTTTTAACTAAGGTAGCCCGACGCAGCCCGCAAGGAGGAAATGGGAGTCTGAGAGGCGGGGTGTTTAAAGACAATGATAGGTGTTTATTCAACATCCAAGAAGGCTAACATACAACTGTGTTTTACTAACTCCAACCGGGACTATTGCCGCTTTCGCGCTGCTTGTTGATGTTATGAACTCCTCCTAACGTGACCGGAGCTGAAGGTGCCACACGCTAAAATGTCCGTGGGGACCCAGCGCCAACCCATAGATAGTTCCAACTCACCGAATTACGTAATCCACCACAGTTGCACTCAATATTTAAATAATGTTAGTCTAAATAAATGTAGACCGAAACATAATAATTTCAAGCAGAAAACGAATCTTTCCATTAAGAACTGACAATCAGGGAATTTAAACATGGTTGACATTGTTTTTGTGTGTTTATATTAATTAAAGAAAGGAAAGTCTAGTGCTGGCTGAGCATATTGTTTGTTTGCACTAAGTTAATACTTTGACAAATGTAGCCTATATTTTTCAGTCAGTTCGGTCTTTGTGTGCCAAACATTATTTAAGGCTGTAAACACTGTAAACCTTTTATTTTATTTTTAATAAATGAGAAGCATGTTTAGATTTGAGTGTTAAATTTTTTTTTAATAAAAATTAACGTATATCGAACTGACCCCAAAATCGTGATACGAACCAAACCGTCCATTTTGTGAACCGTCCCACCCCTACCGTTTGTTTATCATACAAATTCAGTGCCCCCGAGGGCGGCTACGTGGCGTAGTGGGCAAGGCGCTCGCCACGAATGCGGAGACGCTGGTCTCGCCTGTTCGAGCCCAGCGCTCCACATTGCTTTCAGTTTAGCTGGTCGTTCATACTAATACACATTGGCCGTATTAGGGGGTGGGAAACTGATGGGTGGGGATCGGGCGTTGTGGACAGCGACTCCTACAGGTCGGTTGGTGCGCCTGCGCAGTAGAATCAGGAAGTGTCGGGGGCAGCGTGAGCCTCCCACGCATTACTCCTCGCCACTGAGAGATCGAGCTGCGCAGGTGAAAAGATGCGACTGCTGTTACCTCAAGTACCGGAGGGGACTTGTGCTATGTATGACTTAGTCCACATTGCAGCCGGCTTGTGGGAGGCAAGAAACAGCGTTCGTGACAGGGGAGGGTTGAATTGGATGATACGAAATTGGGATGGGAGAAAATATAGAAAAATGGGAGAAAAAGTGGATAAAAAAAAAAAAATCAGTGCCCCTGGTTGCCCTGGTTGCACTCAATATTTAAATAATGTTAGTCTAAATAAATGTAGACAGATATTGTACGCATTTAAAAAATAGAATGAACAGAGAGAGCAGTGTTGTTTTTAAACAGTACAGTGTGTGTGTGTGTGTGTGTGTGTTAGTTTGATGTATGCTGCCATTGTATTTCAAATACTGCACTTTAATTTCAAGCAGAAAACTAATCTTTCCATTAAGAACTGACAATCAGGGAATTTAAACATGGTTGACAATGACATTGTTTTTTTGTGTTTATATTAACCCTTTAATCGCCCTTGACGCTGAAACACGTCATTCGGAATTCCCCGCCATGCTTATTCTGCCGATGACGCTGGACAGCGTCTTTGATATCAATATTTCAAAAATCTGTGATCGAAATCATATTTCTCCCCCGGAGACATTATATGTACTGGTGAGCCCCTGTCAACTCTCTAACGGTTCTAGAGCGCCATCTGGTGGCCGATCGCCCAGGGAAGAAACAGGGAAGTGGAAGCTGGTGCTCATTTCAATTTGGTCCGATCACTCGCTATAGGTCCCGGGACTTGAGCTCGACACAATGGATATCGATCCGTTGCCAATAACTCGATAAACAACATGATTTGGACGTATATACTATTATACAACCTGGAAATGGATCGGGTATTTCTATATCCCATAATAGAAAAAATTCTGTTCCACGCTCATCTCCCAACGGCGAGAGGAAGCTACGGTGAGTTTCAGCGTTATTTTGTAATGTCTTCTATACTAACTGCTCCAATGATCATATCACCCACACTAGATGAATGATATAAAGTTGCCCACGGAATTATAAACGACCCCCCGCCCATCCGGTCATCATCAGATCATACGTAGTAACTTCTAGAAGTATGTCCATTTGAATTTTTTTTATCTCGCGCCGATTGCTATCAAACTGTATACAATCATCAATATAATGCATTTTGGGCTATAAATCACGTTCTGGAGAAAGCTGCAGAAAACGATAAAAACATACTTATACTTTAGACCGTATTTTAGTATAAATATGTGAATGAAAAAGTATAACGTTGCTACACCCTGAACAATAGATATAGGACTTTGAATGGGCCATGGTAATGTCAATTTAGCAATACAATTTAAAAAGTTATAGCCCTGCAAAGAAGGGGAACTTCTCCATGTTAAATAGGGCTGGCGAGGGATGGTAAATTATGAATTTAACCCCGGCGATCAAAGGGTTAAAGAAAGGAAAGTCTAGTGCTGGCTGAGCATATTGTTTGTTTGCACTAAGTTAACCCTTTTCTCGCCAATGACGTGTTACCACGTCATTCCTCGCCATGCGTAATCTGCCAATGACGTTTTACAGCGTCTTTGAGATCAATATTTCAAATTTCTGTCATTGTCATGTCCGTTACAGCCAACACAACGGCATACGCTACTGCATCAACGTTATGATTAACAAAGCAAGGCATTTGTTTTGTTGCATTAACGTTATATTACTATTGCTATCGATAAATCTAGGTGTTCTAAAATCTATTACTATTACATAAAACTTAATGTTACTGTCGGGAAAGTCTCGCATAGCCCAATTGCGGACTTTCAGGAAGTAAACAAGCAAATGAGAGCTTCCGATTGGTCATTTCCTTTATTTCCCTTGAAACCAGTCACGTCACTCTACTGTGATTGGACCGTTGGCTTGAGTGCAATGTGGGACTTGTAGTTTTTTAACGATGTATCGACAAAAAAAAAAAAAAAAAAAAGCATTACTGAGTAGGGCTGGGCGATATGGCCAAAAACGTTATCGCGATAAAATTATAAAATTATTTTCACATCACTCGATATCGATAATTATCGTCGATATAATTTCTGTCAAGTTTAATTAACTTCTTATGCCCGGCGCCGATGGTCGGGCTATTAATAGACTCACTTGTTTTGCTGCTGCGAATGTCTCGAGTTGATGTCGTCAGTCATCATCCATCATGACATCAGTCCGCGCACATTCTTCTACGCACCAGTGCATAGATTATTATATTCCACCAGGGGGCAACCTACCGCCACTGGATCATATCGCTGCTGTCGGGACAAAACCTCATAACTCCAAAAACCCAACTTTTCAGCAGATGAAAGGAGGTTTAGACAGATGATCGGTTTAATGCATTATGCATTATAAGAATGGAACTAACAGTTAGCCAGAGCAAGTAGGGCTGGGCGATATGGAAAAAAATCATATCGCGATAACGATATGATAATGTTATCATATTTCTCGATATCGATAATTATCGAATTGTTATAAGTATTACATTTTTATTTATTTTTTTAACAACAGATGTATGTTTATTTTGCAGCAATTCTTTGTCATTGCCGCCATCTTTAGTGTTACATCCCCTCACACTCCAGTTCTCAGGCTGCAGCTGGTTTAAAAGCGAAAGTAAACAGGCTTCTCTGCTGGCTGTGGCTCCAGGGGAGTTGAACAGTTCTGGCTCTGCTAGTTTATTTTCGATCTTTTGGCGCTTTTTTGGTGGACAAACCACCGCACATGTGCATCGTGACTGGAGTCTAGTTCTGCTAGCACACATAGCCTACTGTGTACAGACGGTTTCAAACTGTATTTTAAATTAGAAAGTAGGGCTGCAACGATTAGTCGACATAATCGACGACGTCGATTATAAAAAATTGTCGACGAGAAATTGTTGCGTCGATTAGTCATAAAAAAAAAAAAAAAAAAAAAACGTTATTTAATTTTTTTTTTTTTTTTTTTGTGCACTACCTATCTTTGTGAGAGTGGCTTCTCAGGGTTCCAGACAACATCATAACATGATGATCCCATAGCAAATTTTGGACATTGAAAACATTGTTCCCCTGCAGGAGATGATAATCAGACTAGACACACAATACATTACACACGCACTCCTCTCACTCACACACAGCGATCAGAGTACGACACACACATACACACTCCTCTCACTCACACACAGCGATCAGAGTAAGACACGCACACATACACACTCCTCTCACTCACACACAGCGATCAGAGTAAGACACACACACATTCACACTCCTCTCTCTCACACACAGCGATCGGAGTAAGACACACACACATTCACACTCCTCTCACTCACACACAGCGATCAGAGTAAGACACACACACATACACAAATTACACAGTACACACCTCTCACTCACACAGCGATCAGAGTAAGACACACACACAAATTACACAGTACACACACTCCTCTCACTCACACAGCGATCAGAGTAAGACACACACACATACACACACACACGGACTCCTCTCACACACAGCAAACAAAAGTTATTTAAAGTACACTTCCACTTTAATTTGTATTATTTAATTTATTTATCTTGTTATGAGTGATTGCTGTATTGTTCTTCAAATACATTTTCATTTAAAGTGGCTTAAAGATCCAAATTCAAATGTTTCATGAGTCATTATTTTAATTTGCTATGGGATCATCATGTTATGATGTTGTTGTTTGGTCCTGACAAGAGTCTCAAAGTCTGGGGTGATGGTAGACAAGCAACTCTGAGGTCATGCTCAATGTCCAATCTGTTCCTCTGCTCTGTCTTCAGCTGGACCAGAGCTGAGAAGCCACTTTCACAAAGATAGGTAATAAAAAAAAAAAAAAAAAAAAAAAAATGTTTTGTTGTTGTTTACATTGGTTTTCGATTAGTCGACTAATCGAAAAAATAATCGGCAGATTAGTCGACTACCAAATTAGTCATTAGTTGCAGCCCTATTAGAAAGCAAACAAAATAAATGGACAAGAGAAAAAGAAATCTCAATTTGGTCAGTATTGTCATTTTGACAAGCAAAGCCATTACTTTAAGTTGCAGGCAAAAAAGACAAGTCTGTCCACTGTCTCTGGTTTTAAAACTGCCCTGTTGCAGGTCGATTTTTTTTTATTTCAATATTCGATATCTATTATTAAAATATATCGCGATATTTATCGTTATCGTTATATCGCCCAGCCCTAAGAGCAAGCGGTGTATCCCATGACAATGTACTAACTATCACCCTACAATACTCCGTTCCGCCCCAATACATTGCAATGACGTCCACCGCATACCCCACACTACTCTAACCGTGGCCTCAGAATTCACGCCACACACCCACTCCGCACGTAAACTATAAAATAGCGGCGTGCAAGCTAATGATCCTAGCCAGCCTTGTTTCCAATGTACTAACTATCACCCTAAAATACTCCGTTCCGCCCCAATACATTGCAACGACGTCCACCGCATACCCCACACTACTCTAACCGTGGCCTCAGAATTCACGCCACATACCCACTCCGCACGTAAACTATAAAATAGCGGCGTGCAAGCTAATGATCCTAGCCAGCCTTGTTTACTACCCAGAGGTGCACCGCGGGTCTCCTTTGCTGTCGCCATCTCCTTCACTGATTGGTTGTTAGTGCGTGTGCTCATATCCAAGCTTGGAAAATCGATATATCGAAACTTTGTTTATTTCGAGGAAATAATTTATTGCGATAGTTATCGTTATCGTTTTATCGCCCAGCCCTACGACTGAGGCTGTAATCTTCACTCGCACACCGTGCGAGTAATTGATTTTTCAGGTTCGCACACACATATTCAGTGATGTACCTGAACGCGTTCAATGAACGATCGTTCATGAACGCGTTCGTATTTTGGGCGAACGTGAACTGAACGTACTGATTATCCGCTAAATGAACGTAATTGAGAACGCGTTCATTCTCAGCGCTGTGTAACGGAGTTCAAAAGTGCGTTCATTCTCAGCACTCTGTTATAACGGCGTTCAAAGATGTGCCAGATTTCATATGTATTTCAGCCGAAACCCCTGTTAAAACACACCGTAAACAGGCTTTAAAATTATGTGGAAAACCAACCGATCTGGCAACGCGCCTGTACACCCCCTGCTACGTCATCAGACTCATCACAAGTTCAACAACAGCGGAATCTGCGCGCAGAAGCCTAGAGCTGCGCAGCAGCAGGTCGAGAGCAGCACTCGCTCAGAGAACTCTACCTCTAGATGTCGGCGCTTGGGGATTTAAAATAGTTTAACGTTAAAGTCAGTACTGACTCAGACGGAAACAATCTAACGTTTGTCTGTAAACTTTGTCCACCCGGTTTGAAGAAGCAAGTCCCCACATCGACGCGACGACGTCGACAGCAACATTGAGAATATGCAAACGTCCTGTTTTAGTTTTCATAATAAAGACAATTCAAGCAAAGTTGTTCCTCATGTTTTTGAAAATATACTGTAGAGATGAAAGCTGCAGTGTGGACTGAATGCACGGTGCAAAGCGTTATGGAAATGCCAGTATTCTGATTGCCGTCTGTGTGGTTCAATATTTTTTACAAATAATAGTTTGCAGCAACGTATTGAAAAAAGAACTAACAAAATGGGCCGTTCAATATCTCCTTTATGTTCGAAATGTCAAACAGACCTGGGTACCTACAGGCTACAGTCTATCACTACTTTTGGGAATCTAAGTGTTTATCCAGGTTCTGGGGCCAAGTGATTGATTGATTGATTGAACACTTTATTAACATATTGCAGAATGGGTACTAGGGATGCCCCGATCGATCGGCCACCGATCGTTATCGGCCGATACTCAGTATAAATATGCAATCTGTGAATTCCGATAATTAGTCATATTCGCCGATAGCGGAAACCGATCAAGCGAAGCTCTCACTCGCTGTCTGTCTCAGATAGGCCTGCCGCGATAAGCAATAAATCGATTAATTGCCGCGATAATTAAAATGAATGCAATGATTTTGACGGGCGCGATTAATTGCTATTTGCGCGTTTGTTTTAATGAGGCGGAACCAGTGCCCCTTGTCAGTCACTCTCCGTGTGGGTTGGCCGCTGGCGTTACTACAGAGCACAGCACGGGAATGAATGAATGAATGAATGAAAACTTTATTTAACAGATTGCAGAATGGGTACAATACAGTACGGCTCAATACATACAATTGTTAAGGGGATGCAGACCTGAGAAAGACGTTTGTCTTGTTTCCATCAGGGTCCCCCATTTTCAATTCAGTAGCAATTCATATTGCTACTGCTCCGTGGGGCAGTAGCAACGCCACATATTTAGCTTACCTACATTTCTCAATAGTGTTGCTCCTTTTAACCAAGTAGCGTTATTTGTAGTGTAACGTTAGAATAACACAGAATAACGTTAATACAATTACATGCATCATTGTTTACAATGAACGGGTGGGGCTAGTCAAAGCACTGGAGACGGGGACAAGTTAAACATGAATTAATTTATTATAACGGGTCGTTTTCGAGTCGTGCTGCAGTGCCTACGCACCACAGCTATTCTATTATATACGGCTTTGACGCGTCCTCCTCATCGTTGATTGCCTGTAGTAGCTGCATCTAACGTTAGTAGCTAACGTTAAAACTAAAAAACACAACCAGACGAGACAAGTTGTCGGCTAGGATAATCGCAACAATACTTCCGGTCCGGTCGGTGGGCTTCAAAATAAAAGTCTTAAACCGGAAAAGACGGAGCGGTGGGCTTCAAAATAAAAGTTTTGGGAAATAAATTTCTCAAATTTTTTTTTAACCGGTCGCAATAATATCGCTTATCGCGATATTTTCGGGGGCAATTAATCGCCCAGCAAAATTTGTTATCGTGGCAGGCCTAGTCTCAGACACACACGACCTGCAAACTGCCGCTGCTCCTCCTCCCTAGCCCCGCCCGCCCCCGTGTAGAGTTTGTAAACAAAGAGGTGCGGCTCCTCTGCTCGAGTCTGTAGTGCACTGCATTCGACCTGCGCTAACGTTAGCTACCTAGCTATCGTTACTGTTTAAACAAAATTACCCAGTCAACTATTCACGTTTAGTAGGCATTGTCTAACGGTATTTAGCCGGCTAGCTACCGATAGCTCCTGATATCAACAAATGATCCAGAAAGTCTAGTAGTTCATGTTCATACCTCAGTTAGCTTGCGTTAGCTGACGTTCGTTTACTGTTCAAAACGAAATGTCCCATTGAACTAAAGTTCTGTCTTAACGTCATCTAGCCGGCTAGCAGTAGCTACAGATAGCTCTTGATATCAATGTCTTATAACATTGATTTAATGCGTATTCGAGCTGAGGGCTTGCTGAATGTGAAACGACCAAAGCACTTAACGTTACCAATGGGGTCCCGCTGCAGCGCCGGAGAATCCTTTTGAGCTGGGCTACTAGAGTACACACAGACAGTGGAGCTGTTTGCAGATAGTGAGCATTTTGACTTGTTGCGTGGTGGCGATGTCTC
This sequence comes from Notolepis coatsorum, assembly GCF_963971535.1. Taxonomy (NCBI): domain Eukaryota; kingdom Metazoa; phylum Chordata; class Actinopteri; order Aulopiformes; family Paralepididae; genus Notolepis; species Notolepis coatsorum. Next base: position 94,645,342 of record NC_140178.1, on the reverse strand, counting down.
GCAGTCGCAGATAATACAAGTACAAGTCTAATTATATAATATATATATTTTATAAAAAAAAAAAAAACTTTTTATATAAAATAATTTTTAATTTCTTTTTAATCAAAAACAATCGGTATCGGATCGGTATCGGCCGATATGGATCACGACGATCGGTGATCGGTATCGGTGGCAAAAAACGTGATCGGGGCATCCCTAATGGGTACAGTATACAGCTCAGTCATGAATTGAAAATGGGGGACCCTGATGTAAACAAGACGAAAGTCTTTCTCTGGTCTGCATCCCCTTAACAATTGTATGTATTGAGCTGTACTGTATCAGGGTTAGGGCTGGGCGATATGACGATATTATATAAATATCGGGTACAGTTCATTAACGATACACTTTTTCAACGTATCGTGGATATCGTGATGTTTTGCCCAAGAGGATTGTGTCGCGTCAATCTGTCCACACGTTACTCGTTCATATCTCAGCCTGTGCTGATATATGCCCATTCCGCGGTCTGTTAATAAAGTTTTCAATCAGACAGATGTATGGAAAGGCTTTTATTATAACATTCGTTGTAGTAAAATCATTATGCCTCATTTAGTCATCCTGTGAAGCACTGGTCTCCTACTCGACGGCCGCGGGGAGCTAACGTTAGTAGCTTTGTTGATGTTCAGCACACGGGACATTCAGGAAGTCAAAAACTAATAACGCTTGCCGATTGGTGCTAAGAACAGCAGGGTGGGTGCAAGCGGTGTGACGTCATTGGCAGACTCGACTGTCAATCAAAATGATTATGTTTCCGTCAGAATGAATGAATGAAAAATGTATTAAAAGGTTGCAGAATGGGTACAATACAGTACAGGAGGATGAAGACCAGAAAAAGACTTTCGGCTTTTTTACATAAGGGTCCTCCATTTTCAATTCATCAAAACATTTAGAGACATACATATATACAGTAGTTTCATAAAAATGCTAAAATGCTATTTATTGATTGATTGATTTAGAACTTTAACATATTGCAGAATGGGTACAGTACAGCTCAATACATACAATTGTTAAGGGGATGCAGACCAGAGAAAGACTTTAGTCTTGTTTACATCAGGGTCCCCCATTTTCAATTCATCATATTTCATATCTAAATCATATAATATCTCATATGCAATATATAATCTAATAATCTAAATCTAATATAAAAATGCTAAATGCATGGGTATTTTATTTTGTCTTTAATGTTAGCTTGCAAACTCAAATACTGTCTTGGTAAGCCTCATAATGAATTGTTTGGGGTAAAAAAGAAAAACATCGTGATGTGTATCGTGTATCGCCGAAAGGTCAGAAAATATCGTGATATCATATTTAGGCCATATCGCCCAGCCCTAATCAGGGTCCCCCATTTTCAATTAATCAGGACATACATGACATACAGATAGACAGTACTGCTACATCTATACATTTATGACATACCAGATTTGCAAATACAGTACTGTTTGTGATACAAAAAGAGTCCAGAAAAGAGAGTAGGCCTATATACATTTGACATAGAAACTGTACATTGGAGGAGGTTGGGTAGGTGGGGGGGGGGCTGTACATTGGAGGTGGTTCGGGGGGGGGGGGGTTGGGTAGGAGGGGTGACACCCTTTATAATTCAAACTATTTCAGCCCTGAAATGCATTCTGATAAACTGGATTAAGGATAAGCCTCCATTTTTACAAATGTGGTATAGAGATGGTTTGCTTTTCCTTTTTGCTTGCTTCTTTTTGTTTTGTTTTTGCTTGCTTATGGTGTGGATGATGGCATAGAGATGAACTGGAGGACCCCCCCTCCATTGTCCCAATGTGTGTTTTTGTAATGTAAGTAACTGTACGTGAAAAATATATATAAAAAAATATATATATATAAAAAAAGAACTAAAAAGAACTAAATTAGTTCATTTTTGAAACCATGAACTTTAGTTCAAAAGTTTGAATTATGAACTATGAACTGAACTAGTTCATTTAAAAAATTGTGAACTGTGAACTGAACTAGTTCATGTAGAAAGTGAACTTTCCCAACACTGCACATATTTCTAGGGGCATATGCAAGCAATATGGTCGCACTGTAGAGCCCTGCTTAGAGTAGACGACAGAGTACAGCAACTTGCAATGGGCCTGGTCTACAAGATACATTACACCACTAAGGTACCCATTAGGCTTGGGCGGTATGACGGTATTACGGTATACCAGGGTATTTAGAAATACAGACGGTATTGAAAATCAATACCGTCAAAATCACAGATGCGTTTCAGTTTCCATTACACTGAAACAGAGTTTTGACAGTGGTTGGTTGTAGTGCACACACAGCAGGCGCCAGCAGAGGGCGAGACCAGTCCTCACTAGTGGAGCGAGCACACGCAGAGCTGGTTGTCTACACACAGGAGGACGCAAACGATAGGGGGAAAACCCGCTAAAATCAGTGGTGGAAATTAAATGAGACACGCTTGCCGTTGCTGGTGCTGCGGGCTAACTGGCTATTCTGAGAGCTAACTGTTGTGTATGTGTTCACGCTTTACGGTAATGTTGCGACAGTGCTGTGAAAATACTGTAAAGCGTTAGCTCTCAGAATGGTAGCCAGAAGCCTGCAGCTCCTAGTACTACTATCGTTAGCTCTCAGAATGGTAGCCAGAAGCCCGCAGCTCCTAGTACTACTATCGTTAGCTCTCAGAATGGTAGCCAGAAGCCCGCAGCTCCTAGTACTACTATCGTTAGCTCTCAGAATGGTAGCCAGAAGCCTGCAGCTCCTAGTACTACTATCGTTAGCTCTCAGAATGGTAGCCAGAAGCCCAAAAAAATTTATACATTCACTGTGTTCTGCCTCATTTATTGATGAAACGAAACCAACATCAACACAATGTACCACCAAGAGCGGAGAGTTTATGTCTCTCAAAAAGCGAGAGACTAACGTTACCGCTGTTGTTGTTGTGGTTAGCTTACATGCTAACGTCAATGGGATCGACAATAGCATTGTGGCTAGGCTAGCTCCCATGGCTTAGTAGAGCTAGTTGAATGGATAAACTCCACTCCCATCTCCAGTCCAACACCCTCTATGAACCCCTTCAGTCTGGCTTCCGTCCCGCTCACAGCACCGAAACCGCACTGGTTAAGGTCATCAACGACCTCCTCATCTCCGCTGACTCCAGTGCCCTCAACATCCTGATCCTACTCGATCTCAGTGCAGCCTTTGACACAGTGTGTCACTCCATCCTCCTCCAAAGGCTGCACCAACTGGGTGTTGAGGGCACAGCACTTGACTGGTTCTCCTCCTACCTCACTGACAGACACCAATTCATCTCCCTCTCCGGCCACACCTCCTCCCCCTCCCCAGTCGCACAGGGGGTCCCCCAAGGCTCAGTCCTTGGCCCCCTGCTCTTCATCTGCTACATTCTCCCCCTTGGTCACATCATCCGTAAATACCACCTCAACTTCCACTGTTACGCTGACGACACCCAAATCTACATCAGTACACAATCCCCCCACAGCCCACCCCTCAGTCACATCGAATCATGCATCACCGAACTCCAAACTTGGATGACCCACAACTTCCTCAAACTGAACAGTGACAAGACTGAACTTCTCATCATTGGCACCAAAACCACCCTCACCAGATCCGGACCCATCACACTCACCATCAACGACTCCACCATCACCCCCTCCCCCCTAGTCCGCAACCTTGGTGTCCTCCTTGACCCCACCCTCTCACTTGACCCCCACGTCCGCTCCATCGTAAAAATATCCTACTTTCACCTCCGCAACATCGCAAAAATCCGTCACTGCCTCTCCCCCCCCGCTGCTGAATCCCTCATTCACACCTTCATCTCCTCCCGCCTGGACTACTGCAACTCCCTCCTCACTGGTATCACCTCCCGCTCCCTCCATAAACTGCAAATGGTCCAAAATTCAGCCGCCCGCCTCCTCACTAACACCCGGTCCCGCGAACACATCACTCCTGTCCTCCACTCCCTCCACTGGCTCCCGATCAAACACTGCATTAACTTTAAAACACTACTCCTCACCTTCAAAGCCCTCCACAGCCTGGCCCCCCCCTACCTGACTGATCTCCTTCTCCCCTACCGCCCCACCCGTTCCCTCCGGTCCTCCTCCACTGCCTCCCTCACTGTCCCGACATCCAAGCTTAAAAACTTCGGAGATCGGGCCTTCTCTCGCACTGCACCCCGACTCTGGAACTCCCTCCCCCAGTCCATCAGAGACTCCCCTACACTCTCCACCTTCAAAGCTCGCCTCAAAACCCACCTGTTCTCCCTTGCCTTCAACCCCCCCCCACCCCTAAACCCCCCCCTCCCCTCCAACCTGATTGATATCTGTCTCCAGTCTTTTTTGTGCTATCAGGCTGTCTCCCCTGTTCCCCCCATGGTCTCATGTTCCTTTTGTTTTTGTTTCTTTGTTGTTTTTGTTTTTGTTTCTTCGCTTTCATTTCTTTGTTTGTACCCCTGCTCCCGACTACTGTCAGCGACTTCGGGTTATTGAGAAGCGCTATATAAATTAAATTAATTATTATTATTATTAGAATGGGTACAATTACAATACGGCTCAATACAAACAATTGTTAAGGGGCCCAGGGGGTGTAGACTGTTGTTGTTTGGCTTCTGGCTACCATTCTGAGAGCTAACGTTACTAGGATGCTGCGAGCCGGCCATCATTCAGTGATTTGTTTACTTGGTAACACAGGTTGCCCCCCCCCCCCCCCCCCCCGCTAATGAAAATGAAAGTCATACCGTCATATACCGTATACCGGGGTATTATGTCATCAAGGTATGACTGTATGAAAAAAATGATACCGCCCAAGCCTAGTACCCATGTACATGTCAAAATACTTCCCAACGGTCAGTGAATACCACGACCACAACACCAGAGGGAGTGCCACAAATTAGGGCTGGGCGACATGGCAAAAAATCATATTGCGATAACGATATGATAATGTTATCATATCACTCGATATCGATAATTATCGAAATTGTTATAAGTTAAAAAAATAAAAATATATATATTTTTTAAGATGTATGTGTATTTTGCAGAAATTCTTTGTCGTTGCCGCCATCTTTATTGTTACATCCCCTCACACTCCATTTCTCAGGCTGCAGCTGGTTTAAAAGCTAAAGTAAACCGGCTTCTCTGCTGGCTGTGGCTCCAGGGGAGTTGAACAGTTCTGGCTCTGCTAGTTTCTTTTCTATCTTTTGGCGTTTTTATGGTGGACAAACCACCAACTACTGTGTACAGACGGTTTCAAACTGTATTTTAAATTAGAAAGCAAACAAAATAAATGGACAAGAGAAAAAGAAATCTCAATTTGGTCAGTATTGTCATTTGGACAAGCAAAGCCATTACTTTAAGTTGCAGGCAAGAAATGTCCACTCTCTGGTTTTAAAACTGCCCTGTTGCAGGTCAAAAAGAAAAAAACGATTTTTTTTCTTTTCGATATCGATTATTAAAATATATCGCAATATTTATCGTTATCGTTATTAGGGATGCACGATATTGATTTTTTGACACCGATACCGATAACTTTATGCTCCTCAAGCCAATACCGATACCGATAACCGATATTTATTGTATTATAATATTTTTTTAACTGTATATATATATATATATATATATATATATATATTTTTTTTATCATTTTTTTTTTTTTTTGTATTTATAAGCTCCGACGTCATCGGTACTGCTATCGGTACTCGAGAAATTATGGAGTTGAATTTAAACGTCGCAAACTAATCTTGTTGGCAGTTGTCTGCGCGGGGAGCTCTGTGCTCTCTGCCTGCAGTGTGCTCTCTCCTCTCTTCCCCTCCCACACACACACACACACACACACACACACACACACACACACACACTCACTCACTCACTCACTCACACACACACAGACACGGGTGCTGCGCTGCCGAGTAGGCTACAGACAGCTCTGCTCTCATAATGGCGGACAGAACGAAATGTTCAAAAGTCTGGGTCTATTTTACTAAAGTCGATCTATCTATCTCTCCTCCCTCGGTCTCTCTCTGCCTGCGCGAGCGGGCTGTGCTCTTACACACACTCACTCTCACACACACACACACACACAGGTGCTGCCGAGTAGACAGCTCTGCTCTCGACAGCACCCGTGTGTGTGTGTGTGTGTGTGTGAGTGAGTGTGTGTAAGAGCACAGCCCCCTCGCGCAGGCAGAGAGAGACCGAGGGAGGAGAGATAGAAAACGGCCAACAAGATTAGTTTGCAACGTTTAAATTCCTCAAAAAAAGTCTGGGTCTATTTTACTAAAGTCGATGCTGACAACGCTCGTTGCCACAAGTGCAACAAGACATTTGCCAGTAATGTATAAGCGCTGGTACTTGTCAATGTGGCTGGCGGGGAGATAACGTTAGCTCCGAGTAGAGTACATTGCTGACAATCCAGAGGTAAATAAACGAACAAGAGCTTCTGATTGGTGGTAAGAAGAAGAGGTGGGTGCAAGCCGTGGGACGTAATTGGCAGATCGACTGTCTGTCTCCGAATGTAACGTGACTACGTCACAGCCAAGAAAGGGAGCGCTGGATTTGTGAAAAACTCCCTGTTCCTAAACCACACGCTATCAGTTTTACCACAGTACTGGCAAAACGGGAGGAGGCTATAATAAAAACAAGCGCCCTTCATCCAAATCCACCCACACCGGATTTCTTTTAACCAAGAAATGTATTATATGTTATCGGAGCTATCAATAACGTTATCGAGTTTATCGGGATGACGTCATAATTGCCGATAATTATCGTGCATCCCTAATCGTTATATCGCCCAGCCCTACCACAAATCATGTTCAACCCAGATTCGGCACAAACAAGGGTCTAAACACCTTTTTTGCAATTATGCCACATCATTGTGGAACGCCCTACCCACAGCTGTAAAAAAAAATTAATCCCTACCCACCTTCAAAACCGCTCTCAAAGAGCACCTACAGGAGGCTGCAATTTGAAACTGGCCCCCGTAAATGTCCAAACCCTCCCATCCCATCCCATCCCATCCCACCCCTCCCCCCACCCACCACCTCCCAATGTACAGTCTCCTCCCCCTCGTATGTATTTATTTTCTGTTAGGATCTTTGTTTAACAGTACTGTATATTTGCATATCGTGTATGTCACAATTGTAACAGATCTGTATGTCATAAATGCCATGATATATCTGTATATCTGTATGTTGTGTATGTCATAAATGTCATTATGAATTGAAAATGGGGGACCCTGAAAGTCTTTCTCTGGTCTGCATCCCCTTAACAATTGTGTGTATTGAGCTGTACTGTATTGTACCCATTCTACAATCTATTGTGTTCAATCAATCAATGAATCAATCAATCAAACTTGTTCAACCTCATGTCACATTGACTTACCTGGTGAATCTTCATAGTCCCGGGCACTGTATTCAGGGATGGAGGAATCAAATCCTGGGCCGAAATGATCTCATCCTCTGTTACTATGTATAGCCTTACAGATGAGTGTGTTGCCAGTTGCTCATGCAGTGTGTTGGTGTCTGGGATGCTAGTTCCATAAGCAACAAGCCGGTCTGCTAGGTTTTTGAGTGCACCCCCTACCCCATCAGGGGCACCCTTGCCATGAGATGCCTCTGAGAAGTTCCAGGTGACGTATTCAAACCCTCTCATGAAAGGCACTGTCGAGGCCAGATAGAACGCCGTCTTGTTGCGGTACTGGGAAGTGGGTCCATCTGAAATAAAATGGATGTGCTTCACTTCTGGATGTTCCTCCCGGATGGACTTGAGCACTGGATTAAGATGAGCCCACGTTGCAACAGCATCATGCTTTAGGGATGCTGACAGAGAGGCAAAAGACACATCCCCCACTCAGGTATTTGACCCCACTGTATGAAGCGTCACTTGCTGGTTCCCGCCACCAAAGTGGGTGTCTTTCACTTCCCTGGTGTACTTACAGCTATAGTTAGTGTGGGTGACACTATTGTAAAGATACTATTTATTTATTATTTATTCCGCCGATTTTTGTCCAGTAACTCCTGCCAGAGCTTTTTTTGGTCCAACTCGAGTTGCTATTACTTTTTGGAACGTTTCACTGCACCGTTTGGCTACAAATCGACTTTAAACACGAACTTTTGGTCCAGAACATTCTAGAACATTTGTGATGTCACAGTAACTTGTCATAATAGAACATTTGTGATGTCACAGTATGATGTCATAATAGAACATTCTAGAACATTAGTGATGGCACAGTATGATGTCATAATAGAACATTAGTGATGTCACACTATGATGTCATAATAGAACATTCTAGACACAGTATGATGTCATAATAGAACATTCTAGAACATTTGTGTTCTATATATAGAGCAATTCTAACAATTCTCTCAGTTCTCATTCTGAAGAAGAATCAGGACTGACACATAGACTGAAGCCTGCATTTCTCAAACAAGAGGCCTAAGGTGAGTGTCCACAATTTAATGTTCTAGAATGTTCTATTATGACATCATACTGTGACATCACAAATGTTCTAGAATGTTCTATTATGACTAGGGATGTCTGATATTATCTGCCTACCGATATTATTGGCCGATATCGGCATTAAAATGTGATATCGGAAAATATCGGTATCTGTTTTCAATATTTTCTTTTTATAAATATTTCTAGAACCTTTATTTACCCAGGCAAGTAAGAACAAATTCTGATTTTATTTATTGTCAAAAGTATGCATAATGTTGTGTTAATTCCACAACAAGAGATATGTAATGTTAATTACCTGAAATTATTCAGTTTTTTGGGGGGGAAACCCTGCATATATCGGTATCGTAAATTAAGAGTTGGACAATATCGGTATATCGGTATCGGTAAAAAAGCCAATATCGAGCATCCCTAATTATGACATCATACTGTGACATCACAAATGTTCTAGAATGATCTATTATGACAGCATACTGTGACATCACAAATGTTCTATTATGACATCATACTGTGACATCACAAATGTTCTAGAATGATCTATTATGACAGCATACTGTGACATCACAAATGTTCTAGAATGTTCTATTATGCCTCATACTGTGACATCACAAATGTTCTAGAATGTTCTATTATGACTAGGGATGTCTGATATTATCTGCCTACCGATATTATCGGCCGATATCGGCATTAAAATGTGATATCGGAAAATATCGGTATCTGTTTTCAATATTTTCTTTTTATAAATATTTCTAGAACCTTTATTTACCCAGGCAAGTAAGAACAAATTCTGATTTTATTTATTGTCAAAAGTATGCATAATGTTGTGTTAATTCCACAACAAGAGATATGTAATGTTAATTACCTGAAATTATTCAGTTTTTTGGGGGGGAAACCCTGCATATATCGGTATCGTAAATTAAGAGTTGGACAATATCGGTATATCGGTATCTGTAAAAAAGCCAATATCGAGCATCCCTAATTATGACATCATACTGTGACATCACAAATGTTCTAGAATGATCTATTATGACAGCATACTGTGACATCACAAATGTTCTATTATGACATCATACTGTGACATCACAAATGTTCTAGAATGATCTATTATGACAGCATACTGTGACATCACAAATGTTCTAGAATGTTCTATTATGCCATCATACTGTGACATCACAAATGTTCTAGAATGTTCTATTATGACTAGGGATGTCTGATATTATCGGCCGATATCGGCATTAAAATGTGATATCGGAAAATATCGGTATGTTTTCAATATTTATTTTTTTAATTTTTTTTAACATTTCTAGAACCTTTATTTACCCAGGCAAGTAAGAACAAATTCTGATTTAATTTATTGTCAAAAGTATGCATAATGTTGTGTTAATTCCACAACAAGAGATATGTAATGTTATTTACCTGAAATTATTCAGTTTTTTGGGGGGGAAACCCTGCATATATCGGTATCGGAAATTAAGAGTTGGACAATATCGGTATCGGTAAAAAAGCCAATATCGAGCATCCCTAATTATGACATCATACTGTGACATCACAAATGTTCTAGAATGATCTATTATGACATTATACTGTGACATCACAAATGTTCTAGAATGTGCTATTATGTCATCATACTGTGACATCACAAATGTTCTAGAATGTTCTATTATGACAGCATACAGTAACATCACAAATTTTCTAGAATGATCTATTATGACTGCATACTGTGACATCACAAATGTTCTAGAATGTGCTATTATGACATCATACTGTGACATCACAAATGTTCTAGAATGTTTATTATGACATCATACTGTGACATCACAAATGTTCTAGAATGATCTATTATGACAGCATACTGTGACATCACAAATGTTCTAGAATGTTCTATTATGACATCATACTGTGACATCACAAATGTTCTAGAATGTTCTATTATGCTATCATACCGTAACATCACAAATGTTCTAGAATGTCTATGACATCATACTGTGACATCACAAATGTTATATTATGACATCATACTGTGACATCACAAATGTCCTATTATGACATCATACTATGATATCACAAATGTTCTAGAATGGTCTATTATGACATCATACTGTGACATCACAAATGTTCTAGAATGTTCTATTATGACATCATACTGTGACATCACAAATGTTCTAGAATGTTCTGCCATTCATTCTTTATGACCAACATTTCCCGTTTAAAGTCGATTTGTAGCCAAACGGTGCGGTGAAACTTTCCAAAAAGTTATAGCAACTCGAGTTGGACCAAGCCGTTTTTTTTTAATCCACCTTTTCACCCTTTATTTTCTATTTTTCTCCCATCCCAATTTCGCCTCGCCAATTCTCCCTTCAATTCACCCCTCGAACCCAGCATCTCCTGCGTTAGTGGCGAGCGTCTTGCCCACTGCGCCACTTACTGGTGCTGGATGTTATACACATGAATGGCCAGTATATTTACATGGTCCTGAGTGAGGTCAACAAGTTTGTCGATAGATGTGTGTCTTCTCCAGTGCTGTGTTTTTGACATTCGTCTCCTCCAGTGCACCATCTTTTCCCTTTTTTGTGATTTTACCTGTCCGGGTAACCCACTGGTCCCAGGAAATTATGTTTCCCTTGGTTGATGGATCAATAGTTGTAGGGAAGGTTTTGCCTTGGCATTGAATGCACATTCCTGCATCACTTGAGCTGCAGACACAGAACTCAACTATTTCAGTTGTGGATGGTGTGGCAACAATCCCAAGCTGGTGAAGCTTCTTGATTTTTTATTGGAAATTCTCGTGGATTTTGCAGGCACAGGTTTCTCTTTGGGAAATGTTGGGTCTCACGGCCCAAAAGGGCTTCAGTCTGCAGAACTGAGCCCTTGAGAGTTTGTAGCGAGGATGCTGACTGAAACATTTTACATGTAGTCTCTCCATAGTGTCAGTCAGTGCGGACTTCCCCTGTTTTGCCATTGATGACGGTTGAGTTGTCATCCTGGTGCAAGAAACGACTCACAACATGTCCCATCAATTGTCTCTGGCTGTTGTTGGGCAGGGTCTTGGGCTCTCTCCGGTGGGTGGCTCTCTTCTCAATGGTGCCTATCAAAGGTGCTGGTCCTTTTTTGTTTTTTCTTGTAGCCTTCTAAGCTGCTTCGTTAGGTTAGAGTATTTTCGGGACTGGATTTCCAGTTGATCTTTTGTCGCCCTCAGTTTTGACCTCAGTGAGGTTATGGTTGCCTTCCTTTTTCTTCCTGCTTTGGGGGTGGAGGTCTGCTCTGGTGTTGGGCAGTTCAAAGGTGGCTCGGGAGGGCTTGGTACTACCTGGACATCCTGCATCCTCCTTTGTCTTCTTGCTTTGGGGGTGGACGTCTGCTCTGGTGTTGGGCAGTTTGATGGCAGTTCTGGTGGGCTTGGTGGTACCGGTAGGCCTCCATCTTGCTCCGGTACCTGTGCGGCATCTGGCTCATTGATGGAGGGAGGGGTCAAATCCAAGATGGCATTCAGTGTTTTATTTTTAGCATAATGCCTGTTTGAATTTTCTCTCCATTGTTTTTGTTTCCTTTCATATTGTTTGGAGGTAAGATCTTCCATTTTCTTGATCTTACCATTTTCCTTCGTTTTTGATATCTAGAAATGGAAAGGAAGCATACCATAAAATTAGGAAAAACATATATGGACAGACCCTACACTAGTGTGTGACATCATATGTGTGTCCTACAGTAGGGTTCTCTCTCTGTGTGTGTGTGTGTGTGTGTGTGTGTGTGTGTGTGTGTGTGTGTGTGTGTGTGTGTGACACACGTGTGGTGTGGTGTGTGTGTGTGTCCTACAGTAGGGACTGAAATGGCTTACAAAGTGCGAGTGTGTACACATCCTCTAGTAAGGGCCAGAAAGCTGGACATCCTATCAACTAAATGGCTTGTATGAGGCTTCCTATAAACTAGCATGTTTGCTAATGACTGTACCATTTCCAACCCCCCTAACCTCTCTCTCTCCTTCCTTCTGTACTCGTCCAGCAGGTCAGGGTTGTTGTAAACCTTTTCTCTGAATTTTGCTAGCCTAGCCTTTGCTAACGCTTTCTTTTTCTCAGTGGCTGACTGTCTGCAATGAAACAGGAAAGTTAGTAAATTACATCAAAATGAACTGTTGATGATACACATTTTATTATTACTATGTAATTACAACCTTATGAACACTTAATGTTGAAGTGTTACCAACTATTACTATTTAATGACAAAGTTATGTGATGTGTTACCAAATTCTCATTGCAGAAAGAGAAGTTCTCATTACCGAAACACCCATTAAAATGTTGCGGTATATGAGAAGTGTGTTGCGGAGGATGAGAGGAGTTAGCATTTTTAGCTAACAATGGAGAAGCCATGATGACATCGGCAAAAAAATGTCATGGTACATGTTAGGAATGTATTAACCTTTGTATTGATCAAATATTGATGATCAAAACTAATAAAGTAATACTTCATGTTTCAGTAATGAGAATACATTTTGTCGTGTGCAAGGGCTGAAGCGGGAAGTTAGAACTTTTAAGTGTTAACCATTGAGGTGACTTCACTTACCTTGTAGCCATCTTCTAGCTTGTCTTCTTTGTGATGCATCATGCGACAATACAACCTTATTTAAAAAATACTGTAGTCTTAACAGGAAGGTGAAAACTGTTGCAGAGAATGAGAACTGCATCCATGGACATTATGTTTTCCACAAAAAAATCATTAATTTGTAAATTTTATTGTATAATTCATCAGAATTTCCTTGACACAAATAAATAAACAATATTAATAAAGTTTTAGAGAAACATTTTGAGTTTATTAAATATAAAATTAAGTCAATGGTCCATAGAAATCAATGTGGACGCATTGCGCTAATGAGAATTTAGGCACAAAATGTACTAAAATATTAAAATAATTAATTGTTATGAGTAAACAACTCATTGTACAAGAAAGAGCACATTTTTATCTTTAATATTATGTTTTGTTTACTTAAATAAATGGTAACCTTTATTTAGAAAAGATCACGGCTAGGGATGTCCGATATTATCGGCCTACCGATATTATCGTCCGATATTGGCATTAAAATGTGATATCGGAAAGTATCGGTTTAAAAAAAAAAAACAATAAAAAAAAAAAAACTTTTCTGTAACCTTTATTTACCCAGGCAAGCAAGTAAGAACAAATTCTGATTTTATTTATTGTCAAAAGTATGCATAATGTTGTGTTAATTCCAGCCACGTTGGAACTTTAAATCGGTAGGGGGTGCTGGGGGGTCGCCAGATGATTAATTTTTTTAATTTTTTTTTGGTCAGGCCACTGAACTTAGAAGCAGGCCAGGCCAGTGTTTCTAGTTGCACCAGCGCAATAGTTAGATAACCTAGGTGGGGAACAACCAGGAGATCACTGCAACTCACACAAGTTGGAGAACTATCTCTCTCTCTCTCTCTTGCTCTCACACACACACAAAGGGAGCCGCATGTGATTGGTGGAGGCAGGATCCTTACGAAAAACTGCTAATCATTGACACATGCTAGCCAATAATCCCCCCCAGAAAAATGTACTTTGCATTTGATATATTGCAAATATATGCCATCACACACACTGGCATTTAAAGGTCAACCTCCACGTTGTATTTTTGTTCAATAAACAATGTGGACTAGGCCAACAGTGACTTTCATGAAGAATTGTAAAAAAAAGTATTGAAATTGACCCAGTTTTAGCGTTTTTATCAAAACATTTTGTCTGCCCAACACAATCAACATGCACTTGCATATTTTAATCAATGGTTTATAACGTGCACGTGTAATGTCGTCACAACAGGTATTGGTCACCAGGGGTATCACCAGGGGGCGCTGAGAGTCACACAGCTAGTGGCAGGCAGAGAGCCTTGCTACCATAGATATATGCTTGCTACTACTAGCCGAATGGAAATGTATCTGTTTCACCTCACTATTGCTCCGTGATTATAGCCATCCATCCATCTCTAAAGCTAACCACGTTACCATATTTGTAATAATGTAAATCATTGTGTCGTTGTACACATTGTGTTTATAACGTTAGTAGATAACATAGCTTAGCTTGGTAGCTATTGTGCTAACAACATATCCCGACATCCGGCTCGCTGGCCGGCATGAACGGCCGACCCAAAATGGTTCTCTCCTCTCTGTACACCCCGACCCGACCCCACGGGTGCCCTGCCGGGGGGCCCATGGACGCGACGGCGGCGGCAGCCGCAGGGCGCCCGAGCCCGCAAAGGCTAGTGTTACACGATAGCTATGAGCTAACTAGCGCTGCGGGCTCCGGCGCCCTGCGGCCGCCGCTGTTGTCGAGTCCACAAGCTTCACTCTGTGCATCAGTCACGAAAGGGGCTATGATGAGCTTGGCAAGCCAGAGTAAAACACAGTTTTCATTCAATCAATCAATAACAACATTAACCAGACTCTCGTTGTGTCTATTATGCTAACGCTAACGTTACCTCATTGTGTCTATTCTACACAGATAGCCTCTCGTGTCTATCTGCTAACGTTAGCATTAGGCTAACTAACGTTACGTCCCTAACCCCCAACAACAAGCGTAACTAATCAGCGATCTTTTTGTCAGACTAAACTCTCCGCTCGGTGGCAAATTGTGTTGATGTCGGTTTTGTTTCATCAATAAATGAGGCAGAATACACAGTGACTGTATCCTTTTTTATTGCACTCGTTTCTTGCTGCAAACATACAAAAGATATCCTACGCGAGACATTAAAGATGGCGGAGCGGACATTCTGTTTTCGTTCAGACTCCCCAAACAGTGACGTCACGCGTCTCTCTTCTGACCAATCAGTGGTCTGCAGTTTTTCACGTGTCATTTCTGGAGCTCTCATGCTGATCACCAGCAGCCCCGCCTCCCCACACGGAGACAAACTGAGTACTTTATTTTAGTGGAAAAGCAACATTAGATTCGGCTCATTAATATGCAAGCCACACCTGTTGTGACGTCGGCGTTTTGATAAGCTTTTTTGATTCGCGCGTGCATGTTATTCGTGCGTGGACCTTTTTAACTCTTTCAGAGTGGCATTTCCGGTGTCAAATGGAAATAAATAAATAATGAAATTATATACCAATGATGTAAACTACCCATAATTGATCAGTAGGGTTTAACCTAGAGGTTGGCCTTTAAAGGGTTAGAATTATAAAATGAATATGTGGTGTTATGATCAGGGCTGAAGTTGAATAAAATATTGTATTTATCAATTACAAAAAACTGAAAATCCATAAAAATCTGTGTTGTTGCTAATCATACTTATGCTAGCCTGTTTTTTAACAATAATTTGTGATGCCTTCACAAACACTGGCATTTAAAGGGTACAAATAAAAAAAGAATCCTGCACCAGAATGCAGGAAATGAAGTCTTTGTAACAAAAAAATTCCTGGTAGGGGACCCCCTGCTTAAAAAGTGGCCTGACTGGGGCTATATTTCCTGGCCTGAATGATTTCCCCAGTCCGGCCCTGGTTAAAAGCCTCCAATGCTTATTAGTGTGTGTGCGTTTGAACGTTTGCATGTTTCAACCATACATTTCCGTTTACAATTTTTTATTTTCTTTTACCTCCTATTTTTTTTTACACCTTTTTCTTTTGGGTCGCGGCCTGAAAAGTTTGGGAACCCCTGGTCTAGCCTGTACCCCCCAGACATGTTGCTGGCCCCGTCAAAACAGTATCCTATCAGCCTCTCCATGGGCAGGTCGAGGCGTAAAAGTATTTTATACACAAAAACAGCGTCTCGGCTGTTGTGTCTGGGCCGGGCATTGTAAAAACCCCAAAAGAAGTTCTGAGCTTCCAAGTTGTCATCGGCGAACTGTATATTACATGAGAATTGTTCTTTTCCAGTGAGTGACATCAGTGGTTCCGTCAGCGCTCAAGCCAAAGAATGGGCTTTTGGATGCTTTGCCTCTAATTTGTCGCTGAATATCATGGGCAAACAGCTGTAAGATTTCGTTTTGGATGTTGTTGGACAAACTTATAATATACAGTGTTACAGTTATACAGTTACAGTATATACAAATATATAAATACTGTCATAAAAAAAAACATAAAAAAAAATATATATATATATTTTTGCAATAACTGAGGGGCGGGTGGTGCAGCACCCCCCGCACCCCCTCCCTTCCAACGTGCCTGGTTAATTCCACAACAAGAGATATGTAATGTTAATTACCTGAAATTATTCCGTTTTTGGGGGGGGGGGGGGAGGGAACCCTGCATATATCGGTATCGGTTGATATTGGTATCGGAAATTAAGAGTTGGACAATATCGGTATATCGGTATCGGTAAAAAAGCCAATATCGAGCATCCCTAATCACGGCCATGGTAAATCATTGATTTCATGAGAATGACCCCGCTAACACTGCCAATTGTGTTAGTATGGACGGTCGGCCAACCCGGAAGCACCACAGCTGGATTCGATCCCACTGTCTCTGTGGTGGTAGACAGACGCTTAGTCCGCTGCACTACCCGGCCGCCCTATAAATGTATGTTATGGCAATTCATGATGTATTATTTTTGTAATGTCTCTCTCTCTCTCTCTCTCTCTCTCTCTCTCTCTCTCTCTCTCTCTCTCTCTCTCTCTCTCTCTCTCTTATGTATATAGGTATTAATCATTGTCACTGTAATGCTCTCTCACTTTCTGTTACAACCTCTCTCCCCTCCTACTCCTTCCACTAAGCGCTTGTCTCTCTCTCTTGTCTCTCCTAGGTGATGTCCTGGTCATGTGTGCAGCTTGCTCGCTGTGTATGGAGATGTTTTTAACAGACACAGTTCTGGAGGACTCAGGAACACCACACTGGGCTGGAGAAGCCTCATAAACACACACACTCCCTCACGCACTTGCACATACACACACACACACACCCTCTCCACCGCCGTGCTGTGAGACACAAACGCACGGACACAGAACAGACTCTTCACCCTGAAGCGCACATACACCCAGAGTGTGTGTGTGTGACTCACCCTCGACTCCCGTGAGTCCCAGCTCCTCTCCCGTGTGAGTGTGTACATAGTGTGTCCTCCCCCCCTCCCCTCCCCCCTCCCCCCTCCTCCGCCGCCACCATGCCGAGCTCCACGATCCGCCGGCAGATGAAGAACATGGTCAACAACTACTCGGACGCCGAGAAGAAGGTGCGCGAGTCCACGTCCAACGACCCCTGGGGGCCGTCGTCCTCGCTCATGTCGGAGATCGCCGACCTCACCTACAACGTGGTGGCCTTCAGCGAGATCATGGGCATGATCTGGAAGCGGCTGAACGACCATGGCAAGAACTGGCGCCACGTCTACAAGGCGCTGACGCTGCTCGACTACCTGATCAAGACGGGCTCGGAGCGCGTGGCGCTGCAGTGCAAGGAGAACATCTTCGCCATCCAGACGCTGAAGGACTTCCAGTTCATCGACCGGGATGGCA
Source organism: Notolepis coatsorum (assembly GCF_963971535.1). NCBI lineage: Eukaryota > Metazoa > Chordata > Actinopteri > Aulopiformes > Paralepididae > Notolepis > Notolepis coatsorum. The sequence continues at coordinate 94,627,453 of NC_140178.1, read as the reverse complement.
AGGACCAGGGCATCAACGTGCGGGAGAAGAGCAAGCAGCTGGTGGTCCTGCTGAAGGACGAGGACCGGCTCAAAGGAGAGAGGTAGGGCTCAAAATAATAATCATAATAACTAGTGATGCACGATATATCGGCCGCCGATATAATATCGGCCGATATGGCCGTTTTTTTGTACACATCGGTATCGGTGTGATATCAAGATAGGGCAAAAAGAAAAAAATATATATATATTTTTTTATCTTTTTTTATTTTTATACATGTTTTTACCTTAAATAGTTTCAAAATATCTGTCATTTCTGAAAATAAGTTACAAAAGTAAAAGAAAATGCTTTTTGGAAAATAGCTATTTATTTGATTATCATAAAAAAGATTTTTTTTCTTTTTCTTATGTTGTGGGACTTGTACAGCACTTTGGTAAACGTTGTTGTTTTTAAATGTGCTCTATAAATAAAGTGGATTGGATTAATTAATTAAGTAGCCCCTTTCGTGACTGTGACGCAGCCAACAAGGTTTCACTCGGCTGCCCTGCCTGGGTGCAGTGGGGCTGCTCTCACAGCCAACGACATGACATTACATAATTATGTTGCAACCTTCGTCTATCAAGCAAACAATTATATAAATATTTATATGTAGTTGATAGAGACAAAGGCAGAATTCGACTTAATTAAGCACGTTTTATTAAGACATATTTTTATATGGGTCGGGACACATTAAAAAAGCAGCACAATGAACACAAATCTGTCCGTCTTAGATAACAAACGGCATTGCTTCGCTTATTCGTCGACATGTCTGCTGCACATGTCCTTGTTGTTTTCAACACAGATAATCTCCACGTGCTTGTTGTAGAGAGGTGGAGTCGAGGCGCCGCTTACTTTCGTTTCATTGGAATGGAGGCGGGAAGGCGCCGCTTACTTTCGTTTCATTGGAATGGAGGCGCAAGATTTGGAGGCAAAAAATAATAATTAAAAAAATAATTAAAATTATTATAATTTTTTTACTTCGATTTTTTTTATGTTCGAAGCTTGTGCCATCGAACGAAGCTTCGAAGTATTTAAGACAGTCCTAGTTAGGACAGGCTGAAAGCAGAGGTAGGGTTAGGACAGGCTGACAGGAGAGGTAGGGTTAGGACAGGCTGAAAGGAGAGAGGTAGGGTTAGGACAGGCTGACAGGAGAGGTAGGGTTAGGACTAGGGATGGGCATTTTAAAGAAAAATCTAGATCGATTGATCGCATGCTATACTCGATTGATTGTGTATTACTCAAAAAGTATTTTTTTAACAAAAAATATATATTAGATTCTTAAAAAAAAATCTTTTACTTATTTTTGTTCATTCACGTATATATGTTTAAGGAAAACAACAAACAGTTATAATCTTACACATACATGTGAAAAGATTAAAAAAATATATATATATATATATATATATCATAAAAATGTATAATTTCGATTTTATTTATTTTTTCTCGATTTTTCTCATAGCTACGAGTTTACTCACGCCCATCCCTAGTTAGGACAGGAGAGGTAGGGTTAGGACAGGCTGACAGGAGAGGTAGTAGGGGTGGGGGGAAAAATCGATACGTAGTAGTATCGCGATACTTTGCGTGGCGATACTGTATCGATACAGGGACGCCAAGTATCGATATTTAATTATTCATTTTTCTTTTCCGTATAAGGAAGCTGCATTGTTCATTTCAATACCTGTAATAGTACAGTAGTCCACACACACACACGTGCATTCAGTTAAGTTCAGTTTGTCCAGTACATGCAACACAGATTACAGTGTTTTAGGGCTGACCCCTATTAGTTGATTAGTCGACTAATCGGTCAAAAGGAGCCGTAGTCGACTGCCAACCTCTTAGTCGAATACAAAACAAAAATAAAAAAAATAATTATAATTTTTTTTTTATTCTTTCCAAAAGAAAAGAGGCCTAGAAGCGTGGCTAACACTAATGACACTCATACCAGAGGCTAACTGCCTACGAAAACAGGCACAGAGGCACTGAAAGAGGATTTCACCCATCTAATGAACACACTAGACTAGACAAATATCAAGATGTATCCATCAGTGGACCAATTGCATGCTTTTGCAGAGGACAAGAAGCCTTCAGTCGACTCCTTCAGATCCCCACAGCCCAAATGGAATGATAATAAAAAAAAAAAAAAAAATTATATTATATTATATATATATATATTTTTTTGTCGCCCAATAGTCGACTAAAGGCAAATTTTGGCCAATCATAGTCGACCATTCTTAGTCGGGGACAGCCCTACAGTGTTTACATCTGTCTGCTTGAGAAAATACCATGTTCTGCAATAAAAATTATTGAAGTGAGATGAACAGACTGAACTTTATTTTATTAGATAAAACATGTTGACAAAGTTTTACTTTGCAGTTGAAAAAAGGTAATAAATAAAATGTGATCAACACTTACTGTAACTGAGGGGTACAATTCCCTGACTGTATTGATAAGTATGGTATCATTAAACCACTACCGCTTTATGTACTTTAACTACTGGCCACACAGTACATGATATAGATATGATGAACACTTTCCCACCATGAAACCAAGTCCACACAAATGTATAAGTCGAATATTTAATATATAGCAAAGGGTATATACAACGTTCACTTAATGACATTTATGATTTGAATGCACTTGTAAGGCAAATGAGTATTCGTAGGCAAATCAACATTGAATGTCCAATCTCTGGTTACGCAGGAAGCAAGTATACAACCTGGTTCTTTAGGGAACTATAGCGATGGTACTTAATGATTATAGCTGGATATACTAAAGGGGGTCCCGCTGGTTGTAAGTCAGTAGGGGGGGGGGGGGTTAGGAGAGCCGCTGGCGATATCCCATCTGGCCAACGATTTCTTGGGAGAATTCAGAGTGCTGAACACGGTGCCCACAGAACCTTGGTCCACAGATGAATACCGTTGGGCCCTCTTGTAGACGGTAGCTGCCGGTCCACAACGAAGAGACGTGAGGCGACCTCACTCGGGTTAGAGCGCCGTCTCACCTGGACTCCTCTCGGGGGTAGTTCCAACACTTACCAGTGTTGGCTGTTATCCATGGCATAATCAAAGCACCCAAAGCAAGTAGATAATCCAAGCCGTGTAGGGCTCGCCGTCGTCCGGGTAAGGTAATCCAATGTGCAGGTCCACTCGTCCTAGCCCAGAACTCCTCGGATGAAAGCACCACACGTGGTCTGCCCAGCCTGGTTAAGACTCTAGATAACGCGAGGAAACGATGGGGGTACTGCTCACTTTATAACTCTAACCGAACGATGCACCATACATAATAGACTATTATTAACTTAATAGAAATACGTCCCACTCGACGGTATAGTGCCAAACTATGACAATTCAACTATTAATCCACATGATGTCTCAATGCCATTCTGAGGCCAAGTTGACCATACTGCACCACACGTGTATCGTGGGTGAGGCTTAACGTCTTGCCACTAGGTTGGAGGGTAAAGAACTAAGGGCTAAGGGACTAAAAGGAAAGTTCTACTTTACTTGCGCCCAGGGGAGGAAATTAGGCCACTTTACTCGCCAATTGCGAGTATTTTTTACGTTTGGCGAGTAATTCATGAAGAGCACTCGCCAGTCTGGCGAGTACTAGTAATTACAAAACAAAACAAAAAAATCATTCTGCAATCTGCTGATTCGCTCACTGACACAAACCGAACTCTGACTCCCCCCTTGATTCCTCCCATTTGCGCCACATAATAATCAGACCATAACCAATGAACATCATCGTTGTACAGATGCGCTCTAAGCTCCTCCAATGAACACTCGTTTTCTAGAAGATGCCGCCCATCTAGGGGAAGTGGACAGACCACTGCGCGCAGACCTACAAACTCCTGCCACCGGCAGCCGGCTTGACAACGTAGACAAACTTACAAAAACACATGAGTGGATGAAAATAATTGCATGTAGAGTCGTCGCTTTCGGATATCGGTGCGGTCTGACATGGGGGCGAACAACAGCACGCGACGCGTCTCCTTCGAGTCGGATGAGAATGACAAGTCAACCAGCATTAGCCGGCTAGCTACCTAGCATGTAACAAGCTACCATAACGCGCATTCAACATAGTGGACGACTACTGAGCGGCTTTGCTTAAATGCAGCCGAGTGACATTTTATTATTACCGGGTTTCCCAGCATATCACCACTCGCCCATATGCCCTTCACAACGGTGATGTTGTCATATTTGGCATTCAGAACACACCTGCTGAACCCCTAGCGTTGTCGATTCGGTTCCAATGTATTGTCATCTTACAGCACAAGTACAGTACAACCAGAATACATTTGGCATACAACCAGAGTGCAAATGTAACAAGTCAAGTTCAAGTTGTTTTATTTAGCTATTACATTACAGTGAAATGCTTGGTTCTTTCACTGCCCAACCCAGTATTGATTGATTGATTGAAAACTTTATTAACAGATTGCAGAATGGGTACAATACAGTACAGCTCAATACACACAATTGTTAAGGGGATGCAGACCAGAGAAGGACTTTAGTCTTGTTTACATCAGGGTCCCCCATTTCAGTCCTGTTTGCTTAATGCCTTGTCCACTTCCTCCACACTCCAATATGTTATGATGAATTGAAAATGGGGGACCCTGATGTAAACAAGACGAAAGTCTTTCTCTGGTCTGCATCCCCTTAACAATTGTATGTATTGAACTGTACTGTACCCATTCTGCAATCTGTTAATAAACTTTTCAATCAATCAACCCCTTCAACCCTGCTCCTGTCAAACCTGCTCTTTCCATTCCCTCCATCATGTCCCCCCTTTCTGATGAATATTTCCTGCACTTAAGAGTCAGACACACATTCCTAGTAGTTGAGCTGTGATGAATGAAAACTTTATTTAACAGATTGCAGAATGGGTACAGTACAGTATGGCTCAATACATGCAATTGTTAAGGGGATGCAGACCAGAGAAAGACTTTTGTCTTGTTTACATCAGGGTCCCCCATTTTCAATTCATTTTCAATTCATCATTCAGTATAACCTAGACCAGCCCAACCCAGCATCTTTCACTGCCCAGTTCAGCCCAACCCAGTCCAGAATAGTTCCCTCTTTCATGTTAATATGTGATTTAATGATGTAATATTTTGAAGAGTAGAGACAGTGTGATTAATTTACTATGATTGAAAATCAATTTAGACGAAGACGTACAAAGAAGTAATTATCACAATTAGCGTTTTTTTTTGTCTGGTAAAAAATCTATTTGGCTGGTAAAAAAAATCAGATACCCGCCAGTTGGCTGGTAAGCCAAAAAGTTAGTTTCCTCCCCTGCTTGCGCCATATATATATGCGCTGTGAACAAATAGTACCATTCGTATTTCGCCAGACGTATTCCTACGCGGAACCGGGCTAGTAACGACATGTTCGTCGGCACGATTGAACTTGAACCAAGGGGCTTGGCTGCTGGCGCCAAGTTCTTGTCCAATGAGAGAATGAAACTATTATGGGCTGTTAGTAGACTAAAGGGATATTCAGTGTATATGTACAAGGAATATACAAGGGATATCAAACGATATACAAATACTATTAAATATATATCCATAAATAAATATATATATTCGGTTTAATCTGATCCTTCACAACAGCCGCCCCCTAATTAGTCCCACCTAATTAGCTAAGCAGAGACAGATTAACCGCTCTGTCTACCACTCAAGGTCCGCTGTAAGGGTCAGTCAACTCACAAAGTCGTGGGGTCATGGTCGTCATCGATAGTGTCTGGGAGTCTGGGCAGTTCTATTAGCCTCGCCACGGGTCGTGTGTAAGTTCGCCCTTGGACGAGCACCTCAGCTGCTCGGACCTTGCCATCGGCACCGGTGATCACTTTGCTTACGCGGCCAGCCGGCCACATAGCTCTGGGTAGTGACTGGTCGATAATCATGACGACTGTTCCTTCTGTCAAATTGTCTCTCTCTTTTACCCACTTCTGGCGGGTCTGTAGAGACGGTAGGTAGTGGAGTAGAAAGCTGTTCCAAAACTTGTCAGCTAGTATTTGACTGTACCTCCACATTCTTCGGCCGTTCGCTTCTTCAGGCCTGTACATTGTCTGGGGTAGCGCGGGGTCCAGCCGCCCCATCAAGAGTGTGTTGGGGGTGACTGGGTCGACATCTGCTATATCACTGGAGACGTAGCCGAGGGGCTTGGAGTTCAATACTCCCTCGATCTCCGTGAGGACTGTCATTAGGACTTCTTCCGCTACAGTCTGGGCCCCAAGCACGGCGTACAGGGCTGTCTTTATAGAACGTACTTCTCGTTCCCAGGTTCCACCGAAGTGGGGTGCGTTCGGGGGATTAAACTGGAAGTCAATCTGGGATGGAGCGAGGTGGGTCTTAAGTTCTGGGCCCATAGCTTGGAAGCTCTCTCTCAGCTCTCTTTCTCCGCCTTTGAAGTTTGTCCCGTGATCAGACAACAATGTAGACGGTTTTCCTTTCCGTGATGTGAATCTTCGGAAGGCCATAAGGAATGAGTCTGTGCTCATGATTGGAAGGGGTTCGATATGTATCGCTCTGGTGGTCATGCATTTGAATACAATACCCCACCGCTTCTCGGTTCCTCTTCCTTTCTTTATATACAACGGGCCAAAACAGTCCATGCCTGTGGAGTGGAATGGCTTGTCGCCAGGTCGGAGGCGACAGGGAGGTAGGTCAGCCATCCGGGGTATGCTGGGCTGCGCGCGCCACTTTCGGCAGTCTAGACAGGTTCGCTGGAAGCGTCGCACTGCTTCTCTTCCTTGAAGTATCCAATAGCGACGTCTGATCTCCGCGAAGACTCTCTCTGCTCCTGCGTGGTGTACATCCTCGTCGTATTTCTTTATGATCAGCTCTGTGACCTTGTGTCGGCTGTTCAAGACTATCGGGTACTTAACGTCATCCGGTAGGTCGGGGGCTCTCCGCAGACGACCACCCACTCTGATGAGATTATGGGCGTCGCTCTCGGGTGCCAGGTGGAGCAATCTGCTGTCTGATGGGACGGGCTTTCCTCCCTGTAGACAGTCTAGCTCATCGGGGAACGAGTCTCTCTGGGCTCGTTGTAGTAGAAGAAGTTCTGCTTCTTCGTAGTCAGCTGCTGAAATGTCAGTGGTGGGCTGAATCTCTGGGTGGTGCCACAGAAATGTCTTTAGTTGCGCACTCTGTAGGGTGAGGCAATCATCTATGTTGAGGTCTGTGGAGGCGACTGTGCTCAGTCCACAGAACATAGGTTTCTTGTTCTCAGCCTCCTCTTTACTCGCCTCCCGTGGGGTGGGCGTAGGCCACTCTCCTTCCGGGAGCTTGAGGAACTCTGGTCCGTCACTGTAGATGTTGTGACGGGTGAGGTCATCTAGGGACATTCCCCGGGTGATGACGTCAGCTGGGTTGTGTTTGGTGTCCACATACCGCCAGCTCGCTGCTTCTGTTAACTCTTGAATCTCTGTGACTCTGACTCCCACGAAGACCTTGTATCTGCATGAATCAGACTTGATCCATGTGAGTACTGTCGTGGAATCTGACCACAAGATTGTTCTGTGCACCGGAATGGTGAGTTCACGTTGGATTAACGTGGCTAGATGCGCTCCTGCTAGGGCTGCGCAGAGCTCTAGACGCGGGATAGATTGTTGCTTCCGTGGGGCTATTCTTGAGCGAGCCAGGATGAAGGCGGTGTGTATCTCTCCTCCCTTCTCTTGGGCACGCAAGTAGGCCACTGATCCATAGGCTACTTCGGAGGCGTCGCTGAAGACGTGTAGATCCATCTTGCATGTCTCTGGCCTCACTGTGGGTGGGAAGTAGCTGCGGCGTATATTGACGCCTGGGAGTGAGCGGAGTTCCGTCTCCCACTCTCTCCATGTGGAGGCAAGGGGTGCGGGTATTGGGTCGTCCCAGCCCTGGTCCTTGTCCCATAGTGCTCGTACAATCATCTTTGCCCTGGTGGTGTAAGGTAGAATACATCCCAACGGGTCATATTGTCTGGCGAGTGTTCTGTACACACTCCGTCTGGTGGTCGGTATCGCCGTCGACCTTCCCTGCTCCGTGGTCAGGGGTTTGTGTCTATAGTGGAGCGAGTCTGTTTTGAAGCGCCAGACTAGTCCTAGTGTCATTTCTTGGGCTTCTCCTGGGATTGTCGCCATCCAGGTCTCGCTGCTGGCAGCCTTGTCCGCGGGGGAGAGGCTGCGCAATACGTGCGGGTCGCTGCTGGCCCACTGCCTGAGATCAAAGCCGCCTTTGATCAGGGAGGCGCGTAGCTTGAGTAGGAGAGCCTCGGCTTCTTCTTGAGTCGAAACGCTTTGTAAACAGTTGTCCACGTAGAAACTGTTCTTCACACTGTGTCGGACCTCTTCATCTGCTGCTGGGTCCTCTGCGACGTGTTTCTGTAGTGCAAATGTAGCACAGCACGGGCTGCATGTGGTTCCGAAGGGGAGGACTTCCCACTGGTAGATGGCTGGGTGCTCATCTCCGGTCCTCTCTCTCCATAGGAACCGCAGCAGGGGCTTATCCTCCTCCACTAGTCTCACCTGCAGGAACATCCCTTTGATATCCCCGCTGATAGCCACCTTGTCCTGGCGGAAGCGTAGTAGCACGCCTAGTAGAGAGGCGCCGAGTGTGGGGCCGGGCAAGAGCTCTTTATTCAGATGTTGGGATCCGATCTGGTAGCTGCAGTTAAACACAATGCGATCCTTGCCGTTGTGGTGGACCTTGTGGTGCGGCACGTACCATGATTCGGTCGTCTGATCGGCCTCTTTAATGTCAATCTTCATTACGTGTCTCGCTGTGATTAGCTTCTCAATCTCAGCGCGGTAGACACTCTCTTGAGCGGGGTCTTTGGCTAGGCGCCGCTCTGTGTTCAATAGATACCGCTCCGTAGCTTCTTTCGTGGCGTGAAAGGTGGGCATTCCCTCTCGCCTCAGGAGTGGAGTTGCGTATCTCATCACTCCGCCGACTGTGACTCTCTTTGTCCCTTGCTCGAGGAGGTTTATGGCGTAAATGTCTTCTTTAGAACGAATGTCTTTCTTTTCGTTCTTAAAGGGCATTGTCTCTAGTGTCCATAGCCTCTCGACATGCTGCAGGAGAGTGGTGTCTTCTTCTGTCACTCTGGAGTGGAGGCAGCTAGTGGCTGCTGTTCGGTTGAGAGATTTAGCGAGGGGGCCTTGTAGTGTCCATCCTAGGCGGGTCTCGACTGCTGCAGGACAGCCTCTGGGTCCTGTATGGACCCGGTCTATCGGGACTATGAGGTCTGCATGGTCGGAGCCTATCAGCAGGGTCGGGGTGGCGCCGTCTATGAGCGGGATAGGTAGTTGACGCAGGTGCACATATTTATCCATCAGCTTGGCGATGGGGTAGGTGTACTGTGATAGTCCTATTTCTTGGCTGGTGAAAGCATTTGTAATCCTATACCGTCGCTCTGGCTGCCCGCTTGCTGCGATAGTGAAGGAGACATTCTCGCCTTTTATCGTCTTTAAATCTCTTCTTATTGTCCGAATCGTCATTTGGTTCTCGCTCCCCCGCAGTCCCAGCTGGGCCGCAGCGGACGCGAGCAGAAGGGTCTTCTCTGACCCGTCATCAAGGACGGCGTAAGTGTCCATGACTTTATCTTGGTAGCTCAATGTTACACGGACTACCTTTAAGAGCACTTGGGCGCCGCTGCTGCTGGCGGGGTCAATGTACATGACACTTGCCTTGGTGCTGCTCGATGGTGCAGGTGCAGGCTTTCTTCTGTTACTGTCGTGTAGGAGAAGACTGCACCTCTTCTTTAGGCGGCACTCGGCTGCCATGTGACTGCGCGCACATCGGTAACAGCGCCTGTTGGACTTTATCCATTGACTCACTTCTTCTGCATTCATCTTTGTGAACAGGTCACATTGTGACAGCCAGTGTTCCTTCTCGCAGTACGGGCACACCATCTTCCACTTCTCTTTTCTCGAGGGGGTACTGTGGTTCTTACTGCTCGGTACTGATTCTGATTGGTGCATGACAGTCACCGATCTTCTTCCATCGTTTATTCTCCTGGGTCCCTCTCTGGAGCTTGGTGTGCTCCGCACGAACGTATCCAGTCGTAAGCTGCTGACTTCTCTCGCCAGGAAGTCGGCTAGATCGAGGAGGGATGGTTCGGGACCGTTAGGATCACGGTGGTCTCTCTGCCGCCTAAAGCGCTCTTGTCTGGCGGGTGGCAGCTTCTCTAAAATCCTCTCGACGTTAGAGTTGGCGTATAGCTCGTGCATACCCTTTCCTCGTTGCGCTCCCAGCATCCCTACCAGGGACTGCACTTTTATAGACAGGTCGTCTAATGAGCGATTGTCTGTTGCTGGGGGTAGGCGGTCAATATGCCTTATCTCTTGGATTACGTAATCCCATATACGTCCATATCTCTGGTCCAGCGCTGCTAGAGCCGCGGTGTATGGGGTCGTAGAGGTGGCATAGGCTAGCGCTATATTGTGCGCTCGGGGTACTTTCAGGTGCTTCAGTAATATTGCATACTTGTGACGTTCATCAACGACATCCACCATCATTGTCTCTAAGCACATTCGGAGCTCCGTGTACTGTGCCCGATTCTCATGGGTGAAGTCTGGGATGGTCGGTGTGGCAATGTATGACGCCGTGGATGGCTGATACATCGGCGAGCGTTGGGGGAGAGGCCTCCTAGGCGAGTCTCCTCTTGCGCCTCTCTGTGGGCTGGTACCGGCAGGGTACCATGGCCCGCTGGTCCAGGTGCTATTCCTCGGGGCTGGTTGTGCGTCGTGCTCACCCGTGAATAGAGTCGGGGGTCTGTAGCGCAGCGCCGCGGGGTATAGCCTGGGCTGTACTGGACCTCCTGGTCCGGTGGAGTACTGTGCTGTCGTCGGGCTTGGTTCTCCTCCTCTCCCTCTTCTTCAGGTCCTCTAGATCCTGTAGTCGTTTATTTAGCTTCTCCGCAGTGTATGCTGCTCCTTCCTTGTAGCTGGGTCTCGCTTGGACCGGTCGGGGAAGGGGGTCTGCGGGGGTATAGGCTTGGTCTGTTGGTCAAGTTCAGGGTCGCTTGCTCGGTTAGGAGACGCTGCCCTTGACTGTTGTCTCGACGAGTTCCTTGAACCCCTGGCGGAGGGAGAGGGTGTTGCCTTGAGGATCAGCTGCTCCATTAGCTGCGCTTGTAGTCTGTCGCGCTCGGCTTCGCGCTTGATGAAAGCGATGTCGCGCTCTGCTTCTCTTTGGGCACCGGCAGCGGCACGCTGGGTGTCTGCTCGGTCTCTTGCCATATTCTCTTCCGTCTGAAGGCGTCTCATCTCCAGGCGTATGCGCTCTTCTTCGCTCCGTTGCTGTGTCTGGAGTCGATCGCGTTCACCCTGAAGTCGATCGCGTTCACCCTGGAGTCGATCGCGTTCGGTAGAGGCTGTCAGGCTGACGAGGAACGCCTGTGATAGCATCCTCTCCGCTTCGCTGGGAGAAGACTGTTGTAGAGGTGAGCCGCTCCTGGCTGTACTCGTCGGGGAGTCCTGGAGCTCTATTTCCTCGGCGCTCTCCTCATCTTGTTCCGTGCAGAGTTCTCTCTCTGTAGGGTTGTCTTCCTCCCGGGGCTGGTCGGGGACTACTTCTTCGGTATTGGCGGGGGGTAAAGGCATGTCAGCTCCCTCCTGGTCCCCACCGTGAGCTTGGTCAGTTACATTAGAACCCACTAGGGCCTCTGTGGTCGGGGTAACCTGGTCGTTAAGGTCAGACATAATTTTACTTTCTACTTTTACCGCGTTTACCGTTTGTAGAAGGCTAGGTAGTTGACTGACAGCGTAATCCTCTAAGTACGGAGGTGGCTGTCGTCTGCGCCGCGGGCGTTCTACGTTAGGAGGACCGTTTCGTGGAGTGTTCATCATAGGCCATTTCAATATTAATAACACTATATTAATATTACACTAGTTACCCTCCGGCTCGAAGGACCAATTGTAACTGAGGGGTACAATTCCCTGACTGTATTGATAAGTATGGTATCATTAAACCACTACCGCTTTATGTACTTTAACTACTGGCCACACAGTACATGATATAGATATGATGAACACTTTCCCACCATGAAACCAAGTCCACACAAATGTATAAGTCGAATATTTAATATATAGCAAAGGGTATATACAACGTTCACTTAATGACATTTATGATTTGAATGCACTTGTAAGGCAAATGAGTATTCGTAGGCAAATCAACATTGAATGTCCAATCTCTGGTTACGTAGGAAGCAAGTATACAACCTGGTTCTTTAGGGAACTATAGCGATGGTACTTAATGATTATAGCTGGATATACTAAAGGGGGTCCCGCTGGTTGTAAGTCAGTAGGGGGGGGGGGGGTTAGGAGAGCCGCTGGCGATATCCCATCTGGCCAACGATTTCTTGGGAGAATTCAGAGTGCTGAACACGGTGCCCACAGAACCTTGGTCCACAGATGAATACCGTTGGGCCCTCTTGTAGACGGTAGCTGCCGGTCCACAACGAAGAGACGTGAGGCGACCTCACTCGGGTTAGAGCGCCGTCTCACCTGGACTCCTCTCGGGGGTAGTTCCAACACTTACCAGTGTTGGCTGTTATCCATGGCATAATCAAAGCACCCAAAGCAAGTAGATAATCCAAGCCGTGTAGGGCTCGCCGTCGTCCGGGTAAGGTAATCCAATGTGCAGGTCCACTCGTCCTAGCCCAGAACTCCTCGGATGAAAGCACCACACGTGGTCTGCCCAGCCTGGTTAAGACTCTAGATAACGCGAGGAAACGATGGGGGTACTGCTCACTTTATAACTCTAACCGAACGATGCACCATACATAATAGACTATTATTAACTTAATAGAAATACGTCCCACTCGACGGTATAGTGCCAAACTATGACAATTCAACTATTAATCCACACGATGTCTCAATGCCATTCTGAGGCCAAGTTGACCATACTGCACCACACGTGTATCGTGGGTGAGGCTTAACGTCTTGCCACTAGGTTGGAGGGTAAAGAACTAGGCTAAGGGACTAAAAGGAAAGTTCTACTTTACTTGCGCCATATATATATGCGCTGTGAACAAATAGTACCATTCGTATTTCGCCAGACGTATTCCTACGCGGAACCGGGCTAGTAACGACATGTTCGTCGGCACGATTGAACTTGAACCAAGGGGCTTGGCTGCTGGCGCCAAGTTCTTGTCCAATGAGAGAATGAAACTATTATGGGCTGTTAGTAGACTAAAGGGATATTCAGTGTATATGTACAAGGAATATACAAGGGATATCAAACGATATACAAATACTATTAAATATATATCCATAAATAAATATATATATTCGGTTTAATCTGATCCTTCACAACACTTACATATTTTTTTTGTAATACTCAGCGCATCGCGATATATTTAGTATCGCGATACTATCGTATCGTGACGCAAGTATCGCGATAGTATCGTATTGTGAGGTCTCTGGCGATTCCCACCCCTAATATCGTATCGTGACGCAAGTGTCGCGATAGTATCGTATTGTGAGGTCTCTGGCGATTCCCACCCCTAAGAGGTAGGGTTAGGACAGGCTGAAAGGAGAGAGGTAGGGTTAGGACAGGCTGAAAGGAGAGAGGTAGGGTTAGGACAGGCTGAAAGGAGAGGTAGGGTTAGGACAGGCTGAAAGGAGAGAGGTAGGGTTAGGACTAGGGATGGGTACCATTCCCATTTGAACCGATACGGTACCGGTACCTGTGAATCGATACCGGTACCCAACGGTACCCTTTTTCGGTACTTTAGTCTCTAAAAATGTAATCTACCTACCTTAGTCAAAAAAAAAAAATCCAAACTTCAAATAACAACACTTTCGACCGTATTCGGCTTGCCATTGCCCCGACTGCTTTGTTGTTGAATCAAGTCAAATCCAGTATTGTAGAGGAGCCAAAGCTATATATTTAGGTTATTGTATTATATGAATGTTTATGTTTTTTTTTATAACCTTACATTGAAACGGCATTAGGAATATTGATTGGATTTAGATAGTCATTGAACCGTATTATTTGTCATAATAGAACATTCTAGAACATTCGTGATGTCACAGTATGATGTCATAGTCAAACATTCTAAACATTTGTGATGTCACAGTATGATGTCATAATGGAACATTCTAGAGCATTCGTGATGTCACAGTATGATGTCATAATCAAATATTCTCAACATTCTCTCTGAAGAGCTCATTGTGCATCTTGAAACAGTGCTGAGCAGTACTGAACAGATATACTAAACAACATATTGAAGCCTGCATTTCTAGACCAGGGTGCCTTGCCTACCGTTTTGCTGTGGAAAGAGCCGGCAAGTTGATTTATGGCTTTCAGGTGAGGAGGAATTTTCATGTGTTGAGTCGGCTGTGATTTTGGAGACTGGGAAAATACAGTTTTCTTACCTTGTAGTGACGTGAATATTTAGGAAAATAGCTTTAGGATCACTTCTGTAAAGAAAGACTTCGCTGTGGAAGAGAAATAAACCATTTGGATATCTTTGTAAGGCTGTGGACCTTATTTTTCTTTATCAACGAACGTACTACTCACGAGTACCAGTAGAGTGGAACGTCGGCCCTGATACGTATATTGTGCGTGTGAACGTTGACATGAAAAGAAAAAAGGCTAAGGCTTTTTTTTTTTTTGCTGTATCTCACGTGAATCGATACTCTGTAGTACCGACATGTTTCGGTAAGTACCGGTACCTTTAAAAGTACCGAATTCGGTACCCATCCCTAGTTAGGACAGGCTGAAAGGAGAGAGGTAGGGTTAGGACAGGCTGACAGGAGAGAGGTATGGTTAGGACAGGCTGTGTTTTCAGGACAGACTCTTTGATTATTTGTTTTCAGGACAGGCTCTGACGCTCTATGTTTTCAGGACAGGCTCTATGTTTTCAGGACAGGCTCTGACGCTCTATGTTTTCAGGACAGGCTCTATGTTTTCAGGACAGGCTCTGTGTTTTCAGGACAGGCTCTATGTTTTCAGGACAGGCTCTATGTTTTCAGGACAGGCTCTGTGTTTTCAGGACAGGCTCTATGTTTTCAGGACAGGCTCTGTGTTTTCAGGACAGGTTCTATGTTTTCATGACAGGCTCTGTGTTTTCAGGACAGGCTCTATGTTTTCAGGACAGGCTCTGCTCTTATGTTTTCAGGACCGGCTCTGTGGGGTTATGTTATTTCAGGATGCTTGATTGCATATCAACTTTCTAAACGTCCATTATGAGCTCTCATTATGAGCTAGTTAGGTTGCAATACAATTTCCAAGTTATTCATCAAGGATTGCATCAGATTAATTTATAAATTTTGGGTTTGGGTAAGCCAACCTCTTGAAATATATCTATCTGAAGATCACACTAATATGCTCCTGATGGATCTAAGAATCGTTTTGTCCTACCAGGTCTCGGACACTAATGGGGCTGACCCCCATTAGTCGAATAGTCGACTAATCGATCGAAAGGAGCCGTAAGCGACTGCCGTCTGCCAACCTCTTAGTCGAATGCAAAAATAAATAAATAGTAATAAATAAATATTATTATAATAAAAAAAAAATATTTATTTATTTTTTATCATTCATTTATCATTCAAAGCAAAGAGGCCTAGAAGCGTGGTTAATGCTAATGGGGCGCATACCAGAGGCTAACTGCCTAAAACAGGCACAGAGGCACTGAAAGAGGATTTCACCCATCTAATGAACACACTAGACTAGACAAATATCAAGATGTATCCATCAGTGGACCAATTGCATGCTTTCGCAGAGAACAAGAAGCCTTCCGTCGACTCCTTCAGACATTAAGCACTTCAGACATTAACACTTTGAATGCCCATCACGAGATAACTCGTGTTATCAGCCCGCCCCCTGAATGCCCATCACGAGAATTCTCGTTTTATTTTTTTTATTAGCGATCTGAATTCATATATCAACCGAGTCTACCGTTGGTAAACCTCAGATGTGCTCAGATGTGAAAAAGGCGCCCCCTATCGTCTCCCAGATGGTAATGCACCATTTTGGATTGGACTCAATGAAAATGTATGAGAAAAAAAAACTCTGGAATCTTCATTCATTCATTGTGGACCCTCAGAACAGCGTGTAATATGTCTTTACAGTACGTAGCATTGGATCAATAAAAGGATCGATTTTTGGAATGGCGATCATGAATTGGAATAATCTTTTTGGATACCATCTGATCTCGGGTAAGGAATCTATTTTACCAGTCTTAGGATAATCAGACCTGTTTTCACAGAGATATAAGCTTTTCCCCTATGTGTGATATGGCTGTTTGACTGTGCGAGCGATCAGGAACTAAGAGAATCGATTTTCAGCTTGCGGCACCAGCGTGCATACGACGTACACATATACTATCGATAATCTAGCGTTTATTTGAAAACTATTCATAAATAGGCCGAAAAATGACAACGTTCTAGAATATTACAGTACAGGGCGTTTATCACAATCTTTTTTTCCCGCTTGAAAACGAGGGCTTTTCAAAATGCTATAAAACGGAAATGAACCGATAAAAAAACAATCCGCTTCGACAATGTTGACTGGAAAATGAGTCATTGATAAGCGACGGGCAGATTAGACACATAGCCATAATTTAAAACATAGATTAGGCGATATTAACGTTAACATTGAAGTGGATGATGTTCAAGCACTAAATGTGCGCCCCCTGCTGGGCACTGAAAGTGTTGAGCACTAAATTGGGAATTATATATATTTTGTTCATTTTTTTCTTTTTTTCATAGTCGACTATCGGCTAATTTCGGCGACTACAAGTCGACTATACAAATCCTTAGTCAGGGACAGCCCGATCTAATGATGTTTTGTCCTCCCAGGTCTCAGGCTCTGAAGACCAAAGAGCGCATGGCCCAGGTGGGCACGGCGGCGGGCAGTCAGATGGGTTTTGGACGAGGTTCCTCCCAGCCCAACCTCTCCACCTCATACAGCGAAGAGTACGGCAAGTCGGAGGGCTCACCTGCCTCCTACCATGGCTGTAAGTATCATCAGGCTATATAGGACCATTATGTTCAAACAAACACAGGCAAAAAAATGATGCTTTCCCAGTTACATGTGTTTTACACACACACACACACGCACGCACGCACACACACACACTAGCGTTGCACGGTATACCGGTATTAGTATAGTACCGCGGTACTAGAGTGTTCGAAATGATACTATACTGCGTTTGGAAAAAAACTATTTTTTTAATTTATTTATTCATTTATGCATGCGAATGCCTTCCTATTCGAGCACAGCGCTGCTGTCAGTGGTGACGTTGCGCTAGTTTAACGGATGCAACCTTCTGGAATGAAGAACAACAAACTAGTCACGAGAGCTAGCATAGCTCGTCCAACGAATGTTGGCATCAATGGCATGACTACAGTACTGGTAGGAGCTACTGTAGCACGTAACGTTAGTTATCACAACCATCGGCAATCGCAGTGAGGATCTTTATTGATTAACGTTAGCTAGCTAGCTTTAACTAGAATTATAGTTAGCTAGCTATATAAGCTAACGTTAGCTGAGTTTATTCTATGCTAAATGTGCTAGCTAGCTAACGTTAATCAATAAAGATCCTCACTGCGATTAGTTAGTTATCATAACCATCGGCACTCCCCTCTCTTTGTCCCAGACGCACGCACGCACGCACCCACTCCCCTCTCTCTGTCCCAGTTAGTGTAACTTTGGCCCACATCCTGAAGCCCCTGCTGCTGCCTCTGGCTTCCAGGCCTGCAGTAGGGCTGCATTCCTCAGCTTCCACACACACACACACACACACACACACACACTTACACACATGCACGAGCGCACACACACACACATGCACACACGTGCACACACACACACACACACACACAACAGAAGAATCTGCTCCTCTTCCCTTGAGACATACATATTCATCCCTCCTGCTAGATGAGGAAAAGAGAAAATGGGGTAGAGACTAGAGAGAGATATGGAAGAAGATGGAGAGAGGAGAAACACAAAGAAAGAGGGATTGAGAGACTTTCACATTGATCCGTAAAGCAGGAATAGAATTGCGTTGCTTCTGTATCAAGGCCACCGTCTTTTAATTTAGCAAGAGTACTGCTTCTGAATTCTGGAGCCCAAGAGCTGAGCAGTGAGAGAACTAGGGAGAGCACGTTTGACAGGAAAAACAACATAACGGTTGCTATGTGTTGATCTATGAAAATCATATTGAGATAAATGTAACAAATTAGTGTTTTATTACTAATTATTATTGTTGTAAACTAGTCACAGTAGAACAATAATATACTTTCCCCGTGTTTTACCTACTCGTACCACTGCGCAGGAATGAGGCATTTCCTTTAGAAAATGGTTACCGATTGTTACAGGCAGCCATGTTGGAAGAAAGAGAACTACAAAAACATTTGTGCCTCACGGCTGAAAGCGGATAGATGAATTGGACCTTATGGTATTCTTGTTTTTTCTTGACTTACTGTGTTACTATGTATTTTTTTTCTTTTTTTTTTTACTTGTTTAAAGCCCAACCTCCAGGTTAAACCCTACTGATCAATTATGGGTAGTTTACATCATTTGGTATATAATTTCATTATTTATTTTTTTCCATTTGACACCGGAAATGCCACTCTGAAAGAGTTAAAAAGGTCCACGCACGAATAACATGCACGCGCGAATCAAAAAAGCTTATCAAACGCCGACGTCACTACAGGTGCATATTAATGAGCCGAATCTAAAAGCTTATCAGACGCTAGCACGGCCGTGACGTCACTTCAGGAAACGTATGCCTTGCCCGTCCGGGTCATAGTACTACTCGATATATGGCGCTGGCTAACGTTAGCATTATGTCTACTGTCGTGAACCATTTGAGATCGGGGCATGTAGAGGAGTTTGAGTCCTCTTCTCAGACCTGTGTGGTGGTTCTCTCCTCTTTGTGTGCCCCCGTCCTCGCGGGTGTCCTGCCGGGGAGCTTGTGGACGCGACGGCGGCGGCGGCCGTAGGGTGTTTGAGCCTGTAGCGTTAGTTAGCTCATAGCTATCATGTACCACTAGCCTTTGCGGGCTCGAGCACCCTGCGGCTGCCGCCGTTGTCGCGTCCGTGGGCTCCCCGGCGGGGTACCCGTGGGGACGGGGGTGTACAGAGAGGAGAGAACCATTTTGGGTCGGCCGTTCATGCCGGCCAGCGAGCCGGATGTCGGGATATGTTGTTAGCACAATAGCTACCAAGCTAAGCTATGTTAGCTACTAACGTTATAAACACAATATGTACAACGACACAATGATTTACATTATTACAAATATGGTAACGTGGTTGTGGCTTTTACAAATAGTGGTTAGCTTTAGAGATGGATGGCTATAATCACGGAGCAATAGTGTTAGGTGAAACGGATACATTTTCATTCGGCTAGTAGTAGCAAGCATATATCTATGGTAGCAAGGCTCTCTGCCTGCAGTGCCTGCCACTAGCTGTGTGTGACTCTCAGCGCCCCCTGGTGAGCCCCCTGGTGCCCTGCACCTGTTGTGACGAGATCATTTCGATTACACACGCACGTTATGAACCATTGATTAAAATATCCACGTGCGTGGTGATTGTGTTGGGCAGACAAAATGTTTGATAAAAACGCTAAAACTGGGTCAATTTCAATACTTTTTTTTTCCTTCTTCATGAAAGTCACTGTTGGCCTAGTCCACATTGTTTATTGAACAAAAATACAACGTGAAGGTTGGCCTTTAAAGAAGACGTGTCTCTGTTAAGCACTTTGAGCTGCACTCCGTGTATGAAAGGTGCTATATAAATGAAGATTATTATTATTATTATTATTATTATTATTATTATTATTATTATTATTATTATTATTATTATTATTATTATTATTATTATTATTATTATTATTATTATTATTAATTGGTGATTAACACTTTGATCGCCATGGGTTAAATTCATAATTTACCATCCCTAGCCAGCTCTATTTGTCTATGGAGAAGTTCCCCTTCTTTGCAGGGCTATAACTTTTTAAATTCTATTGCTAAATTGCCATTATTATGGCCCATTCAATGTCCTATATCCATTGTTCAGGGTGTAGCAACGATATACTTTTTCATTCACATATTCATACTAAAATATGGTCTAAGTATAAGTATGTTTTTATCGTTTTCTGCAGCTTTCTCCAGAACTTGATTTATAGCTCCAAATGCATTATATTGATGATTAAATACAGTTTGATAGCAATCGGCGCGAGATAAAAGATTTCAACTGGACGTGGTTCTAGAAGTTACTACGTATCATCTGATATTGACCGGATGGGCGAGGGGGCGTTTATAATTCCGTCTGCAACGTTATACCATTCTTCTAGTGTGGGTCATATGGTCATCAGAGCAGTTTATATGGAATACGTTAGAAAATAACGCTGGATCTTACCGTATGTTCCTCGCGCCGTTGGACGATCAGCGTGGAGTAGACAGTTTTCGATTATGGGATGTTGATCCTGATGAACCATTTCCAGGTTGTATAATACTATATACGTCCAAATAACGTTGTTTATTGAGTTAGGGCGAGCGATTGATCATCCAGTGTGTTGAGATGGAGTCCGGCTACCGATCGCGAGTGCCCGGACGACATATGGATGAGCACTTCCTGTTTGGCGTGCCCCTCCCTCTTGGCCGATCTGCCGATCGGCCACCAGATGGCGCTCTTGAACCGTTAGACAGTTGAGTGGAGCTCACCAGTACATCTCATGTCTCCGGAGGAGAAATATGATTTCGATCACAGATTTTTGAATTATTGATATCAAAGACGAGTTACGGCGTCTTCGGCAGAATGAGCATGGCTAGGAATGACGTCTAAACACGTCATCGGCGATTAAAGTGTTAAGAAAGGGAGTAGATCTATGCTCTCTTCAAGCTGTTGGTCTTAAAAAGTCTTAGGTTTAACTAAGTATTCATACAAATCTCTTTTGTATCACATACAAATAGAGTTGTTCCGATACCGATACCAGTATCGGAAATGCCTCCGATACAGCCTAAAATGCTGGTATCGGTATCGGCGACTACACGTAAATTCTATGCTCCGATACCATATGACGTCATTTATCAACAACACATGCGGTATCCTCCTGCTGAGAGTGAGCATTATAAAACAAACACGTTTTTAATCGACCGTGAATTAAAGTGTCAATGCTGTTTGTCATTTTAACAGCAGATACTTTCTTAAATGCCATCGTCCCGACAGAGCCGCGTTGACAGGGAGCTCTGATGTATTCGCTTGCTGGTGTTATTAGCTGAAGAGCTACCTGAAAAGCTAGTTTTAGCTTAATGTTACCTTGGCTAAAGTTGGAGCTATTCATAATCCAGCAATAATGGCTGCAGACCTGCATGCAAAGTACAGCAAGTTGGCAAAGGAGTATTCCAAGGTAAATCACTTTTTCACCAGTAACGTTATAGCTCACGTTAACTGGCTTAACCTAAGTGCCGTCACCTCTCCCACACATGCACGCAATTAATGACATAATGCGACAGACAGCCATACCGGTGACAATGTTTAGCTTTTAGTGCCAAATGATAAGAGTCTGAGGCGGAGTCTCAAAAGAGAATGTTGAATATTTATTTTGCATCGAAAATCACAACATAAACGTTACTACTAGCCAGAGCCTCTTCTACTAGCTAACTGAACCGGAGCAGACTGGGTAGCAAGTGCAACAACGTATAACGTCCGTGCGGTACCAATGTTCCGTGGGTGAACTCATTGAGCATAGTTGTCAATTAATGATACTAATACTAATCTATACAATCACCTGTTGTTGAATAAATACCATTACTTTCTAGTTATTACTAAAAAACAGTATATATAAAACAGTATCTGTAAAAAAAACATTGTTTTATATAATATAATATATATATATATTTTTTTAAATGTATGCACTGGTATTGGATCGGTATCGGCCGATACCCAACGCTTAGGTATCGGAATCGGATCTGGAAGGAAAAAATGGTATTGGAACATCTCTACATACAAATAGTATATTGCACGGAGAAATGGGACACAGCCAGAGACGGTTAGGAAAGAGAGGGAAAGGACGAGAGAGAGAGAAAACCCTGCCCTCCTTTCCTGTCTTCACACTGATCTCTGACCCGCAACCTTTAGGACACAGCAGGGAGAGTGTGTGTGTGTGTGTGTACAGGGCCTGTGTTTTATCAGTCGCATACATGCAAGTGTTTTTACAGTGTGTGTGTCCTGTGCATCTAGAGTGTGTGTGTGTGTTCTCTTCTCTTTTGCACATTTGTACACCAACATGTTTGTCTTCAATCCATGTGTGTTCTTCTGCATATGTATTGTGTGTGTGTGTGTCCTATATTGTGTGTGTGTTTCTGAGGCGGAAGTAGTAGCAGCTGAATCATCAGTTGTGGGAAGGGAAGTAGAGGCTGGCCAATGGGAGCGAGGCTGGGCCGCGGCTGGCCAATGGGAGCGAGGCTGGGCCGCGGCTGAGGGTGTTGCCGGGGGGATTCTTGGGATTCCAGCTGAAGTTTTCCGGGTTATTGTTGTTCAGTCTGACTTCTTCTGGGTGTGAATGAACGGCCAGCCGATTGTGACTGCTGCTATTCAGTGTGTGTGTGTGTGTGTGTGGTGTGTGTGTGTGTTTGTAACCCACACACTCCAGTCTTAGGCTATAGTTTCCCTGAGGTTAACCAGACAGTACCAAATGCGGGTTTCCCCTCTAGTCTGAAGTAGTCATGTGTTATTCTTCTGTGTCATGTAATGTGTCTGTCTGACCTCCTGTACGCGCTGCTGGCCCAGGCTCATGTGAAAAATACACATTTTAATGAGACTACATTGGTTATGAAATGCATGAAAATGAATTGCATAACGGCAAGTCTTAAAACTGATTCCATCCACAGCCCGCCCCTAAGCTTGACCACTTCCAGAGAGGAACAGTGGCAACATTAGGCCTCGTCATAGATGGACGGTAAGCAGATATGAAGATGGATGGATAGACAGACGAGACAGACAGACGGACATGGATAGATGGGAATCTTCACATGCTCACTTTGCAATTCCCCACGCTCGCCCCATTCCAAACAGCCACTTTATTCCCCCACATATAGAGACGGGGACTGTGGTGGTAGTTAGTGGTTGACACCCTGGGGGTAGTTATCTTATGGAGTGCATATTTAGAGGAAGCTAAATCTACTAGAGATGACATCGGTGGCAGCGTTTAACCCATTTCACTCCACTGAAGCCAAGGCCTCGGGCCAGATTTGGGGGCTGGAATTCCACACCGGCACAGAAAGTAACCCGGTTTTGGTTGAGTGGTTGTCTGTGGTTCCTGCAGCGCAGGCCTGTTTATTGTGTCTTTAAGTAGCCAATCGTCGTCCATATATGGCAGATTCCCACGGCACTGAGGCACGGAGCCCGGTCCATATTAGTCAGCTTTGTGTGTCGCGTACATGACTCGTGTTTGTGTTCTAGTAGCAACTAGCTATAGTGTGAAATGTTGTAGGCCGTGTGTAAACTGTGTGTATTATAGTGTTGTCACGATACTGGAATTTCGACTTCGATACGATACCTTGAAAAGTATCGATACTTCGATATATATATATAATAATATAATAATATATATATATATATATATATATATATATATATATATATATATATATATATATATATATATATATTTTTTTTTTTTAAACAAATTTAGCTTTTGTTGCTGGTTGATTCTCCTCAGCTTCTCTCTGGTACTATAAGAGAAGATAAATATAACACTTTTAAAATCCTTTGTTTATCTTTAGATCACACATTTAAAAATAACTGTTCATCTCACTTCAATCATTTTTATTGCAGATGCAGAACATGGTATTTTCTCAAGCAGACAGATGTAAACACTGTAATCTGTGTTGCATGTACCTGACAAACTGAACCGTTTGTATTACAGTTAGTAACCGTTTAGATTTTTATTTAAAGATAACAAGAGAGAGAGAGAGAGAGAGAGAGATCAGCTATGCTCGGAGCATTTAGTAACGTTACATTTTCAACAAGATTGCTGCTATTTAAACACTTCATGGAAACGGGGTAACGTTAACCTTATGTCGACTGTAGTATTGTATGACCTCGACATAGCGTTTAAACGTTAACGTTACTCCGTTTCCATGCAGTAATTATAAAGGTGGCCAGCTAAGCTAACGGAGCTAACGGAGGAACGATTAGCAGTAGCTAACGTTAGCTAATAGCTGTAACGTTACTAACAACGAATCAGCTGTTGATATTATGCGCCATCAGTAGACAACGTATCATGCATTAAACTAGAGTTAATGGTTTAATGCTTCAGTCACAGTGACGTTGAAAGAGCAGCTGTCACAAACCTCTTTCATTTCTTTATGGAGATCCACGTTGGCACTGCTCTGTAACACCGCTTGCAAATGGGCATCGTGGCATCTTTAGCTTGTCCTTCGTTGTTTACTTCAAACCCGAAGTACCTCCAAACAGCACTTCTGCTGTTTTCTTTATCCACAAGCACAAGTTGCGGAGGCTCTGCATTTGCCATCTTCAGCTAAAATGTTTGTTTACAAACTGAAGACGGCTCTGTGAGGGGGAGGGCTGGAGGAGGCAGAGGGGCAAGCGTGCTCTGAACAGCGTGTCAACAACTTGCGGTAGAACACTCGCCAGCTGGTACCGATACTGCAGAAAGTATCGGTATTTCGGGAAATGAGTATCGAAACTGTTTTAAATATTCAGTATCGATATGTATCGATACTTCGATATTTTTGACAACACTAGTGTATTAGTAATAGTTGCTGTTTTAGACGCAGTGATGGTTAAGCCCAGGGGCGTATTTAGACCAAGCACTGTAGTGGGGCACAGGGGGGCACCTAGGGATATGAAGCAGGCCCGGTTTTTGGGTGAAAATGGGCAGATTTTGGAACTATTTTATTTTTTACTTTATTTCGGTTTTAGGGTTAGGTTGGCTGCATCCATCTGTATGGAGAATGGGAGCGGTTTGTCTGATGTTAAGGCCTTGAGAACATCACCCACTGCCTTTGGAGCAAGGACCAGAGCCTCTGCCTTTTTTCTTCCTAAAGTAATTTTCTTCACTATTTTGGAATCATGTAGAATCTTTTGATTGAGCTTGTTTTTTTTTATTAATCATAAACTGTATCATTTAGATGCATTCGACGCAGACGGTAGGCTATATATAGCACATTTTGTTTGGTTTTCAGTTCTCAATCCATAATAAGTTAACAGAAAAAATAAGTACACAACCACATTATTTCAACCTAATAAAACTGTTTATTGTCATTGTTTTAAGAACACATGGTGACTTGGTAATACTCACATTTTGCGTAAAAAGAATCCCACTGGTCACAATGGTGAACGTAATAATGTTTTTGTTATAAGGCTCTGAAAATGTTACTGAATGATGTATCAATGTATTTCCAGCTAAATTGAAATAATAAAGGGTCTCAATTAAATGTGTAGTGTCACATGACCAGAACACAGCTCAAATCAGTCAACTTACAAAAAAGAGCCTGTTGGAGGATTTCAACAAGATAAATGCGACAACAGTGCAAAATATTTCACTATAATATTTCAAAGCGAAGTAAAAAATATTATAATAATTATTTGATTACTGATCAGTGGGGCACAGACACTGATCAGTGGGGCTAGTGCCCTACTGATAGTGGTCTAAATACGCCAATGGTTAAGCCTAGTTGTTGTGTAAACTGCCGGTTGCAGCGCTGAGATCTCGAGTGGATCAAGCGCATCTCTTTTTAGAATAAATTACTGTATTCATAATTTTTTTTTTTTTATCTTTTATGTATTTTATTATATTTTTTTCAATTTTTTTTTTTTTTTTTTTTCATCCTTTCCGTGTACAGTGTCCTTGAGTCTGAGAAAGGCGCTTCTCTCTTAAAATCCAATTTATTATTATTATTATTATTATTATTATTATTATTATTATTATTATTATTATTATTATTATTATTATTATTATTATTATTATTATTATTATTATTATTATTATTATTATTATTACTGTTAAACACAGGTTGTAGGGGCAGCAGAAAGGAAAAAGGAAACAACGATTTAGGCCACATATCCACCAGCCCTGTTGTTAGATCTGAACATAACCTCCACTGCTGTCGAGTGCGAAGACATTCGCAGTGTGTAGGTCTGTATATCCGCTGTCCATTTAAGGCAGAGGGGTTGGTATGTAGCTAATGTTCAGGCTAGGGTTCACGTCCCGCCAGCTAACCAAACACCCCTCCGCCCCTGGCTGGAACCCTTCCCCCGGAGAAACTCGCAGCTTGAAGGACCAGGGGCTAGCTAAGGGGGGGGGGGGGGGGGCAGGGTGGAGAGAGGAGGGGACACCAGAGAGGTTTAGGATCTGAGCCTAGCGAGGAGAGACTAGGGTGATGAGAGGAGGCGGCCGACAATATGGAGTTGTTTCCTCTCTCGGTTTTGATCAGCATCTCTGTCTTATTGACGTGACGTTTGAGAGTGAGTGTGTATTAGTTTAGTGCGTGTTGGCTGAATGTGTGTTAGTTTAGTGTGTGTTAAGTGTGTGTTAGTTGAATGTATGTTGGTTGAGTGTGTATCCACATGTGTGTGTATTCTGAAGACTGGTCATTTTGATGCATCACATGGGTAAGAATCGGTACAGCATAGCAGACGCAGTGCTAGACTGTCCTCTTCTCTCAGCATATATAGCATGACCTGCTCAACGTAGGACTTTCATAGGAAACTGATAACCAAACCACAAGGCCTGTTGAAGGAGGATGAATGCAGCCTACATTGATATACACCACAACGTGTCCATAACGCAGTGCTGAGTTCATACATTGTACCCGTGACGATTCCTGTCATTGGTAGAATTTCAGTAGAAACTTGTGTGCAAAAGACAGGCCGAGATTTCAGACGTGCCCGTCTTCAGATCATCGAGTACGAATGTGTTACGAGTAGTCTCACGAATATAGAGGATTAACAACATTTGTTCATTTAGTATCAATGTCCGATATTATCGGCCGATATTGGCATTCAAATGTGATATCGGAAAATATTGGTATTGGTTAATTTTTTTTTTTTTTTTTTTACATTTCTATAATCTTTATTTACCCAGGCAAGCAAGTAAGAACAATTTCTGATTTTATTTAATTGTCAAAAGTATGCATAATGTTGTGTTAATTCCACAACAAGAGATATAATGTTAATTACCTGAAATTATTCCGTTTTTGGGGGGGGGGGGGCCTGCATATATCGGTGTCGGTTGATATCGGTATCGGAAATTAAGAGTTGGACAATCGGTATATCGGTATCGGTAAAAAAGACAATATCGAGCATCCCTACTAAACACACATTCACAGTGTTTCACGAGTGTCTCAACCTTGTTCATGACCCAAAATGCATGCACATTGGGCCGTGGACCCCTGTAGGGTAACTAGGAAGACTTTGGTGGACCCCCGGTAGAGTAACTAGGAAGGCTTTGGTTGTTAGATGGCTGATTATGTCCATAATTCCATGTACTGGAGATGACAGTGGAGAGAGTGAGACCTATGATCAGAATTAACCTCTTAACAGGCACCCAGAAAAGTGGATTTTTTTGATTTTTCTTTTTTAATATACTTGAACTTAAGGACTGCATACTTTTTTTGCAAAGCTCGCCTTTTTCTTTATACTTATAGCACATGCATAAGCCTGGTCTCTTTTGAAAGATAACATTCTGAAGTTACTAATGCAGAAATTCACTTTGTGATAATGAAATTGAGTAACAGAGGTCTGAACTTGAGTTTAACTTGAACTTGTGTACTCAAATCTTTCTGTAGTGGTTGCAAGATTATAATATTCCAGCATAGAGGTAAAAGCTGGAAAACACAGCGGTTCCATAGCCTGAACTCTTATGTAGTACAGGTCCACATTTAATAAAATTCCGTTCAGACATGGGTCTTTGAAAGACGTCCGAGTATAACCAGCGACAAAAAAAAAGCTCTCAAATCCATTTCCTCATCCATGGCCGTTCATTCTGAAGTGTGATTCACTTCTGGTTTTCGCTCGTCAACTTTCACCTAGATCCCTTATTCGCACCCGACTCATTGGCTACAACGCTGACCATAATTTTCGCCATCAGCGGATGATTGGCAGTTCTGGAGCGTCAGGAGAAAAAATATGCTTGCCTGATATATCGTCATTTAATTCGAGAACCGAGGCACAGATTTGGTCGAGTGAGGTGGCGTTCGAACGGCAACAAATAGATCTTTCGAACGGTCATTTATATGTTTGGCGAAAAATGCAGCCCGAGCCGCTAGATGCTCGCAAAGTGCAGTGACTCGTGTGCATGAGCATGAGAGCCCGATTAAAAAGTCTTAGATTTAATAGTCAGAATTCTAGGCCTTAACACTTTGAGTGCCACTCACGAGATTTCTCAGGTTTTTTTATAGGTGGTTGCGTGCCACTCACGAGATGTCTCTGATTTTTTTTTTTTTTTTTTTTTTTTGCGCGATCTGAAAAATTATTGCATCACCCGAGCCTACCCGAGTATAGCCGAGGGGCGCCGGCGATCACTGTGGAAAAAAGCGCCCCCTGTCGTCTCCCAGATGACATAAGTGATTTTGGAATGGACTCAATGAAAATGAATGGGGAAAAAAATCCGGTACTCCACATTTTCCAGTTCACTGATCCAGCCGGGGTTACCAGAGTTCATTCTGGAGCCTCAGAGCCCCGCGGATCATGGAGTTCTACTGTATCGCGTTGGATCCATACACGTATCGATTTTTTCGAATGGTGATCAGGAATTGGAATATACCAGTTGGATACCATCTGATGTCAGGTAAGGACTCTATGTTATCAGTGGTAGGATAATCAGAGTAAGTTTGATGAAGTTATAAGCTGTTTTGTGAAATGTCTTCTTTCGGTTTCACTGTAAAACTCTGTGAGGAAATCAACGGAGCGATTATCAGTGCGCGGCCGTAATGTGCTTGCGTGCACGTATAATATTGATCATCTAGCGTTTATTTGAAAACGATTCATAAAAAGGCAGACGAATATCAACGTTGTGGAATATTCCACTAAAAGACGATTTTCATAGAATGCTCCAGAATGAGCTGTTTTTTATATCAAAACGGGGGCTTTTCTAACTGCTCTGAAATGGAAACAACGCGATAAAAAAACAATCTGCCTTCACAGCACTGACTGGAAAATAGTATTTGATAATGCGATGGGCAGATTAGACACATAGCCATCATTTAAAACATAGATTAGGCGATATTAACGTTAACATTGGCGCCGATGGTGGCATTCAAGCGGTAAAGCGGAAAACCAGGCGTGGCGCTCAAAGTGTTAAAAAGGTCTTAAATAAATGTTTGAAATATGTTTTAAAATTTATTGGATTAGGAAGTTACTTCTATGTTCCAATGACTTCTCTGTATCTCGTTTAAATGTGTTTGGGGGAAGTGTCCGGGCTAAGTAAGCAGTACGGTAATAGCCTCAGTTCCTGTACGGCTGTGAAATAGGCATTCAATTCTATTTAAATGTAACCTGTTGAAGCCTGCAGGAACCCTGTTATACATTCTTTCATTGGGCTGATTTCTAGTGAATGAAATGGTGATATTAACAGGCCGTCGCAGGGCACTTGTCCTCGTCTGTCGCCGTCACGCTGTGTTATTGTCTATGAACCAACACATCGGTTGAAAGCTAAAATGGCTTGACACTAGCGGTGTAGCGGTACACAAAAACCACGGTTCAGTACGTACCTCGGTTTTGAAGTCACGGTTCCCTACGTACCTGGGTTTTGAAGTCACGGTTCGGTACGTACCTTGGTTTTGAAGTCACGGTTCGGTACGTACCTCTGTTTTGAAGTCACGGTTCGGCATGTACCTCGGTTTTGAAGTCACAGTTCGGTACGTACCTCTGTTTTGAAGTCACGGTTCGGTACGTACCTCTGTTTTGAAGTCACGGTTCGGTACGTACCTCTGTTTTGAAGTCACGGTTCGGTACGCACCTGGGTTTTGAAGTCACAGTTCGGTACGCACCTGGGTTTTGAAGTCACGGTTCGGTACGCACCTGGGTTTTGAAGTCACGGTTGGGTGCGTACCTCGGTTTGGAAGTCACGGTTCGGTGCGTACCTGGGTTTTGAAGTCACGGTTCGGTACGCACCTGGGTTTTGAAGTCACGGTTCGGTACGTACCTGGGTTTTGAAGTCACGGTTCGGTACGTACCTGGGTTTTGAAGTCACGGTTCGGTACGTACCTCGGTTTTGAAGTCACGGTTCGGTACGTACCTCAGTTTTGAAGTCACGGTTCGGTACAGGGTTTTCGGTACAGTGGGGGAAAGTTTACGTTTGTTTATTTGGCTCCATGTTCCACTCAGGAGTGATGCAGTAACTGTTAAGTAGGGCTGTCAATGAATATTCTATATTCAAATTAATAATCGACTTGTTACATTTTTTTTTTAAATTATTGTGGGCGTGGGCCTGAATGCTCTGCATGACGGATACGAGACACGCGACGTCATTGAACTGAATACTGAAACAACAGCCACGACCACCATCCCTCAGGGTAAAACGTTATTGAATAGAGAAAGAAGCGTCATGCAGGTCCCTAATGGTAAATACTATTTCCTGTTTCATGCCAAGGAAAATATATCGATTCATGTTTATCACACTTTGATTGGAGGCACGTTGCCGTGTATGAATGTCCGTTCTATATGCCGCAAACTGTCATTAATTTGATCTCCGAGAGACGGCCCCTTCTCAATCTAGCACTAATCCTCCTCACGCACTGAGGCCCAGTCCACACGAGCGCTGGATTTAATGTAACCGAAGTTTGAAAAAAATGTACCTCTGTCCACACAGGTAAATAACCGCGTATAACCGCATACTCACCAGCAACCGATACATGTAGTACAATGCCAAAGCAGTAGGCGGCGATGTTGTTCAGACATGAAGGCCATTTCAACCAATCAGAAAAGGTTGAACGCTCACTACACTTCCTGCTTAAAAACCAAACAAAGCCGCCATCTTTAAATACCCTTTCGTTAGCCATTTAGCCAACGGAGCATATATTTTTCAGCAAAGAAAGAAAGTGCAATAAACAAACGGATACATTCACTGTGTTCTGCCTCTCATTTGTTGATGAAACAAAACCAACAGCAACACAATTTACCACCAAGAGCGGATAGTTTAGTCTCACAAAAAGATTGCTGGTGTTGTTAGCTACATGCTAATGTGAATGGCATTCTCTATGTATAGTATATAGCTTACATGCTAACGTAATAATGTAACATTAACGCTAGTATAATGAATGGATGCAAACGTTATTTAACACATTGCAGAATGGGTACAATACGGCTCAATACAAACAATTGTTAAGGGGATGCAGTCTGGACTGGGTTCCTTATAACAATAACTTGACAACACATGAGTTTAGTTTAGCCACAGCTACAGGTTTTACTCTGGTCGGGTCAGGAATGCGACAACAGACATCAGTCGATCACAACACTCTTCAACCATACGTTTCGAACAAAAGTTTGTTACAATCATTTTCATATAACGCTACTTGGGACAGCTCTGCTGTAAACACTGGTGTAGCTGGCTCTGCTCTAATCACTCTAACCCCGTGCTCGGTTGCTAACTTGCTATTGTTTGCGACAGTCTGCCGTGAACATGGGAAATAATTGCGACAGCTCTGCTGTAAACACTGGGAATAACCTCGGTTGCTATGCCCACACGCACCCACTGCAACCGGGATGTGCGCAAAACTTCACCCTGGACTCCGGTTTTCAAAGACCGCGGTTGCAGTGTAGCAAAACCCTGTGTGTGTGTGTGTGTGTCACACTATGAGGCTATGCTAAATTCCAGGTAATCTCTGTGTTGCCCTTTGTGCAAGAAGTTATATTTTGGGAAGGGGTGAACTTATAATAGTTATAATAATAATAAATTCTGCACGCAAAAAAAGTTCTTCACGCGCGTTCCGTTGGTATTTAACGTACCGTTGCATCATGTTTATGATGTTAATACTTGAATACGTTTGAAATTAAAATCGCTACTTTTATACAACACTCTGAAAAATATTGATTTATGACCAGATGTCATTTCGGGACCGGTACCGGTCGGGTGGAAGAGGTTAAGAGGTAAAAAAAAGAATTGCAAACCCCCAGGATTCTGGGAGTCCTTGGACCCCATGTTGAGAACCACTGCTTTAGCACTTCCACATGCCGACTGTGCTTCTCAAAGCCCTCTGATAACCAAGGGACCTACAGTGCCAGTCATTGAACTGAATGAGAAGGTGTGTCCAACACTTTGACTGGTACTGTATCTCAAACCACCTTGCCCTCTTCTCTTCATCCTCCAATCACAACTGTTGCTTCCCCCGGACAAACCTTTGTCAATTGTCTGCCGATATATCGGTGCATCCCTCGTTCTTCTTTCTTTCTTGATAAGCCCCAAGGGACAAAGATCATTGTAAGGAACAAAGAGGAGCTTAGTGCTAAGATGCTTGTGAAACTCAAACCATATGGTGTCATTTTACAGAGAGCCAATCCGGTGGCAGGATACCACGTGGGAGTACCGTAGAGGACGCCCAATCAGCTTGAGACATACTCAGCAAGAAGCCTTGCTACTTTTCATCCCTCTGTCTCTGTCATTGTGTGTGTGTGCAGGAGACTGTGTGTGTGTGCAGGAGACTGTGTGTGTGTGCAGGAGACTGTGTGTGTGTGCAGGAGACTGTGTGTGCAGGAGACTGTGTTTTGGGAGTGCATGTCATGACTAGTCTTATGTTTGAGGAAAGAGAAAAGACAGAGAAGGAAAGAAGGGAGGAGAGAAGGAAATAAGAGGAGAGAAGAAAAGAAGAGGAGAGAAGGAAAGAAGAGAGGAGAGGAGGAGAGAAGTAAAGAAGAAAGGGGAGAAGGAAAGAAGAGGAGAGAAGGAAAGAAGAGGAGTGAAGGAAAGAAGAGGATGGAAGGAAAGAAGAGGAGAGAGAAGGAAAGAAGAGGAGAGAAGGAAAGAAGAGAGGAGAGAAGGAAAGAAGGAAAGAAGAGAGGATCGAAGGAAAGAAGAGAGGGGAGAAGGAAAGAAGAGGAGAAGGAAAGAAGAGAGGAGAGAAGGAAAGAAGAGAGGATAGAAGGAAAGAAGAGGAGTGAAGGAAAGAAGAGGAGAGAAGGAAAGAAGAGGAGAGAAGGAAAGAAGAGAGGAGAGAAGGAAAGAAGAGAAGAGAGGAGAGAAGGATAGAAGTAAAGAAGAGAGGGGAGAAGGGAAGAAGAGAGAAGAAAAGAAGGGAGGAGAGAAGGAAAGAAGAGATGAGAGAAGGAAAGAAGAGAGGATAGAAGGAAAGAAGAGGAGAGAAGGAAAGAAGAGAGGAGAGAAGGAGAGAGGAGAGGAGAGGAGGAGAGAAGGAAAGAAGAGAGGAGAGAAGGAAAGAAGAGAGGAGAGAAGGAAAGAAGGGAGGAGAGAAGGAAATAAGAGAGGAGAGATTGAAAGAAGAGGAGAGAAGGAGAGAGGAGAGGAGGAGAGAAGGAAAGAAGAGAGGAGAGAAGGAAAGAAGGGAGGAGAGAAGGAAATAAGAGAGGAGAGAAGGAAAGAAGAGAGGAGAGGAGGAGAGAAGGAAACAAGAGGAGAGAAGGAAAGAAGGGATGATGGAAGGAAAGAAGAGAGGAGAGAAGGAAAGAAGAGGAGAGAAGGAAAGAAGAGGAGAGAAGGAAAGAAGAGGAGAGAAGGAAAGAAGAGGAGAGAAGGAAAGAAGGGAGGAGAGAAAGACAGAAGGGAGGGGAGAGAAGGAAAGAAGAGAGGAGAGAAGGAAAGAAGAGAGGAGAGAAGGAAAGAAGAGGCGAGAAGGAAAGAAGAGGAGAGAAGGAAAGAATGGAGGAGAGAAAGACATAAGGGAGGAGAGAAGGAAAGAAGAGGAGAGAAGGACAAAGGGCAGGAGAGAAAGACAGATGGGAGGAGAGAAGGACAGAAGAGAGGAGAGAAGGACAGAAAGGAGAACTAGGTGGGGTTACAAAGGCATGACGAGAGGGAGAGAGTGAAAGAGAGTCTTGTCATAATCACCTCCCCTGCCTCTGTTCCCACGGAAACAACATAGTCACCGTCTCCAGACACACCCACACATACGCACCCAAATATCGTGTTGAAAATGAGAGAATGCACAGTGAACCTCTCTGATCAACTATTTCCCTCCACTAACATGTTCCTTCCTAGAGGCCACATGGGGGGGGGGGGAGTGTGTGTGTGTGTGTGTGTGTGTGTGTGTGTGTGTGTGTGTGTGTGTGTGTGTGTGTGTGTGTGTGTGTGTGTGTGTGTGTGTGTGTGTGTGTGTGTGTGTGTGTGTGTGTGTGTGTGTGTGTGTGTGTGTGTGTGTGTGTGTGTGTGTGTGTGTGTGTGTGTGTGTGTGTGTGTGTGTGTGTGTGTGTGTGTGTGTGTGTGTGTGTGTGTGTGTGTGTACACAAAGCTCCTACCCATAGGCCACATGGCTGTCATGTGTGTTGCTGTGCTGCCACATGGCCTGTGTGTGTATTTTGGTGCTGCCACATGGATCCATGTAATCCAATAAGCTAAAGGGAAATAATGTTCTGCCCTCCTAGCTTGCCCAGAAGCCTGTAAACACACACACACACACACACTAGGGCTGCACGATTTAGGGAAATAATCTAATTTGCGATATTTTTTGGACAGATATTGCGATTGCGATTAAATTTGCGATTCTAATTTAATTTTTTTAAGCAGCCCCACAGAGGTTTATTGTAAAATGCGGCTTGCATCTGGCCTACGCATTGGTCTTTTTGGGACATAGAGCCTGAAAATGTTTCTTTTTACCTGGGAATCTATACCGGTACCCAATGGTACCTTTTTTTCTGTACTTTACTCTCCCTCTCTGAAGTCTAAACTTCACAACACACAAACTAAAACCCCTTACCTCCCTCTCCCAAACCGATCTTGTATCTCAATGGGACTTCCTGGTTAAATAATAAAAAAATTAAAAAGTGCGTTTTTTTTTCTCTTTTATCGATTTGATAATTGCATCATTCCAAATCGCGATTTCGATTTAAAATCGATTAATCGTTCAGCCCGACACACACACACACACACACACACACACACACACACACACACACACACACACACACACACACACACACACACACACACACACACACAAATACTGATATCGCATCCCTGCCTAACCTAGATATGTGTCCTGGAAGAACTAGAGCTCAGGTCCTGGAAAGAAGATGAAAAACATCAGGCATGAAAACATGGAAAACTAATAACAAAAAATAAATCCTAGATAAATTCCTGGAAATTAAAATCCACCATAAATGAGTCATTCTAATGTCTTTTTCAGCGCTCTCCTCTGTTGAGCGTGGGCGGGTAGAGATGGCTCAATACCACCCTTTCATTTCCAGTAACAGCACCACCACAACCTGGAGTGTCTGTCCATACGGATACCATACTGATACCATAACCTGGAGTGTCTGTCCATACTGATACCATACTGATACCACAACCTGGAGTGTCTGTCCATACTGATACCATACTGATACCACAACCTGGAGTGTCTGTCCATACGGATACCATACTGATACCATACTGATACCACAACCTGGAGTGTCTGTCCATACGGATACCATACTGATACCATACTGATACCACAACCTGGAGTGTCTGTCCATACGGATACCATACTGATACCATACTGATACTATACTGATACCATAACCTGGAGTGTCTGTCCATACGGATACCATACTGATACCATACTGATACCACAACCTGGAGTGTCTGTCCATACGGATACCATACTGATACCACAACCTAGAGGGTCTGTCCATACGGATACCATACTGATACCACAACCTAGAGTGTCTGTCCATACGGATACCATACTGATACCACAACCTGGAGTGTCTGTCCATACGGATACCATACTGATACCATACTGATACCACAACCTGGAGTGTCTGTCCATACGGATACCATACTGATACCACAACCTGGAGTGTCTGTCCATATGGATACCATACTGATACCATACTGATACCACAACCTGGAGTGTCTGTCCATATGGATGCCATACTGATACCGTAACCTGGACTGTCAGTCCATACGGATACCAATGCAATACTCTCTTCCCCCTCCTCTTAACCTCTTAACACTTTCAGCGCCAGCCATTACCCTTATCCCTGTAGCTAATGCGCCAGCTTTCCATAGCCTATTTTCACTGTGCGTCACTATGTTTGGAGAGCTATATCTATATTCTATATTATAGCTATGGAGACAATACTATGGTCATTTGACAGTCACTTTCTCCCATCGAACATGCAAAAAAGAGATTTTTTTCATGTATACGTTTGCGTGTTATCCCATGATCAATATTGTATAGTTTAGGAGTGATCTGGGCTAATTCCTGAAAAGCTGAGTTATAGGGTGCTATGTGAATTTTACTGAAGTCGTTGGCATTTCTCACCTGGACACTACTATTTCCAAATCAAATGTCTATAATAGGTATTATGTTTCATCATGAATGCATCAAAGGGGGGGGGGGGTCGTTTTTTGATGCTCTGATCGTCATCAACGGCATTCGTTTTGCATACTACATACGTTGATCGACTGGCTCGATATGAAATCATTGTAGGATCAAGGTGGAATTGACGTTGGATAGTCCTTACCTTTGATCGGGGGTATTCCAAAAAGAATATTCCTATTGTCTGATCGCGATTTCCAGTATTTGTGTCCATCGGGTCCCCGACATAATCCGGCACAACACATGCATTAAGTGTCCTGGACGCGTTCCAAAGTGATCGGTTGAACCGCTAGGCTTGCCTGGACCAAAATTCTCCGCCCGGAGGGGTTTAGATGTAACACACGGTGTGAAATAAGGTTTCAAGGTGGGCGATACTGCCACCTAGCAGGATCTGGCCGGTACTGCACTTTTGGCGTCTCAGTATGGCTTTCAGCGGTACGATTCTCATGAAATCTTGATTTCAAAATTTCAAACATAATTTTTTTTAACAAACTTGCATCAACAAATTTCCTTTTCAAGCACTATAAGCCATGTCTGGAGTATATGTTAATAGTAATTAGAAAATATTTATTTACAATTTAACACCTTTTTGAACACATTTTCCAAAATAAGTCCTTCAAATTCTCATTACCGCAACAGTCTTAAAACGTCAAGACAATAAGAAAAGCGTATACATTTTCACAGTTTTAAGAATTGATTATTAAATAACAGTCATAGACGCATACCTGAAACTATGAAATAATATATATCTTTAAATAATCATTTTTAGAATAGTTTGTCATATTACTCTCATTACCGCAACACCTTCTGCAGTCGACAACCTAGTTTTTGTGATATTTCATGGAAACCTGAATTTGTCTTAAAATGTCATTGTAAACCTGAAAGCACATAACAAATAGATCATGGACATGCCTTTAGAATCAAATTATAATTGTTCACTAAATTACATAAACATTAAATTAACAGCTGTTGTGGTAATGATACATGGGTTTCGGAAATGAGATTAATGATTTCGGTAATGATAATAAGTATGCAAAGTGTTGCCAGACACAACTCGAGGCTTAAGAGCAAGCCTGTTGGTTATTCAAAGCAAACCACTTGGTGTGTCTGATTAGCCACAAACACCAAAGCAGTAAATTACATTTGTCATTTTACTTGCATCACAAAATTTAGGTAACACACCAAATTACATAATTATGAAAAACCTCTAATTTACTGTCTATTTGTCAAGTTAACTATAGGAGCCAAAGCACTCATGAGTTATACCTTATTTCTATTGGCTTAGTTGCCTACACGGTTAAAGTCTACATTTCAGAATACAATGGGGCTTAGCTGTATATTTAGGTTATTGTATTATATGATTGTTTATGTTTATTTTTATAACCTTACATTGAAACAGCATTAGGAATATTGATTGGATTTAGATAAAGTCATTGAACGGTCTTATTTGTCATAATAGAACATTCTAGAACATTTGTGATGTCACAGTATGATGTCATAATCACAACATTCTAGAACATTTGTGATGTCACAGTATGTCATAATCAAACATTCTAGAACATTTGTGTATCTATAATATTCAACAATTCTCTCAGAGCTCATTGTGCATCTTGAAACTGTGCTGAGCAGTACTGAACAGATAGACTAAACAACATAGATTGAAGCCTGCATTTGGTGCCTTGCCTACCGTTTTGCTGTGGAAAGAGCCGGCAAGTTGAGTTTTACGGCTTTCAGGTGTGGAGGAATTTTGTTATGTGTCATAGTTTAGGAAAATAGCTTTAGGATCACTTCTGTAAAGAAAGACTTCGCTGTGGAAGAGAAATAAACCATTTGGATATCTTTGTTTTACACTGGAGCGGCTGTGGACATTATTTTTCTTTATCAATGAACGTACTACTCACGAGTAAGCAACTTTAACCAGTAGAGTGGACCGTCGGCCCTCATATTAGTAAGAAAACTCTGTTCCAAGAGGAAAAAGGAATCAACACAACTACTGGAGCGCTGAAAGAAGGATAACCACAAATGTCGGAGCCTAGAAAGGTTAAAATGTCACAAAAGGCCTATGAGGAAAATGTCAGTCATGCCATCAATAAGAGGAGAGCTAAGCTATGTCAGCTAACTGGTCACATGAATCAGACGAATCAATTAATGGATGATGACGACGACGGTAAGTTGTACAGACAAAATTGATGGTAGAATTCAGTGAACCTTTTTAATGAGAGATTATTTCAGGGCTTGCCAACTCTCACTGACTGCAGTGACTGGATGCTTTCATAAAATTGCGGCATCTGGCTCATTGATGGAGGGAGGGGTCAAATCCAAGATGGCATTCAGTGTTTTCTTTTTAGCATAATGCCTGTTAGAATTTTCTCTCCATTGTTTTTGTTTCCTTTCATATTGTTTGGAGGTAAGATCTTCCATTTTCTTGATCTTACCATTTTACTTCGTTTTTGATATCTAGAAATGGAAAGGAAGCATGCCATAAAATTACGAAAAACATATATGGACAGAGACCCTACACTATGCACTGGATGGCTTATGTACTTATGTATGGTGTGTGTGTGTGTGTTACAGTAGGACCTGACTTTCTTAGAGTGTGTGTGCGCATATGTGTGTCCTACAGTAGGGTTCTCCCTGTTGTGCGTGTGTCTGTGTGTGTGTGTCCTACAGTAGGGACTGAATGGCTTACAAAGTGCGAGTGTGTACACATCCTCTAGTAAGGGCCAGAAAGCTGGGCATCCTATCAACTAAATGGCTTGTATGAGGCTTCCTATAAACTAGCATGTTTGCTAATTACTGTACCATTTCCAACCCCCCTAACCTCTCTCTCTCCTTCCTTCTGTACTCGTCCAGCAGGTCAGGGTTGTTGTAAACCTTTTCTCTGAATTTTGCTAGCCTAGCCTTTGCTAACGCTTTATTTTTCTCAGTGGCTGAAAGTTAGTAAATTACATCAAAATTAACTGTTGATGATACACATTTTATTATTACTATGTAATTACAACGTTATGAACACTTAATGTTGAAGTGTTACCAATTATTACTATTTAATGACAAAGTTATGTGATTCTCATTGCCGAAAGAGAAGTTCTCATTACCGAAACACCCATTAAAGTGTTGCGGTATATGACAAGTGTGTTGCGGAGGATGAGATGAGTTCGCATTTTTTAGCTAACAATGGAGAAGCCATGATGACATCGGCAAAAAAAATTCATGGTACATGTTAGGAACGTATTAACCTTTGTATTGATCAAATATTGATTATCAAAACTTTTTTCAAACAAGTAATACTTCATGTTTCAGTAATGAGAATACATTTTGTCGTGTACAAGGGCTGAAGCGGGAAGTTCGAACTTTTAAGTGTTAACCATTGAGGTGACTTCACTTACCTTGTAGCCATCTTCTAGCTTGTCTTCTTTGTGATGCATCATGGGACAATACAACTTTATTTAAAAAATACTGTAGTCTTAACAGGATGGTGAAAACTTGCGGAGAATGAGAACTGCATCCATGGACATTATGTTTTCCACAAAAAAATCATTAATTTGTAAATTTTATTGTATAATTCAGCATAATTTCCTTGATGACACAAATAAATAAACAATATTAATACATTTTTAGAGAAACATTTTGAGTTTATTAAATATAAAATTAAGTCAATGGTCCATAGAAATCAATGTGGACGCATTGCGGTAATGAGAATTTTAGCACAAAATGTACTAAAATATTAAAATAATTAATTATGAGTAAACAACTCATTGTACAAGAAAGAGCTAATTTTTATCTTTAATATTATATTTTGTTTACTTGAATAAATGCTAACCTTTATTTAGAAAAGATCACGGCCATGGTAAATCATTGATTTCATGAGAAGGTCCGTGTGTGTAATATTGATATACAAATCAAAAAAAAGGAAAGACGATCATTTTTGGCGCCCAACGATTGGCGAGCAAACGTGTAATATTACGTGGTTTGCACAGAATGAGTTAACAGGCACCCAGAAAAGTGGCAATATTTAATTTTTTACTTTAACTATGACTGCATGGGGGGGGGAGCTCTCAAATCCATTTCCTGATCCACGGCCGTTCATTCTGAAGTGTTTTTTCACTTCTCGTTTTCGCTCGTCAACTTTCACCTACTTCCTGTATTTGCACCCCCCCCCCCCCCCCCGTATTGTTGGAAAGGTACACTCATTGGCTACAACGCAGACCAATCATTTTCGCCTCAGTTTATCTTTCACGCTGCCATTGATGTTAAAGAGTTGAAAATATTAAGTAACTAAGGTTACACTGACTGTATGACTCTTCTACAAGCTGTTCAGATATTAAGTAACAGGTTACTTCTACAAGCTGTTCAGATATTAAGTAACTGGTTACTGACTGTATGACTCTTCTACAAGCTGGTCAGATATTAAGTAACTGGTTAATGTATGACTCTTCTACAAGCTGGTCAGATATTAAGTAACTATGGTTACTGTATGAGTATGACTCTTCTACAAGCTGTTCAGATATTAAGTAACTGGTTAATGTATGACTCTTCTACAAGCTGTTCAGATATTAAGTAACTGGGTACTTCTACAAGCTGTTCAGATATTAAGTAACAGGTTACTGTATGACACTTCTACAAGCTGTTCAGATATTAAGTAACTAAAGTTACTGTATGACTCTTCAGATTGTGAGTGTTGGTGTACGTACAATGACCCAGTGGTTTTCAGAAGGCTGAGTTACATTATAGTTACATACTCCTATCAACTTTCAAACAGGTTTCACGTCTCATGGACTATTTTCCGCCCCGTTTCAACATCAGTGGCCGTGTGAATTGTGTTTAGTGAGCAGTGATGCCACTAACGCGTTACTAAGTAACGCGTTATTGTAATCTGATTACTTTTCCGCGAAAATGGTAATCTAACGCGTTAATCTTTAAAAGCCAGTAATCTAATTGCAGTTACTTGTCCAAGTGGCTGTGCATTACTATTTCGTTACTATCTCATCATA
The DNA here is from genome assembly GCF_963971535.1 of Notolepis coatsorum. NCBI lineage: Eukaryota > Metazoa > Chordata > Actinopteri > Aulopiformes > Paralepididae > Notolepis > Notolepis coatsorum. The sequence continues at coordinate 94,586,009 of NC_140178.1, read as the reverse complement.
AATTCATAATGCAGGCGGAATGCAGTATTTTATTTCGTTTTCGACAGTCAAAAATACATTTTTGAGCTGTTTTTCTTATTTGGGAGTGACGTGGTGTGGCAGTGAAAGGGTTACACAAGAATGTGTCCCGGCGGCGTGACTGGCCTCTCTGTCTGTGAGTGACTCTGCTTTGGCCCAATCACATTCCCCATCCACAGTCTGCGAATCAGAGGCAGAGTAGGGCGGGTCTTCACAGCACGTCATGTGACATATGCGCCAATCGTGGCTGCAGCTGGAAGCATCTCAATCGTGTGACAGCAGGGCTCCGTTGCATTCGTCAGAGAATTCCACCCCAAAACGCTTACAGGAAGAAAAAACGCGGCTTATTATTATTACCGAGGCGCGCGGCTTATTATATTATTAAAGAATGGGTACAGTACAGTACAGCTCAATACATACAATTGTTAAGGGGATGCAGACCAGAGAAAGACTTTCGTCTTGTTTACATCAGGGTCCCCCATTTACAGGAGGACTCGGAGGCCAGCCAAACAGCAAAAGAGAGATTGTTTCATTCCCTATTGATTAATGTATATTTGATGGTGGCAGAGCAAAAGCTCTTATTTGCCAGATTTACAGTTAATTTACATGTTAAAGAGAGACTGATTGTATGTTTATAGAGAGACATTTATAAAAACAATTTAATAGTTACAGTTGATATAATTGAATAGTTCAGCCTGCATTTGTTAGATGTGAATGGATACACTGGTTTTGTAAAACCACTGGCTGGCTGCTCTAATGCTGTGAGCATCATAGACTGTTGCTTTACCATACTTGATGGTACAGAAGCTGAAGCACTAGTTTAACAATTTACGTTATGTGCAGAGAAACAAGTTAAAAACAATTTATGCACTTTCAATAAAGCGTTTTAAAAAAACTGTTGGGGGAACGACGACGACTTCGTAACCTAGTTACTTTCAAAGTAACTAAGTTACTCTGATAATCAAGTAATCAGTAAAGTAACTTGGATTACTTTTTAAAGGAGTAATCAGTAATCAGTAATCGGATTACTTTTACAAGTAATCTGTGGCATCACTGTTAGTGAGATATGCTGATATCGGCTACAAAGGACACGGTAAACGGATACGCTTTCTGGTCATGGCTAGACATCAATATTAGACTGATGTGGTCCTTTAAGCTGCTACCAAGGCCACGTTCCCACTGCAAGCCATAGTGCTCAATTCTGATGTATTGCTCAGATCAGAGTTTTTGTTTGTTTGGCTATTCACATAATTAAAAAGAATGTGTGGCCAATTTTAGATTCCAGTGCAAACTGGTCACGCTCCTGAACGAATGCGCAAATGAACAATAACACAATAATGAATACATGAACAATATTATATTCCCTACACAGAGTTGGAACTCTCTGACATTTAAATGTTTTTGTGTTCTGCTAATTTACCAGTCCGATTGCCATGAATGATGGAACTGATAGTTTGAATTGGGGAGTATTGTATCTTATCATCGCGCGTGTCCTATTATTATGACGTGTACATGCCACTTATGGCTACTATATTATTATATGAATATGAATTAATGAACGTGTGTGTGTGTGTGTTGCAGCAACGTCTCCCAACGCGGGCTCAGAGCTGGAGCAGGCCAGACCGCAGACTAGTGGAGAGGAGGAGCTGCAGCTACAGCTGGCCCTGGCCATGAGCAGAGAGGCTGCGGAACAGGTACACACACAGCCCTTACTGAGTGGAAATTCCCTCTCTTGAAATAGTATTAGTCACTGTTTGCTTGTGTGTGTATATAAAAACCCTCCTCCACTAGTAAGACCACCTCCAGACGGACTGTTGTGTTATAAAACCCTCCTCCAGTTGTAAGACTGACTGGACTGTGTGTTTAGGCGGATCGCATGCGCAGAAGGAATGATGACCTGAGACTGCAGATGGTAAGAACACATCCAGACGGACTGGGCTTGTTACAAAACCCTCCTCCACTAGTAAGACCACCTCCAGACTGACTGGGCTGTAATAACACCCTCCTCCACCTGTAAGACTGACTGGACTGTGTGTTTAGGAGGATCGCATGCGCAGAGGAGATGACCTGAGACTGCAGATGGCTCTGGAGGAGAGCAAGAAGGGGGGACCACTGAAGGAGGGCTCAGGGAAACTGGCCAAGAAGAAGAAAGAGGTAACACACACACTCTCACACACACACACAGGCACGCACACACGCACTTGAAATTTTTATTTATGTCCACATGAACAGAAGTACAAGGAAGCCTCATACAAAGGACATAACCACTGCCAGTGCAGTCAGAAAGTATGAAAGAACAGCCAGTTACAGAGTGCATGGACGGCAGAACGCTGTTACATACAGTATGGCTGAACTACTTGTCAGACACATCGGACACGAATCATGGGTAAAGGAAACAACGCCTCCTCCAAATTGAGCGGTTTCCTATAATAGCACACACACACACACACACACACACACACACACACACACACACACACACACACACACACACACACACACACACACACACACACACACACACACACACACACACACACACACACACATTGTCCACATAAAGACATTGTTTAAAGGACACAAATATTATTAGTGCACTTGGACATTGTGGGTTATTCTGATACATTTGTGCCCAAATTGGCAATGGCAACCAAAGTTACACATACACATGGATGATGAACCTGACAATCAACACACAGCTCATGGGTACAGATAGCAGCGTCTTCTCCAAATTGCATGGCTGCCAATAATTGCTGACACTGAGCAATATCTTGCTAACTGTTTGGCTCTTCCCTTCGGAAGACCGGCCATCTGAAGGCCTCTAACACCCAACTTGTGAACATGACCCAGGCTTCCAAATATGAAGACTAAACGTTTACAGTTGTAGCCCAGATGTGATTATGGTATTATGCTCTAACAGTTGATACTTCAACATTTTGGTTGTGAAGGCAGTTCTGTGGTCAAACATGCAGCCAACTTCTAGAATGAGAACCTCTGTTATTCTCATTAACAACAACAACATCGGGGGTATTTGCTGAAATATCAGAGTGAATTGTCGCACAGTGAATTGTCGCACGCACGCACACACACACACACACACACACACACACACACACACACACACACACACACACACACACACACACACACACACACACACACACACACACACACACACACACACACACACACACACACACACACACACACACACACACACACACACACACACACACACACACACACACACACACACACACACACTTCAGTGAGTCAGCTGTGTCCTAACCATGGCTCTGTTCCTGAAATAGTGTCGCCATGTCTGCCAGACTGTCCTCCTACATAACTGGAAAGTAAGACGGTCCACTCGTTCCGTCATTATCCTGCTGTAGTCGCTCTCCGTCCCACTGACTCACTGGGTGGATGCTCTCTTTTCTGGCTGAACATTTGATCAATTCAACGCTATTGAAACAGGGCAGCTCACTGAGAGCAGCTGCCATGAGCGCTGAGAGGAAGGTAACGTGTGGAACCCTTGGGACGTGGAGCCTTCAGGCACCTGTGTACGTTTTAGTGTCACTGATTGGATATGGGGGGGGGGGGGGGGGGGGGTCTGGCTAACGCCAAGCGGACCACATCTGTCTGCTGTCTACATCAGGGGTTCCCAAACTTTTCAGGCCAGGGCCCAGAAAATAAGGCGTCAGAGAGCCGCGGCCCAATGCACATCGTCTGGCTTTTTTTTCTTTTTTTTTTGCCAGGCGACCGATTTTTTACGCCAAATATCACTTCAATCCTATTAAGTTAGTTCAAGTTAGTTATTCATTTATATGTGCTATTTATGAGAGGGCTAACTTGTTGCAAAATAATAATGATAATAATAAAAAATACTATTGTTGCTTCGGTTGTTTTCAGCGTTTTATGTGCATAATCTGTTATTTAGTTTGAAATGTTCGTTGAAATAAGTAGATTTTTCGTTTTTGTTTATTTATTAAGTTAATATAAAACCATATAGTCACATTTTAGAATACAACTAGAAACACTGTCCTGGCCTGCTTCTAAGTTCAGTGGCCTGACAAAAAAAATTAAAATTAAAAAATAAATAATTTTTTTTTTTTTTTTTTTTTTTTTTTAAATCATCTCGCGGCCCACCCGTGGCTGCTCGCGGCCCACCTTTGGGTCGCGACCCCGACTTTGGGAACCACTGGTCTACATCACATCAGTCTGCTGTCTACATCACCTCAGTCTGCTGTCTACATCACATCAGTCTGCTGTCTACATCACATCAGTCTGCTGTCTACATCATCTCAGTCTGCTGTCTACATCATCTCAGTCTGCTGTCTACATCACCTCAGTCTGCTGTCTACATCATCTCAGTCTGCTGTCTACATCACATCAGTCTGCTGTCTACATCACATCAGTCTGCTGTCTACATCACCTCAGTCTGCTGTCTACATCACCTCATTCTGCTGTCTACATCACCTCAGTCTGCTGTCTACATCACCTCAGTCTGCTGTCTACATCACCTCAGTCTGCTGTCTACATCACCTCAGTCTGCTGTCTACATCACCTCAGTCTGATGTCTACATCACCTCAGTCTGCTGTCTACATCACATCAGTCTGCTGTCTACATCACATCAGTCTGCTGTCTACATCACCTCACCTCAGTCTGATGTCTACATCACCTCAGTCTGCTGTCTACATCACCTCAGTCTGCTGTCTACATCACCTCAGTCTGCTGTCTACATCACCTCAGTCTGCTGTCTACATCATCTCAGTCTGCTGTCTACATCATCTCACCTCAGTCTGCTGTCTACATCACCTCAGTCTGCTGTCTACATCACCTCAGTCTGCTGTCTACATCATCTCAGTCTGCTGTCTACATCACATCAGTCTGCTGTCTACATCACATCAGTCTGCTGTCTACATCACCTCAGTCTGCTGTCTACATCACCTCATTCTGCTGTCTACATCACCTCAGTCTGCTGTCTACATCACCTCAGTCTGCTGTCTACATCACCTCAGTCTGCTGTCTACATCACCTCAGTCTGCTGTCTACATCACCTCAGTCTGCTGTCTACATCACCTCAGTCTGATGTCTACATCACCTCAGTCTGCTGTCTACATCACATCAGTCTGCTGTCTACATCACATCAGTCTGCTGTCTACATCACCTCACCTCAGTCTGATGTCTACATCACCTCAGTCTGCTGTCTACATCACCTCAGTCTGCTGTCTACATCACCTCAGTCTGCTGTCTACATCACCTCAGTCTGCTGTCTACATCATCTCAGTCTGCTGTCTACATCATCTCACCTCAGTCTGCTGTCTACATCACCTCAGTCTGCTGTCTACATCACCTCAGTCTGCTGTCTACATCACCTCAGTCTGCTGTCTACATCACCTCAGTCTGCTGTCTACATCACCTCAGTCTGCTGTCTACATCACATCAGTCTGCTGTCTACATCACCTCAGTCTGCTGTCTACATCACCTCACCTCAGTCTGCTGTCTACATCACCTCAGTCTGCTGTCTACATCACCTCAGTCTGCTGTCTACATCACCTCAGTCTGCTGTCTACATCACCTCAGTCTGCTGTCTACATCACCTCAGTCTGCTGTCTACATCACCTCACCTCAGTCTGCTGTCTACATCACCTCAGTCTGCTGTCTACATCACCTCAGTCTGCTGTCTACATCATCTCAGTCTGCTGTCTACATCACCTCAGTCTGCTGTCTACATCACCTCAGTCTGCTGTCTACATCACCTCAGTCTGCTGTCTACATCACCTCAGTCTGCTGTCTACATCACCTCAGTCTGCTGTCTACATCACCTCACCTCAGTCTGCTGTCTACATCACCTCAGTCTGCTGTCTACATCACCTCAGTCTGCTGTCTACATCATCTCAGTCTGCTGTCTACATCACCTCAGTCTGCTGTCTACATCACCTCAGTCTGCTGTCTACATCACCTCAGTCTGCTGTCTACATCATCTCAGTCTGCTGTCTACATCATCTCAGTCTGCTGTCTACATCACCTCAGTCTGCTGTCTACATCACCTCAGTCTGCTGTCTACATCACATCAGTCTGCTGTCTACATCACCTCAGTCTGCTGTCTACATCACCTCAGTCTGCTGTCTACATCACCTCAGTCTGCTGTCTACATCACCTCAGTCTGCTGTCTACATCACCTCAGTCTGCTGTCTACATCACCTCAGTCTGCTGTCTACATCATCTCAGTCTGCTGTCTACATCATCTCAGTCTGCTGTCTACATCACCTCAGTCTGCTGTCTACATCACCTCAGTCTGCTGTCTACATCACCTCAGTCTGCTGTCTACATCACCTCAGTCTGCTGTCTACATCACCTCAGTCTGCTGTCTACATCACCTCAGTCTGCTGTCTACATCACCTCAGTCTGCTGTCTACATCACCTCAGTCTTCTGTCTACATCACCTCAGTCTTACATCACCTCAGTCTTCTGTCTACATCACCTCAGTCTTACATCACCTCAGTCTGCTGTCTACATCACCTCACCTCAGTCTGCTGTCTACATCACCTCAGTCTGCTGTCTACATCACCTCAGTCTGCTGTCTACATCACCTCAGTCTGCTGTCTACATCACCTCACCTCAGTCTGCTGTCTACATCACATCAGTCTGCTGTCTACATCACCTCAGTCTGCTGTCTACATCACCTCAGTCTGCTGTCTACATCACCTCAGTCTGCTGTCTACATCACCTCACCTCAGTCTGCTGTCTACATCACATCAGTCTGCTGTCTACATCACCTCAGTCTGCTGTCTACATCACCTCAGTCTGCTGTCTACATCACCTCAGTCTGCTGTCTACATCACCTCACCTCAGTCTGCTGTCTACATCACATCAGTCTGCTGTCTACATCACCTCAGTCTGCTGTCTACATCACATCAGTCTGCTGTCTACATCACCTCAGTCTGCTGTCTACATCACCTCAGTCTGCTGTCTACATCACATCACCTCAGTCCGATGGCAAAATACATATTGTCTAACGTTGTCTCCCTCTGTCCTCCCTTCTCTGTCTCTCTGTCCTCCCTTCTCTCTCTCCGTCTGTCTGTCTGTCTGTCTGTCTCTGTGTCTCTGTCTCTTTCTCTCTCTCTCCCCCCCCTCAGCCCCAGTCGTCTCTGATGGATCTGATGAATGTACCAGAGGGAGAGTCAGCGCCTGACCCATGGGGAGCCGGAGCTGGAGCAGACGCTGCTGCAGCACCAGACCCCTGGCACTCCTACGGTACACACACACACACACACCTCACAGGCAGTCTGGTAGAGAGACATTGTGTTCCCAGTGGTTCTGAAAGGAGAGAGAGCAGAGCAATTCTGTCTCATCTGTGTTGCTGCTTTTGGCCTCAAGTTGAAATAAAAAAGAGTCTGTAGTTCTCAGAAAGGTGCTGCTCATGTCACTCATGTTTTTGTTAGCCAGCCAATCACAGTGGCAGCTGAGCATCATCAAACTCACCCAGGGCGACAGCACAAGTGCACGCGTCCTCCAGTTGGTTACATTTGAATTGATCAAGTGAAAATGGTTTATCTTCCACCGTCACTAGAATAAAGGTGATATGATGATGATATTTCAGCATATGCTGTTCAAGGTTCTGTAACATATTTTAAATGTCACTTTGTTTATACTGTGTTTAACACCACAAAAGACACAAGCCCACAAGGAAACCCTGTCTAGGTGAGAGTGTGTTTCTAAGGTAGACCACACACTGAAGTCAACACACACACATACTGAAGTCAACACACACACATACTGAAGTCAACACACATACTGAAGTCAACACACACACATACTGAAGTCAACACACACACACACTCACACTGAACTCAACATACACACAAACACACTGAAATGCAACAACACACATACATAACTACAGCACATATCACTGTGCTGTAGTTATGTATGCGTGTTGTTGCATTTCAGTGTGTTTGTGTGTATGTTGAGTTCAGTGTGAGTGTGTGTGTGTGTTGACTTCAGTATGTGTGTGTGTTGACTTCAGTATGTGTGTGTGTGTTGACTTCAGTATGTGTGTGTGTTGACTTTGTTATGTATGTTGAGTTAGTGTGTGTGTGTGTTGACTTCTGTATGTGTGTGTGTGTGTGTGTGTGTTGACTTCAGTATGTGTGTGTTGAGTTCAATGTGTGTGTATGTTGAGTTCAGTGTGTGTATGTTGAGTTCAGTGTGTGTATGTTGAGTTCAGTGTGTGTATGTTGAGTTCAGTGTGTGCGTATGTGTGTGTGCACGTCTCATCTCTCCACCTGCAGCTCTGAGCAGCACTGAGGTTCTTTGTTTATGTGGAATGCTGCTCCACTGGCTCAACTACATTACTGCAGAGAGAGAGAGAGAGAGAGAGAGAGAGAGAGAGAGAGATTTCAACACTATCAGTACTGTCTGCATTTTCCTTGATAACCAAGCAAGTAGTCGCAATATTGTCCACAATAATCGCAATCGCATTCTTTCACCAAATCTCCTTTTCCCCTCTGCTATGCTCTCTCTTTCTCTCTCCCACTCTCTCTCTCTTGCTCCCTCTCTCTCTTCTCCTCATCACTCCATATCTGCTCGTCTCCCTCCTGTCTCACCCCCCCCTTTCTGTCTCTCCCTTCTCTCTGTCCCCCCATCCCTCTTTCTCTCCTCCTCTTTCCCTCTCCTCAGGTGCTGCTCCTAAGCCAGCAGCTCCAGTGGACCCATGGGGTGCTCCCCCTCCTGTTGCCCCTATGAAGAGCAGAGATCCCTGGGCAGCAAACCCTGCGTCTGCCGCTGACCCCTGGGGCTCCGCAGCAACCCGGCCCAAGAACTCTCACACAGGTCAGTCAGTCAGCCTGTCACTCACTCACCCACCCACTCACTCACTCACTCACTCACCCACTCACTCACTCACTCACCCACTCACCCACTCACTCACTCACTCACTCACTCACTCACTCACTCACTCACTCACTCACTCACTCACTCACTCACTCACTCACTCACTCACTCACTCACTCACTCACTCACTCACTCACTCACTCACTCACTCACTCACTCACTCACTCACTCACTCACTCACTCACTCACCCACCCACCCACCCACCCACCCACCCACTCACTCACTCACTCACTCACTCACTCACTCACTCACTCACTCACTCACTCACTCACTCACTCACTCACTCACTCACTCACTCACTCACTCACTCACTCACTCACTCACTCACTCACTCACTCACTCACTCACTCACTCACTCACTCACTCACTCACTCACTCACTCACTCACTCACCCACTCACTCACTCACTCACTCACTCACTCACTCACTCACTCACTCACTCACTCACTCACTCACTCACTCTTGTCACTCGTGTCTGTGTGTTGTGTGTGTGTGTGTGTGTGTGTGTGTTGTCCCCTGCAGGTAACTTTGACCTGTTCAGTGCATCCAATGGTACGTCTAAAGAGGACTTCTCTGAGTTTGACAGCCTGCGCTCTTCATCCTCTGTCCCCACTGGTACTCACCCTGTCCACGTCTCTCTAATCAAGCCTCCTGGAGTCTGTGTAGTTTGTGTGTCACTGTCCTGTGCAAAACCACCTGTCTCTGTGTCCGTCCGTCCCCCCCGTCCCCCTCCATGTTGTTTATTCATAATATGTCATTTGTAAGCGCACGCATTTGGAGACAGTCGCCATTACCGGAGACACCCATCATAGCCTACATCATTTCAACGTGTTTAACTGATGAACCACCCAAGCTCCTAAAACAATGGAGATAACCTTCCAGTCATGTATTACTTTTGATGGTACAGCATGTGAAACATAGCTAATGCTAACATATTAGCTGATCAGGCTCAGCCTGCTAAATAACTAACTGGAATGCAACAGTGTCTATTGTTTTGATGGTCATACAAAACACCTGGAGTTTACTTATGACCAAGAAGCTAGCCAATGTTGGACACAGTGTATCAAAGCCATCGAGACAGGAATCTGAAAGATCAGCGAGGCCATTGTGAAGCAATAGGACGATTGGCCGCGTGTCTCCCGTGACGGCAGGCGTCTCCAGAAGTCTTTTTGTATGTATTCATTACTAATGCGCTTTCCTTGCATATTGACAACATTGGTGTCATGACACTGGGGGCCGTGACCAGGCCAAACTATTGAACTTGTAAAATGTTAAAAAGAAAACTAAGCAGTTTTCCCCCAGAGCCTTTTTGGAGATGCAAGGTCTTTGCAGGACACTTGACACAATGTCTTCTTTCTGGAGTTCTATGTCACTACGCCTGGGCTACATACCCAACTGTTTCAGCAACACAAACATAGGAGTTTTGGTGCTTTGTTTACCTTGCAAGGAATGCGTCACCGTCCCCCAACTGCATGCCTGGCAAGCTGAAGTAAACACAGTGAAACTAAATGATTATCAAATAATTTTTATTATTATTATTTTTTGGCCTTATATCACTGACGTAGTCTCGAATGAAGTCTTACGGTTATGTTACTGGAGAAGGTTCATACATTAGATCAGCCAGTTCAAATCCATTGTCCATGCTTTCAGTAGGACTAATGTAAAGTCTTTGAACACGCCAAATTCCACTCCTTTCTTGTGTCAACAGGTTTCGTTTTGACCCAGGTTGTGAGTGTTTGTTGGGTGTGGTCGGGCAAGGTCTCTGGTTGTGGGGAGGCTACATTTGTAGTTTGTCATAGTTCTACTCCATCTTAGCACTAGCTGTACGATGTTAATGTCCCACCTTGCTGGGAAGCATCCCACCGCCTCAAACATCCTGTGTGCCCCCTAGTGGCGACTCCTCTCCAGCTGACTTCCTGCTTCACCTCCTGTGTTTGAAACCTTCCCATCAGACAGACAGACATGTGATTATCTGTCATTATCCGTGTGGAGCTAAACTGGCCCTGCCTGTCTGGTCCAATAGATCTGTAGAGGAAGCGCAGGAGGCAGCTCTCAGCTGGATGACGGACGGCGGAGCTCTCAATAGTGGGATCACTTGTAATACTGAAGTTGCAGGAGCCGCTGATTGTTTGCCGTCACAGCGTTTACCCCTTTCACTACCACACTACAGAAGGTTAACTTTTCACCACCACACTTAACTGTCTGTGGTGTGGTAGTGAAAGGTTAACCTTCTGTGGTGTGGTAGTGAAAGGGTTAACCCTTTGTCGTGTGGCAGTGAAAGAAAGGGTTAACCATTTGTTAGTGTGGTAGTGAAAGGGTTAAAATGGTCGGGTGGAAAGGGTTCAGTGGAGTTTTCACCAGCAACTCTGGTGATGGCTTCCGTTCATCTCAACTACTGTTCTGTTAGGATTTTGTTGCATTGGCCTTTCACACATTACTTTTGTTTACATTTTTATATCTTATGTGTGTTTGGGAGTGTCTATCAACATAAGAGCATGGGTGTCTGCATATGTGCCTGCATGTGTGCACACTAGAGATTGTATGAGCCTGTGTGTGTACCTGTAGGCCTAGTATATGAATGTCTCTACCGTCTCACTGCTGCCACACAAACCAGGAGCCAGGCTGACTGTTCAGACCTCCCATAATAGCATCTCGTACATTTTATTGCATCAAATTATCATTATTGCTTTGGTGACAGACTATGACTGTATGAGAGGGAGAGAGAGACGGAGCACTTGTTGTTGAACTGTGACAGCACTCTGAACTGTGAGAGGCAAGTCTAGAAGAGGTGCAATAATTCTAGCTCTTTGTTAACTGTGTTGATATATAGTGATTATTGTGGTGTTTGTAGCTTGGACAGAGAGGGGTAGGAGCAGCACCCTCTTAGTAGAAAATGTTTTTTGTTGTTTTTGCTTGTAGGTTTGTCTTTATCTTGTAATACAATTTGTCACGGCGCTATTTCATTCAAAATAGTCTGTTTTGCAACAAGTAAATTACGACAAGCTTTGCATGGCTACATGACGGTTATACCGTCACACTGGGTACACTACAGCATCACACTGGGTACACCATCACACTGGGTACAGCATCACACTGGGTACACCATCACACTGGGTACAGCATCACACTGGGTACACTACAGCATCACACTGGGTACACCATCACACTGGGTACAGCATCACACTGGGTACACTACAGCATCACACTGGGTACACTACAGCATCACACTGTGTAACTGAGGGGTACAATTCCCTGACTGTATTGTTAGATATGATACTTACTACCACTACCTCTTGTACTTTAGACTCTGGCCACCCAGTACTAGGTATAAATAATTATGATAAACACTCCCACCTGATGAAACGGATCCAACACAAATGTACCAAGTCGAAAGTCTGCGTTTATTAATAATACATAGCAAAAGGTATGTACAACGATCACTTAATTACATTTATGATTTGAAATAGTATGCACTTTTATGGCAAATGAGTATTCGTAGGTAGATCAATATCGAATGTCCAATCTCTGATTGCGCAGGAAGCAAATATACAACCTGGAATATTTAGGGAACAATAGCAATGATACTTGAATGATTATATAGCTGGATACACTAGGGGAAGGTTCCGACTGCTTGTAGGACAGCTGGAGGGGGGGGGGGTTAGAGTCTGGCTGTATCCCGTCTGGCCGAGGGTATCCTGGGAGAGCCCACAGTCGTGCGACCCGGTGCCCAGCGATCCTCGATCCACAGATGAAAGCAGTTGGACTCTCTGTGGCCGGCGTCCTCCGGTCCACGATGGAGAGACGTGAGGCGACCTCGTCGTGTAGAGCGTCTTCTCACCTGTCGTCCTCTCCGGGGGGGGTATTTCCAACACACCGCAGTGTTGGCCTTTATCCATAGAATAATCAAAGTACTCAAAGCATAATCCAAGCCGGGGAAGGCTAGCCGTCGTCGGTAGAATAATCCAATATACAGGTCCACTCGCTCTTTGGCCTGGAGCTCCTCGGGTGCAGCTTCACGTGGGGTCAACCACCCTGGATAAGCGTCCAGCTGATGCCCGAAACGATGGGGGTGCTGATTACTATAGAACTCTTACCGCACAAGGCACTACATATGAATAGACTATTATTAGCTTAATAGAATACGTCCAACTCGACGATATAGTGCCAAATATGACTATTCAAATATTAATATACACGATGTCTCAATGCCGATACTGGGCCGAATTGGCCTTACTGCCCACACGTGGTTCGCGGGGAGGCTTTTGCGTCTGTCACTCTGTTGGAGGGTAAGGAACTGGACTAAAAGAAAGCTCTACTTTAATAGCGCAGTATATATACGCACTATGAACAAATAGTACCATTAGTGGTGCGGTAGACATATTCCTACGCGGAACTAGGACTTGTCCATACATGTTGAGCGGTACGATTGAACCTGGTCTGAGGGGTATGGCGACCTGGCACCAAGGTCTCGTCCAATGGTAGAATGGAGACTATTATGGGATGTTCAGTAGACTAGAAGGGATATTCAATGCATATTGTACAAGGAATATACAAGGGATATCAGGGGATATACAAATACAATTAAATATATATATATAAATAAATATATATATTCGGTTTAATCTGATCCTTCAGAACACACTGGGTACACTACAGCATCACACTGGGTACACCATCACACTGGGTACAGCATCACACTGGGTACACTACAGCATCACACTGGGTACACTACAGCATCACACTGGGTACACCATCACACTGGGTACACTACAGCATCACACTGGGTACAGCATCACACTGGGTACAGCATCACACTGGGTACAGCATCACACTGGGTACACCATCACACTGGGTACACTACAGCATCACACTGGGTACAGCATCACACTGGGTACACCATTACACTGGGTACACTACAGCATCACACTGGGTACAGCATCACACTGGGTACACCATTACACTGGGTACACTACAGCATCACACTGGGTACAGCATCACACTGGGTACACTACAGCATCACACTGGGTACACTACAGCATCACACTGGGTACACCATTACACTGGGTACACCACAGCATCACACTGGGTACACCATTACACTGGGTACACTACAGCATCACACTGGGTACAGCATCACACTGGGTACACTACAGCATCACACTGGGTACACCATTACACTGGGTACAGCATCACACTGGGTACACTACAGCATCACACTGGGTACACCATTACACTGGGTACACTACAGCATCACACTGGGTACACTACAGCATTACACTGGGTACACTACACCATTACACTGGGTACACTACAGCATCACACTGGGTACACTACAGCATTACACTGGGTACACTACAGCATCACACTGGGTACACTACAGCATCACACTGGGTTCACCATCCCACTGGGTTCACCATCACACTGGGTACACCATCACACTGGGCGTCTCTGCCAGCCCGTCTCTAAGCTGTCTGTCCTCTGCAGGTGAAGGTGGCGTCTCTCTTGCCAGCAGCGGCAGCTTGGACATGTTTGACCCTCTGCCGGCCTCCATGTCGTCCTACTGCCACCCCACCAGGATGACCCCCGAGTCCTTCCTCGGCCCCAACGCCGCCCTCGTCAACCTGGACTCGCTGATCACCAAGCCTGCCCAGCCCCCTCCGGTCGTCAACCCCTTCTTAGCCTCAGGTAGGCGGGCGGACTAGGAGGTCTGGTTCTAGGGGCAGGGCTGTGGGTCTATTGCTGGTTCTAGGGGCTGGGGGGTCTATTGCTGGTTCTAGGGGCAGAGCTGGGGGTATATTGCTGGTTCTAGGGGCAGGGCTGGGGGTCTATTGCTGGTTCTAGGGGCTGGGGGGTCTATTGCTGGTTCTAGGAGCAGGGCTGGGGGGTCTATTGCTGGTTCTAGGGGCAGGGCTGGGGGGTCTATTGCTGGTTCTAGGGGCAGGGCTGTGGGTCTATTGCTGGTTCTAGGGGCTGGAGGTCTATTGCTGGTTCTAGGGGCAGGGCTGGGGGGTCTATTGCTGGTTCTAGGAGCAGGGCTGGGGGGTCTATTGCTGGTTCTAGGGGCTGGGGGGTCTATTGCTGGTTCTAGGGGCAGGGCTGGGGGGTCTATTGCTGGTTCTAGGGGCAGGGCTGTGGGTCTATTGCTGGTTCTAGGGGCAGGGCTGGGGGGTCTATTGCTGGTTCTAGGGGCAGGGCTGTGGGTCTATTGCTGGTTCTAGGGGCTGGAGGTCTATTGCTGGTTCTAGGGGCAGGGCTGGGGGTCTATTGCTGGTTCTAGGGGCAGAGCTGGGGGTATATTGCTGGTTCTAGGGGCAGAGCTGGGGGTATATTGCTGGTTCTAGGGGCAGAGCTGGGGGTATATTGCTGGTTCTAGGGGCAGGGCTGGGGGTATATTGCTGGTTCTAGGGGCAGGGCTGGGGGTCTATTGCTGGTTCTAGGGGCAGGGCTGTGGGTCTATTGCTGGTTCTAGGGGCAGGGCTGGGGGGTCTATTGCTGGTTCTAGGGGCTGTGGGTCTATTGCTGGTTCTAGGGGCTGTGGGTCTATTGCTGGTTCTAGGGGCAGGGCTGGGGGTCTATTGCTGGTTCTAGGGGCAGGGCTGGGGGTCTATTGCTGGTTCTAGAGGCAGGGCTGGGGGTCTATTGCTGGTTCTAGGGGCAGGGCTGGGGGTCTATTGCTGGTTCTAGAGGCAGGGCTGGGTAGGGCTGGGCGATAAAACGATAACGATAACTATCGCGATAAATTATTTCCTCGAAATAAACATGAAACGTGGTCGCAAAGTTTCGATATATCGATTTTCCAAGCTTGGCTCCGTTCAGCCTCGGCTCAGCACACTCACTAACAACAACCAGCGTTACGTGATGACGTGCTTACGCACAACAGCTAACAACCAATCAGTGAAGGAGATGGCCGAGACCCGGAAGGAGGTAGGACTCACTCAACAACAAGGCTTGCTAGGCTAATTAGCTTGCACGGCGGCGTTTTATATATTTACGTGCCGAGTATGTGTGTGTTTTGAATTCTGAGGCCACGTTTATGGTAGTGTGGGATATACAGTGGACGTCGTTTCAATATATTGTGGCGGAAGAGAGTATTTTAGTGTCATATTTATTGTCATGAGATACTCCGCTTGTCGGCTAACGTGCGCAGACTGATGACGACATCAACTCGACTTGAGACATTCGCAGCAGCATAAGAAGTTAATTAAACTTGACGGACATTATATCGACGATAATTATCGATATCGAATTATATGAAAATAATTTTATAATTTTATCGCGATAACGTTTTTGGTCATATCGCCCAGCCCTAGGGCTGGGCTCTATTGCTGGTTCTAGGGGCAGGGCTGGGGGTCTATTTTGACCTCTTTTAAGCATCGGCAAGAATGGGGCTATTTTTCTTTTTAGTTTGACGATTGCATACAAAGTAATTTGTGATTTATTATACTTTATACTAATAGCTCATGCATGAGTCTGGTCTCTTTTTGAAAGGTAACATTCTGAAGTTTCTTACACAATAAAAAAATCACATTTGAGTGCTAAGGAAATAGAGTAACGGCGGTTTGAACACACTGAAATAAAAGTTCTGTTTAGTGGTTGCCAGATGACTGTTTTTAAGTTCCAGCTGAGAGGTAGGAGCTGGAAAACAACGGTTCCATAGCCTGAAGTCTTATGTAGTACAGGTCCAAAGTTTATAAAAATCCCATGGAGAATTAGTGTTTCACAAAGGTTTTTGTAATGTGTGTACCGGTAAAAATTCAGCGTGATTATCCAAAATGGCTGTCCACTTCCATTCATTCAGACGCGTGAGTCAAAACAAAGAGCTTGGTCTCTTCTTCTGCCCCTTTCTCCTTGCAATCGGCGCTAGTCTGGGATCTCTTTCGGTGGTCAATAATCAGCGGTGACTGGTCAGACCGGACGTGGTCACTCGTCAGAACGGCTTGTCAAATGACGCTTGCCGAATATTTAGTCTTGTAACTCGAGACCTGAAGCACACAATAGGTTGAGTGTGGTGATGATCGAAAGGTGGCAAATTCAACTTTCAAACAATGTATTGGTTGATCGGCGAAAAATGCAGCGGTTAAGAGGTTAAAAGAATAGAGATTAGGTCCATCTAAAAAGAATACATGAGATTAGGTCCATTTTAACCTGTTCATGTTAGGTCCATATTTTCTGAAAAGTACATACCCAAGTAAATGGAAGATTGCTCCACTTCTACAAGGTCCATTTGCATGTTCTTGGTATCTAGGGACATCTATGGACCTCAGGGAATGTATTCCCAGTGTCATATTATCCATCTTTGACGGTGAATAACACCATGCTAACATTGACCAAAAGCTAAGCCAATGAACAGGGTTTTTTGTAGATACAGTACTGAATTTTGCCATCCGGACACATGCAATATGAATATAGAATAGCAGGCCTATAAATTACCTTATTATGGCCAAGATACGTCTATGGATCGGCACAGATTTCCTCTTTCCAATTGCAGAGATAAATCTGGATTTAGTACCACCAGGCGCCCGATACAGGGAAGCTAAGACCGTGAATAAAATCTACTGTAAGTACAGTTACTTTTGTATAATGGTGATACTGTAGCTGTGTAAAAAAATCACAGGATTGAGACGCAGTCTTTTCCTAGACGTTCATAGAAAGGTACAGAAACAATATGTGACCAGGTACAGATAATAGGGTCTTGTTAAGCAAGCTTCACATTGTGTTTTTACATTATATGAAAGTACAGGTTCTTACCTTCAAAATAAGCCATCACTTGTACACATCGGGTGGATACTTTTCAATCTATGTCTTATTAACAAAGATGATAATAACACAATAGCCCGTTTTGAGCTACAGAGCTTTTAAGGGGCTGTTTGCTGTTCTCTTAACACATTGGGTGCCATGCATTATGCCCATCTGTACCACCCTCTGCCAGCGCTGTAACCCTATGGAGTGGCTCACCTTCTTTGCAGGGCTATAACTTTTTTAATATTATAGCTATATCGACATTACTATGGCCCATTCAACATCGGGTATTTATCGTTTAGGATGTGGGAACTTTATATTTTTCCATTCATACATTGTCGTGTTAGTACCGTTGAGAATATAAGTATGTTTTTAGACTGTATAGCAGTAATTCCTAGAACGCGCGCTATAGGCCCCGACGCGTATTATACATTATCGATTGGCGTTTCGTCCCTATACACGCTATATTAAAAATGTCAAATGCTATACATTACCCAGCATCTCCTGTGTTGGTGGCGAGCGCCTTGCCCACTACGCCACCTAGCCGCCCCGTTTATGATTCCTTGATTGTCAGTAACGGCTTTTTTTAGTAAGACACCATACGTTGATCGGACAGATTGCAATGAAATACATGGACAATCAAGCTGGAAATACAGTTAGGTTCCTCTTACCTGTGCCCGATGAGACTGGAGGAAAAAGATTCCAATTATTTGACGTCGATCTGCTAGATCCATTTTCCCGTTTGTATGACGCAATAAACGCCGACAGCATATTGATTCTTGCATCTCGAAAGCGATCCCATGCACTCGAGTGTGTATATTGATCCACGTAACAACATATCTCTGGCGGAGCTTTTTCCCCGATGCACCGAGCGCCACTTCCGGTTTAGAGTGGAGTGTAACTCGTGCGAAATCCACGAGGCGGCGGTATTGAAGCGTTGCAATATCAGACAGGGTCCAGCTGGCTCCGGGAGGGAGGCTGGATGAATTATGAATGCCATGGCGAAAAAATTAAATAACGATCCCAAAAACGAGTTTACTCGTTGTTTGGCACTCAACGCATGGCGGCCAATAACCAAGAATACTCGTTATTGGCAATTAATGTGTTAAGATGCATGCAGAACTACAAATACACACTGGCCTTTGCCACCTAACACCTATTCCAGGTGAGAGACATTCACTGGTAGGGGGTAGGTGCACGAAAGTTACCATAGCTCAGTGTATGTATGCTGTCTATGTGTTCGGGAGACTCTGTGCATAAAAACCTGATTATGAATCATCATGTCTCTACCACAACCACAGCCTGAGCTGTGAGTGAATTACGCGAAGGGGAGAATTTTTTTTACGAAAAAGAGTGAGGCGAAAGCGGAAATGGCAATTTTCCAATACCCGGAAGACTAATGAAAATAAAATACATTTCCTTTTAAACAACTTTATTCTTTCTTTGCGGCCCGGTACCAAATGATCCACACCCAGGTACCGGTTCTCGACCCGATGGTTGGGGACCTCTGCTATAGAGCCTTCTCTCTATATTCCATTATGCGCAATCTTACAGACTTGCGGAGCGCGTACTGGAGTAGATTAATCAATGCGACTGCCAGCCAGCTTTTGTGCGACGGAGAAATACAATTTCAATTGTGACGGAGAGAAGATCAATTTAACACAAACTGTTCCAAAGATATGTATGTTTCTCTGCATATTTTCACACCGCCAACAAACAAATTCGGAATGGATTTTGGTGCGTCTCCTCTCCTCATTTCTGTGTGTCTCCTCTCCACCTGAGACAGAAAGTACTTGGCCAGTGGCCACTCCCTCAGATGCAACTGTAGTTTTTTTACACAGCGAGGAAAATAATACTGTCGGACAATCTAACAATAATTAACACATTTACAAGTCTTATTATGTTTTGCAAATAAGGACACGTATAGAGAACATTTCAAAGCACTCAAAATTGCCAATATCTCCATTTCAACCTATTTCTGAATTGCGCAACATTTTGGGGAATCGTGAGCTCCTTAACAAGACGGGTTAGATTGTGCCAGGTCACATATACGCTGTATAGACTATATATGTCATAAAGACTAGATATGTCATAATGACTAGATATATATATATGCCATAAAGACTATAGATATGTCTTGAAGACTACAGATACTGTATATGTCATAAATACTATAGATATATGTCTTAAAAGACGATTAGACATTTTATTATTATTGTTATAATGGTTGTGATTCATTGAGATGATTTTAGGGACATTTTAAAAAGGATGGGTGAAGATCTGGGAATTAGCTATACACTATAAAGCCCATGGGAGAAATGAGACCCGGACGAGGAGATAATGACGGCTCGTTCTCTCAGAGCGAAAGAGAAACCACTAACACTTTGACCTGTGCTTTCTCCAGGGTGTTCCTCTGACCAAAACAAATACATCCGTGACCAAAACCTGTGTCGCTCCTCGCTCGTGTTTTCGTGACAAAACGTAGTTTTGACTCCAGACACTGAAAGATCGTGTTGTAATGTGTAAAAAGAAAATGACGGATCAGCGATGTAGTGTGAAACCACAACAAAGATCTCCGATTACAAAACAGAACGTTGTGTAGGCGCCATCAGCTGTCCTCAGGTCCTCACGGCCCATTAGTTTACTGACCACTTCCTGCTGTGAGTGACACGGGGCGGCTGGTCCTGTCAGTTTCATTGACTCTCTCTCTCTCTCTCTCTCTCTCTCTCTCTCTCTCTCTCTCTCTCTCTCTCTCTCTCTCTCTCTCTCTCTCTCTCTCTGTCTCTCTCTGTCTCTCTCTGTCTCTCTGTCTCTCTCTGTCTCTCTCTCTCTCTAGGTGGCTCTGCCCCAGTAGCAGCTCCCGCCCAGGCCAACCCTTTCCAGGTGACCCAGCCGGCTCCTCCCACCCTCAACCAGATGCGCGTCAGCCCCATGCCCGTCGGATTCGGCAGCATGTCCCCCCCCATGGCCGACCCGCTGCCCCTCTCCTCCATGAGCCCCCAGCCCATCACCAGGGTCCCCCTGGTCGGCATGGCCCCCATGGGCCACATGATGTCCATGCCACAGCCCCTGATGAGCACCATGCCCGCCGCGGCTCAGCCGCCCGGCACCACCAACCCCTTCCTGTTGTGAGGGGCGGAGTCAGGGGACAACTTGCCCTGCGGCCCCTCCCCCCTCCGTGGCTTCCTGAGAACCTGCAGGATGAACCCCGACATATCTCACTCCTAGCCAGGCCCCTAATCCACCCCCTATATCCTCCCTGGCTCATCTGTCCCTGTTCCTACACCACCACTCTCTCTCTCTCTCTCTCTCTCTCTCTATCACTATCACTCTGTGCTACAAGCTGCCTAGTCCTATGTTTTCTTGACTGATCTGACGATGATGAAGGCGATGAGGAGGATGACGGAGTAGTGGTGGTTTATAAAGACACAGGGCAGGAAGGGACCAAGCTCTCTCTCTCTCCCTCCCTCCTCGGCCATTCTGCTCTTCCTCTCTTTTCTCTGCCACACTCCCTCTCCTCCTCCTGCTCCTCCAGTCCTCTCCTCCCTCTTCTCTGTTCCTCCAGCCCTCTCCTCTCTGTTCCTCCAGCCCTCTCCTCCTCTCTGTTCCTCCAGCCCTCTCCTCCTCTCTGTTCCTCCAGCCCTTTCCTCCTCTGTTCCTCCAGCCCTCTCCTCCTCTGTTCCTCCAGTCCTCTCCTCTCTGTTCCTCCAGCCCTCTCCTCCTCTCTGTTCCTCCAGCCCTCTCCTCCTCTCTGTTCCTCCAGCCCTCTCCTCCTCTGTTCCTCCAGTCCTCTCCTCCTCTCTGTTCCTCCAGTCCTCTCCTCCTCTCTGTTCCTCCAGCCCTCTCCTCCTCTCTGTTCCTCCAGCCCTCTCCTCCTCTGTTCCTCCAGTCCTCTCCTCCTCTCTGTTCCTCCAGTCCTCTCCTCCAGCCCTCTCCTCCTCTCTGTTCCTCCAGTCCTCTCCTCCTCTCTGTTCCTCCAGTCCTCTCCTCCTCTCTGTTCCTCCAGTCCTCTCCTCTCTGTTCCTCCAGCCCTCTCCTCCTCTCTGTTCCTCCAGCCCTCTTCTCCTCTCTGTTCCTCCAGTCCTCTCCTCCTCTCTGTTCCTCCAGCCCTCTCCTCCTCTCTGTTCCTCCAGTCCTCTCCTCCTCTCTGTTCCTCCAGTCCTCTCCTCCTCTCTGTTCCTCCAGTCCTCTCCTCCTCTCTGTTCCTCCAGCCCTCTCCTCTCTGTTCCTCCAGCCCTCTCCTCCAGCCCTCCTCTCAGTGAAGGAGTGTAAACCTTTGTGACTGGAGCGTCTGACTGTGCTAACGCCAGGATCTACTCTCTTCACTACAGCTAACCCTTTTATAACCCCTGTCCGCTGGTTGTGTGAGTGTGTGAGTGTGTGTGTGAGTGAGTGTGTGAGTGTGTGTGTGAGTGTGTGTCAGTGTGTCAGTGTTTATACACTGTGTGTATTCCACTGGGTTCCAGTTCCAGGATGAATGACGGTCAGACGCCGTACGCTTTGTGTCTGGATGTTACATGTTCTGTGGTTGTGTGCGTGTGCATGCGCGTGTGTGTGTGTTACTAAGCAGGGATTTTGCACACTTTGCTTTTTCTTTTCTGTTGGGCTCACCGCTATAGACCTTAGCAGACGGGAGACAGACCAGCCGTTTAAACTGTTAAAAACACAAACACCGCCGGGGCACCCTGTACCACTCAGTCACACACGCTCCCCCTTTCCCCTTCGACCTATGACCTCCCGACCCCTCCAGATGAACTTTTAACCAGAAGAGGTCACGGGATGAACTTTGGACTCTCTACTCAAGGTTATAGCCCCTGGTTGGAAGGGGCTAATGAGATGTGTGTACTTTAGTGTGTGTGTGTGTGTGTAGTCCTACATCGTCCATGATCTGATAGCTGTGTGTTTGTTCAGTGGTCTTCATTAAAGATCCCGGTGTGACGTCAGAGACGAGCAAGCGACTCGACGGCACCCGTTATTCCAACTGCCCAGGATCACACGGATACTGTGGGGTGATTATGGGAAATGTTCGTTTTTTTTTCTTATCATGTTTTTGGGGTTCAAAGGGAAATGGGAGGAGTCAGGCTTGCTTTCACACTCATCCACTCACACACACACGCACACATACAAATAAATAAATGTCAACCCACAGGGGCACTACGGTGGTCACGCCAACAGGTAGTGTATGTGTGAGCCTCGTGTTTAGGACTGTTACTACGGCGACAGGGTTGTCAGGGTTAAGATGAAAGCTGTGGGTTTTAAAGGGCATGTCAGCCGCTCGGGCATCATGAGACATGTTTGGACCCCGGGGGTGGATTTACTGCAGCTAATCTACCTGCAAGAACACACACTGTAGCGGTCCTTCTTCCATTGGTCTATTGACGGCACAGGGAATCCCACAGCAAACGGCAGCCGATTTTCATCATGTAAAACAAACGAGTGTTTTTTTTTTTTTTATAACTTTTTTGTTTTGTTTTTTTTGTTATTTTACTCCTTAGATGTACATCTATAGTGGAGCCTTTTGAGTTGTCAGGGCTGTATACTAGCTAAGACATGCATCATCTCTCCGTCTCTCTGTCTCTAAATCGGTTACATCTTCCTGTTCTCTAGAAGCACAACTGTTACCAAAGTCACAGTGAATGTGATTTGTAAGGAGATGTTGTCCTAGGAGTTGTAGAACTAAGGGAGGGGGGGGGTCACACTTCATTCACATAGACCCTCAGTGTACGTGTACTCCAAATGTCAAAGACTATGTTCCTTTTTTTTTCTTTTTTTTATATACAAAAAATTATGTTTTTGGGGGGGGGGGGGGGGGGTGTATCGCATGTTGGATGAATATAGAACATTTATTGGTAGCAAATTGAGCGTTTCTCTCTTAACTTCCGCAGGATGAGTAAAATGATGATCATGATGATAAAAGGACCCCCCCCCCTCATTTTCTCTTCCTCTTCATTTGACTTCCTCTTCAGTTCTGTTGAAATCACTGCCAATGTTCTTACTGTGGAAAGGGGTGTGTAATGTATGTTTCTTCCCCTCCCCTGTATTGTGGTGTGAGCTTGCGCCCTCCCCTGGTCTGTTGTGGCATTACAGCTGCGCCACAGGACCCTCTATAACTCAGACCATTTCTCTCAGGCAAAGGGAGGGGCAGCTCAAACGGTGTGGCGGTGGTGATCATCATCATCTATGGGGTCCTGAGTGATTGGGTGTGACACTCACACTTCTTTGCAGACCAGCAAAAAATTTTATTCTTAACTAAATATATGCAAAATTTGGAAAAGAAAAGGAAAAAGATTAAAAAAGAAAAAAAATATTTAAATGCTTGATGTGTGTTGTTGTGCAAACCTAGTTTTGCAGATATGGAGTCTTGTTTATTGAGATGCTGCGATGTTATCTTAGCTGAGACGGTGTGTCTGTTACTCTCTCGCTGGACTCATCTTCACTGCAGCCTCGAGCCTCTTCTCACTGCAACGGTTGTGGAACACTGTGTTGTTATTGTACCTTGACACCGCAAGTAACCTGATAAACCCTACCTTACTCGCCTCAAACCCTTATATATATATATAAACAGGTTTCCTACACTCATGGAAAAACTTAATGGAAATTGGTACATATCCACCAACCAAAATTTTATGGAAATGTGGTGGAAATCTTTCCATAATAATTCTCCCTCCAAATAGTCAAGTGTTTCATATCAAGCTTGGCTGCCGGCGAATCAAGCTACTTTTTGAAAGACCGGTAAACATAATAACAAACATACTTATCACATAAGCCCCATGTATGAATTGTGGCTAGCCAGAACAAAGTCCCAGGACTTTCTAATCGGCTGTTCAACAAGGGAAAAGTACCATTTGAACCGTCGGTTGTGGCACGCAGGTCATGGAATTCGCTTGAGCCAATAAAAGGTGTAATAACCCTGTGTGTATATAAAGCGTTTTCCTAACTCCTGAAACCAGCTCTACTATCGTTGCAACTGGGACAGTGAACACGGGGCCCTGTGTGTAGCTAGCTCCTCTCTGTGTTACTATGTATTCACTATGCTTTATCAAGAGGACTAACTAACATTATGGTCTGTCTCTTTGTATGCATAAACTCCCACCCTTATTCTTCTCCATGTTTCCGTCTATTTACCTTTCTCATAGTACTGGGAGCAGGCTGCTTTTTGTTCATTTATTTTTATTTTTTATTATTGGATACGTGCTCAACTTGTTGGCATTATAACTGTATAATATAATTTATCATTTGTACTATTGTAACATACTTTTCTTCTGTATACCTTTATTATTCTGTGTACTGGGTTTTTGTAGGAAAGTCACAGTGGTATTTTAACAGCATCTAAAAGAGAAACACAGCGGGCCACAGCCATGATGGTGACGATGACGACAAACTGTAGCTGCATTGGTTCAAAATAAAATGTTTATCACTCCCAATTTTGGAGCTCTCGTGTTGGTGTGAGTGTGTCGGTGTGAGTCTTCGTGTAGCTCACGCGCTCGGAGGCTTCCAGGCACCCCTCGTGCTCCTAGAGGAGCAGAGACTCTGGAGGACTGTCCGCTGAACAAAAGCAGGAGCATTCCAGCAAAGTGAATTTCCACAACAAATACAAATTTTTAGTTTTTTTTGGCTTTTGACTATTCATGTTTGGTTGACATTTCGGCATTGATGTGCCTTCCTCATAGCCGTGCAGTCGACCGCAGTATTCACTGTTTTTGCAAGTTTTGCTGTGTGTGTGTGTCAGGTTTTACAGTCATGGAAAAAGCCATGGACTTTGAATATTGTTATGGAAACTGATTGGTTTGGGAAATGTGTTCATTATCTTGTTTTCACCTGGTCAATCTATACAAGTCGAGTAGTTTTACTCAAGTGCACTTTACTTTATATTTTGCATAGAAAAAAAAATGGCAAGAATGTAATTTGAAGTCTGCCGATTTCAAGAGGATGTAATCGGAGCCGCATAACTGGACCACATAGTAATTTAACAGAACCTTTAGAGGTAAATGGATTCAATGCTCTCAAGCACAAAGTCATACAGAATTGTGTATTTGTACTATTGCTACTGAACTATATTCAATAACAACTTTTCTACTTTCTGAATAGAGGACTTTTACCAGTTAACTATCTAGATATTTCCACTTTTACTTCAGTAAAGGAACTGTGTACTTCTTCCACCACTGCTGCTGCTAGGTCTTATCTTTAAAGGAATAATACCTATTCCATATTTCCCCATGACTTAAAAGGAGCACTTCACCCAGAAAGGATCATTTGTATATATACTCTACATGTGAAGCCTTGAATTCATGAAGATTTTTTATTTCATTCTCGCATGTTAATGCTGTGAACGTATAATCCAAAATGGTAGAAATACTTGATGAATTAAAGTTAATAGAGAAAGGGATGTCCGATATTATCGGCCGATATTGGCATTAAAATGTGATATCGGAAAATATCGGTATCGGATTTCAATGTTTTTATATATATATATATATAAACTTTATTTACCCAGGCAAGCAAGTAAGAAAAAATTCTGATTTTATTTATTGTCAAAAGTATGCATACTGTGTTAATTCCACAACAAGAGATATGTAATGTAAATTACCTGAAATTATTCCCTTTTTTGGGGGGGGGGGGGGGGGGGGGGGCACCCTGCATATATCGGTATCAGAAATTAAGAGTTGGACTATATCGGTATCGGTAAAAAAGACAATATCGAGCATCCCTATAGAGAAACTTATTTTTGCAAAACTATATTTGAAGGCAGCACCTGGATAAATACTTTGCGAGTTGTGAGTTTGTAAACATGTTTTGCTGTTCAACCAAATCTCCATTAACTTCAATTCATCAAATACATTTTTATTTAATTCCATCTTCATTGCAAGAACAAGACATGCAAGAAGAAAATAAGTCTTTATGAATTCCAAGTGATTGTTGTAGCTGGCAAAAATAAAGCCTAGAACTATACAAGAATAAAATGTACCGATTTAAAGGAACATGCCAATATTATGGGAAATTCACTTACCGACTTCTACAGAGTCCGACAAGAAGATGGTTTCCTCTCTGAACTTTCAGTAGAATGCAGTGGATGGAAGAGGATTGCATAGCGTACGTGCATTTTCCATAATCTTTGTGTTCCTTTAACAGTAACCAATGTAGGCCATAGAAATTGCGCTCTATTTGTCATGGAATTAGATAGAAACCCTGGTATGTGTGTCTTTCAAATAGATGTATTTTTTTCATAACCATACAGTAAAACCATTTAAGAAGAGTACAAATTTATTATAAATACAAAAGTACAAAATAAAAACCATATAAAAAAAAGTTACAGCCATCATGCTTGTCTACCAAAAATGTCCCTTTTGATTTTACAGTTCATATAAACACGCAGACTTAACACATTCTTGCTGTAAGACACTGGGAATAGTAAGGGTGTTTCTGAGTATTGTACGAGTCAGTACAACACTCATAAGGGTGTTTCTGAGTATTGTCAGTAAAATGTTAGTCTTATAGGGGGGGGGGGGGTGACAGTGGCTCAGGAGGTAGCGCGGTTGTCTGGTAATCGGAAGGTTCCCGGTTTGATTCTTTTGTTTTTCTTCGAGCAAGACACTTAACCCTGATGAGCAGGTTGGCACCTTGCATGGCTGCCTCCACCGTCGTGTGAATGTGAGGCATAAGTTGTAAAGCGCTTTGGATAAAAGCACTATATCAAACACATTCCAACTCACCTAGTTTGTACAAGATCTTCAACACGACACAGAAAATTTAGTCACCAGTACCGAGGATTCCTCCTTGAAAGACTTGTACATGACGGACAAAATGTTTTTTCTGTGCCTCACGGGAGCTGCTGCTGTGCGTGTATGTGAGAGACTTTTCGCGTGCGCGTCCTTGCCATGCGATCCTTGGAAGGGACCAAAATGTCTTCACCAGAAGTGGGGCTGCCCCCTCTTTACATACATGTTAAACCTGGGTTGAAATGCTGTAGCGGATCTGGGGTAGAATAAACGTGATAAATGTCCACAGGCGTTTCGGATTACCTTTTACACTGCAGAGTAGGGCTGCACGATTCTTGCTCAAATGTGAATCACGATTTTCTCTCTCTAAGAATTGAGATCACGATTCTCTCACACGATTCTTATTTTTCGTCATCATTTAAAAAAGTTAAGTATAAAATAAAATCATAGGTCTATGAATCGAGGTCGCAATCTTTTTTCAATTAATCACGCAGCCCTACTGCAGAGTAGATTTTCAACGGATCAATAGATAAACGCTGCGTCTCGTCCGGCAGCAGAACTGGCGGCGGCACGAGGCGGCGTTGTGCTCCGACCAACTCTACCAGCTTTACTTTGCACAGGAAGAGATACCGGCTGCCCTGGCTTTTCTCCTATAGGTTACGAGGTGGCTTTTCGTTGCGCAGAAACAAAACCATGTTGGCTCCGCTGATAACCCACTTTAAATGCTGGTCATTATGGACTTATAGTTGGGTCAAGAACCAAAATTCTGTGACCATTCTCTGGCTAAGATGTTTTGATGATTGATTTGACTTCTATGGACCTTTTATAAAATATTTAGCCCCCGTGTCCCTCCCAAAAATCCCGGCATTTTTTGTCAGATGGCCAAATCCAAAATACCATCTTGAAAGATTTACTTTTGATCCAGAGCACCTATAATCATGTATGAATACACTTTTTTGTGTAAGTCAACCATGACGATTCCAATTCTGACATCAGTTTGACTCTATGACATCAATTTGACCCAGAAATCCAAGATGGCCACCATCCAGTAAAGCAAAATTGTAGATAAGACAGTAGAGCAAAAATTTTACTTTTGAATGGGAAGGTAAGATTTGGTGTTTGGGCAGGGCTTCAGACTAACCTTTCCACTGATAGCACTGGTGCTACCAACTTTCCCAATAGCTAGCTAGCTAGCTAGCAACAACAACTAGTTAGCTAATATAGTGTACACTGTACATTGGAATATTGACAAAGCCATACTTGGTAATTTACTGTACATTGGAGGGGGTTGGGTTAGGACATTTGCAGGGGCCAGTTTCGAATTGCAGTCTCCCGTAGGTGTTCTTTGAGAGTTTTTGAAAGTGGGTAGTGATTCACATTCCTTTACAGCTTTGGGTAGGGCGTTCCACATTGATGTGGCATAATTGCAAAACTATGAAACTATGAAAAGACGAGAGGTTGATGAAAGCCAATCTGAGTTTTTGTCTATGTCTGATGTTTGTTCCCCAGCTGCGGCTCCAGCTGCCAAGCGGCTGAGATCGAGTCTTGGGCTGATACATAATAAAACCAAATGTGTGGTGCTGTAAGACAGAGTCGTCCAAGCACCCAGAATCAAAGCTGGTACTGATTTCGTACGATCACGCATGGGCAGCTTTCAAGAGCCACACGGCCCTGGAAGATCAGAGAATGCGAGACAGAATCAACTGTCGGATTGATTATGCAGCTGATCAGCCCTATGCACTTGAAATCAGATATCACCTCAAATGCTGGTTGAAATATGTGCGTAATTAGGGCTGGGCGATAAAACGATAACTATCGCGATAAATTATTTCCTTGAAATAAACATGAAACGTGGTCGCAAAGTTTCGATATATCGATTTTCCAAGCTTGGATATGAGCACACGCACTAACAACCAATCAGTGAAGGAGATGGCCGACAGCGGAAGGAGACGTAGAGCTCAAGTAGCAAACGAGGCTGGCTAGGATAATTAGCTCGCACAGCGCTATTTTATAGTTTACCTGCCGAGTTGGTGTGTGTTTTGAATTCTGAGAGTAACTGTTATAGTAGTGTGGGGTATACGGTGGACGTCGTTGCAATGTATTGGGGCGGAACAGAGTATTTTAGGGTCATATTTAGTACATTGTCATGAGATACTCCGCTTGCTCTGGCTAACTGCTAACGTGCGCGGACTGATGATGACATCAACTCGACTCTCGAGACATTCGCAGCAGCAAAACAAGTCTATTAATAGCCCGTCCATCGGCGTCGGGCATAAGAAGTTAATTAAACTTGACAGACATTATATCGACGATAATTATCGATATCGAGTTATATGAAAATAATTTTATCGCGATAGCGTTTTTGGCCATATCGCCCAGCCCTATGCGTAATTACCAGAAAATGAGTGAAGATGACAAACTCCCACACATGCACAATGTCACTCTCCGTGAGGCTCAGACTATCTTCTTTGACCACATCAGAACAGTTATCTTTGAGGAACATGAGCTAATATCACTGCAGAGTCTCCTCCAAGACTACAGCTCTATAATTTCTCGGTATGGATTCCCAACATCCAGGGTCAAGTCATCCTACATCAAAGACATCCTGACCCGGGAGTTTGAGAGCAAGATCGGCTTCCTCTCCCGCCCTCAGAGGAGCCATAGCGATCTAGTCTATGACAAGTCTGGGGGTGGTTCATATGTCGAAGCAGCACTCTCCTCCATCGGTGTCAGCAGTGAGCAACTGGTACGTAATGTGGCTGAGCGGCTCAAGGATGACATCAAGTCAGTCAAACTTGTCCCATGGCCACCGAGGGTCGAGGAGCTAGAAGAGGAGGAAGAGCTTTCACCTCTCATGGTGCAGCTACTATCTGCTTTGTGGGGGAAGAAGGGGGTAGATCTGACTCCAAGCACACACTCTCTCATAACACAGTACGTCATAAAGCGACCCACCACTACCGCCATCAATGCCACTGTCACCCTTCATGGGATGACTCGAAACAAGGAGCTTGTTGACTCTTACTGGGCTGGGCATGGGGATACGCTACCAGAATGTGCTTCTCCTGCGTGATGCCTGGACCATGCATGACCTTGAGCGGTGTTCGGTGTGTCCTGGCGGGATCGCTGAGGGAGAACCAAACATCAGTATCATTGACAATGACGACTTTCTCAATGACACCTTGACAGGAGGGGGTACTGCACACCGCTGTAACTGGATGTTTCTGCAACGTTTAGAATGTCTTGTACAGGACTATGAGGCAAACATCCAGGTTGAGCATGCGTGCATAAAAGATGTCAAGATTGTGTCACAGGCACTGATGGAAGGTGGCTGTCTGACTTCTGGGCAATGCTGACAGCTCTCCCTGCTGATCAGGTCGCCTTCCTTCGTACTGACTTCACTCAGTCCATCACCTACTCCATCATGGCCTGGGACATGTGGATCGAGTGTACAATGAACAAGGGCAGCAAAATGAAGTCTGACTGGCTCTCCATCCTCCAGAATGAGAAGCAGCTGCTGGTGCACTCCAGAAATGTAAACAATTTGGCCAAGATCCGGGTGGCTCACAATGCCCTGGCCAAAAAAATAAAAGCCAAGAGGAAGCACATAGAATGTGGTTCGAAAAGGATGAGAGAAGATGAGCAGCGCGTGCAGGACCTGGTCGCATGCATGCATGAGTTTGATTCTTTCCCATTTGATCCAGCCTCACCCACCCTCCGCACCCTACAGTCAGCCATGCTGCCTCCGATAAACTCATTGCGGATTTCAACTCAGCCCATGCTGTGGGAGAGGAGAAGTTGACCAGCTTCTTGCGAGACCGGGTGTTCAGTAAGAAAACCTGCCTCCATGCACCGGTCCCTCTGAGAAAATGCTTGACATTTGCCAAGCGGCCCTGCATGGAGAAGCCCGGGGAGGAACTCAAAGCAAGATCTGCTGAGATGGAGCGGAGTGCTCTCAAGGCAGTGATCGACCTGGTTGAGGTCAGTCAACTTGTGAATCTCTCCGAGTTGCTGGAACATCGTGTTGTCGAGGAATGTGTGGCCTTATTCAACTCCAACAGCACTTATAGGAAGACACAGAAGAGCAAGCTCATTCAGAAGCTGTCTCCAATCTGTAGATCTGCAATAACCCTACACCGCTCGTCGACATCGGCATGATCTGGAGGATGGCAACCCCATCAGCAGAAGATCGGCAGACACAAGATGGCACCCCATAGAAGTGGTTGGACTATGGTGACCCGCCATGGTGATGCTGACCGTATTTTCTGTGTAAATGACCCGTACGATGCAGCATACTCAACTAAAGATGATGAGCGAGACCTGCGGGTACAAGGTAAGGTACATGTCCCCAACACCTACATGAAGCTGGGCGACCCCTTCCCCTCTGCCAGAGAGTTCAAAACACTGCTGTGTAGCGTCAGCAACAAGGAGCGGCTACAAAAAGTTATATGCAGCTATCTGACTGACCTTGTTGCACAGGGTGTAGATACAGAGATCGTCTACTCTGTTGGCTCCCACTGCACCAACTTGTCAACCCAGCAACCAATGCAGAACTACAGCTTTGACCAGTCGGAGGTTGACACCATCCTCTTCTCAGCTTACACAGTTCTACGTGAGTCAGGCTACAGTGGCCCTGTTGTCATTGATGCAGCCGACACCGTTGCCCATGTCACGGCAGCGGTCATCTCTCAACAGCTGCCCGGTATGCTCTGTATCAAGAGAAAGCAGGACACAGTCTTCTGCCGTGGCCTGGTTACTGAGGAGATGGCAGACTATATTGTGCAGCTACACTGTATTACAGGCTGTGATGCCAACTCAGGCTTCTATGGCAAGGATAAATCGTCGTTGTATGACAAGGTGGCAAAGAGCCCTATGGCACGACGGCTGCTCTCGCGGTGTGGAGATAGCCTTGACCTTGAGGAGGAGGTGCTAGAAGAGCTGTTCGAGTTCACACGACATGTTATTTATGGCGACAAGAAAGTAGCACCATGGCTGAGGCCCGTGCCACAAAGTGGAAGAGAATGAAGAACAAATCATTCATCCATCTCCCTCCAGATGCAGATAGCCTACGCCAACACTGCCTCCGTGCCAACTACTTGGCATATCTAGTAGTGCGCCACCCCTCCCTGAAGCGACACCCTTCGCCACTCGAACATGGCTGGGAGCTGGTGGGTGGTCGCTGTTGCCCTGTCTGCCACACACGACCTGCTCTCCCAACACATCTACCTGCACCAGGGCCAGCTGAAGAAAGTGAGGAAGAGGAGAGTGAGGAGGATGATGATGAGAAGGGAGATGATGATGTATGGAGGAGGGGTGATTCATTGGAATCTGATGATTCAGAATCTAGTGAGGCAGAATACTCTGATTCAGACTGATCATGACATGTTTAAAGTGGTTTCATTGTTAACCTGTTCAAGTTACAGCTATTTAAGAGAGCATATTTTGAAGTATAATTAGTTATCTTGTCATACTGTACATTCATAAATTATTTAGCTGAGATCCTTATGAAGGTAGTTTGTTTAAAGTACAGCAGTACCATGGTAAAATTGGTTTTGACATTAAAAGTTAAATTTTCGCTCTACAAGATGGTGGCCATCTTGGATTTCTGGGTCAAATTGATGTCAGAATTGGAATCGTCATGGTTGACTTACACAAAAAAGTGTATTCATACATGATTCTAGGTGCTCTGGATCAAAAGTAAATCTTTCAAGATGGCGTCAGCAGGTATTTTGGATTTGGCCATCTGACAAAAAATGCCGGGATTTTTGGGAGGGACACGGAGGCTAAATATTTTATAAAAAGGTCCATAGAAGTCAAATCAATCATCAAAACATCTTAGCCAGAGAATGGTCACGGAATTTTGGTTCTTGACCCAACTACTACAGGTCGAGCATTTGTTTGTCGTTTAGTAGACCTGACTTGAGAATTTGGATGGGTGTGTAGTGGTACACATTGTTGTCCCTCTCTTTGGTAAGGGGCTGTGTGTGTATGTCAGTGTGTTTGTGCAGGAGTCTAGTCTAGCACTGTTCCTCTGGTGTGAGGCCGGCTGCAGCAGAATGGTGGAGTGTGTGGTTGGGGTCCGACGGCGTGGTGTCGTATCCCAGCTTCTTCATGTCTTTGGTCACAATGTTGAAGGAGAGAGTGACGAAGCCTTGGGAGCGCACCCTGGTGACTGAAACACAGAGGTACAGTACGTTAGACCTGGGAGCACCCTGGTGACTGAAACACAGAGGTACAGTACGTTAGACCTGGGAGCACCCTGGTGACTGAAACACAGAGGTACAGTACGTTAGACCTGGGAGCACCCTGGTGACTGAAACACAGAGGTACAGTATGTTAGACCTGGGAGCACCCTGGTGACTGAAACACAGAGGTACAGTACGTTAGACCTGGGAGCACCCTGGTGACTGAAACACAGAGGTACAGTACGTTAGACCTGGGAGCACCCTGGTGACTGAAACACAGAGGTACAGTACGTTAGACCTGGGAGCACCCTGGTGACTGAAACACAGAGGTACAGTACGTTAGACCTGGGAGCACCCTGGTGACTGAAACACAGAGGTACAGTACGTTAGACCTGGGAGCACCCTGGTGACTGAAACACAGAGGTACAGTATGTTAGACCTGGGAGCACCCTGGTGACTGAAACACAGAGGTACAGTACGTTAGACCTGGGAGCACCCTGGTGACTGAAACACAGAGGTACAGTACGTTAGACCTGGGAGCACCCTGGTGACTGAAACACAGAGGTACAGTACGTTAGACCTGGGACCCTGACTGCTTACTGACTGAAAGTCAGTCAGTCAGTAAGCAGTCAGTCAGTCAACAGTCAGTCAGTCAACAGTCAGTCAGTAAGCAGCAGTCAGTCAGTCAGTCAGTAAACAGTCAGTCAGTCAGTAAGCAGTCAGTCAGTAAGCAGTCAGTCAGTAAGCAGTCAGTAAGCAGTCAGTCAGTATGCAGTCAGTCAGTCAGTCAACAGTCAGTCAGTCAGTCAGTAAACAGTCAGTCAGTCAGTAAACAGTCAGTCAGTCAGTAAGTAGCAGTCAGTCAACAGTCAGTCAGTAAACAGTCAGTCAGTCAGTAAACAGTCAGTCAGTCAGTAAGCAGTCAGTCAGCAAGCAGTCAGTCAGTCAGTCAGTAAGCAGTCAGTCAGTCAGTAAGCAGTCAGTCAGTAAGCAGTCAGTCAGTAAGCAGTCAGTCAGTAAGCTGTCAGTCAGTCAGTCAGTCAGTCAGTCAGTCAGTCAGTCAGTCAGTCAGTAAGCTGCAGTCAGTCAGTCAGTCAGTCAGTAAGCAGTCAGTCAGTAAGCAGTCAGTCAGTAAGCTGTCAGTCAGTCAGTAAGCAGTCAGTCAGTCAGTCAGTCAGTCAGTAAGCAGTCAGTCAGTCAGTAAGCTGCAGTCAGTCAGTCAGTCAGTCAGTAAGCAGTCAGTCAGTAAGCAGTCAGTCAGTCAGTAAGCAGTCAGTCAGTAAGCTGTCAGTCAGTCAGTCAGTCAGTCAGTCAGTCAGTCAGTCAGTCAGTCTGTAAGCAGTCAGTCAGTAAGCAGTCAGTCAGTCAGTCAGTCAGTCAGTAAGCAGTCAGTCAGTCAGTCAGTAAGCAGTCAGTCAGTCAGTCAGTAAGCAGTCAGTCAGTCAGTCAGTAAGCTGTCAGTCAGTCAGTCAGTCAGTCAGTCAGTAAGCTGTCAGTCAGTAAGCAGTCAGTCAGTCAGTCAGTCAGTAAGCAGTCAGTCAGTCAGTCAGTAAGCAGTCAGTCAGTCAGTCAGTCAGTCAGTAAGCAGTCAGTCAGTCAGTCAGTCAGTCAGTAAGCAGTCAGTCAGTAAGCTGTCAGTCAGTCAGTCAGTCAGTCAGTCAGTCAGTCAGTCAGTCAGTAAGCAGTCAGTCAGTAAGCAGTCAGTCAGTAAGCTGTCAGTCCAAATGTAGTATAAAGAGAATCAATGCCAAACTAAACGGTACATATCACAACAAACACTGATAACATCATGACACAGTTACGGGTTACATATGAATAATGTATTAATTAGGGTGTTTGAATTGAATGGTCTTCTTCAACCAAGAAGGTTACAAACCACTGAATTATACAGGAGGTTTGACGCACACATAAAATACACACATGCATAAAACACACACACAACACACACAGCTAAGAACACACACACATAAAAACACACAAAACTGTGAGTGGTACACACCTTCTCGTCCTTCTGCCTTGGCCACAGCCTTAGGGTCCGTGTACTCTGGTCTGCGACCCAGCAGCCAGCTGGTTGAGAGGAGAGAGACACATTGTTGACACACACAGTACACACACAGTACACACACAGTACACACTCACGGTTGTAGCGGCACTGTGCAGAGCGCAGCAGAGTGAAAGACTAAGTACAGCTAGAGGCCCTGCTCTGTCTCAACAACTGAACACATTCTGATACAGACTGAAATACAATCGTCACTGTATGACCCTGGGCTAGTCTGCTCAACACCACACCCCCACCCCCCCCCCACACACACACACACCCCCCCCCCCCCCCCCCCCCCCACACACACACACACACACACACACACACACACACACACACACACTAGGGGTGTAACAGTACACAGGCCACGGTTCGGTACGTACCTCGGTTTTGGGGTCACGGTTCGGTACAACAGGAAAGACATGTTTATAATTATTATATATATAATTATTATTAATATTTTTTTTATTAAGTTATACTTTGTTCCACCTAGGCTTGCCGAGGTAGTCAGTGATACAAGGTGATTCAACGTTTTATTCATAAAATTCATAAATGTGGCAATACGAGCTTGATATTCAACGTTAAAGATCAAAGTAAGCCAGTGTAAAGTAAAGTAAAGATATTGAGCATACATTTGTAAAATGTGCAACCCTAGTTTCACCTATAGTGTCGTATTCTGCATATGGCTGGATGTACCGTACCGTGAAGTCGCGGGACGAATACATGTACCGTTACACCCCTAACACACACACACATACATATATGCATATATACACACACACACATACATACATACATATATACACACACACATACATATGTACACATCACACACACATCTCACCTGGTGAATTTCTGCAGTCTGGATGTGGATTCAGGAACAAACATGGCGATAGTTTTGGTGTGTCTGGAATAACAACGCCATCATTAATCACCTCCTGTCTCCCACAGCCATCATTCATCATTCCCTTTTCAAACAGCTTCAAATCAAATGAGAGATGGGCTTAGCTGAGAGGAGAGAGATATGAGCTTAGTTGAGAGGAGAGAGAGGAGTTGAGAGGAGAGAGAGATGGTCTTAGTTGAGAGGAGAAAGAGATGGTCTTAGCTGAGAAGAGGAGAGAGATGAGCTTAGCTGAGAGGATAAAGATGAGCTTAGCTGAGAGGATAAAGATGAGCTTAGCTGAGAGGAGAGAGATGAGCTTACAGTAGCTGAGAAGAGAGAGAGAGATGAGCTTAGAAAGTGAGGAGACGATGATGGATGATCCATCTAGCGTGTAAAGACTGAAAAGTTGACATGATGCATAAATAAGGAATCCATACTGTCTGGGTGTGAAGAGAGGAGAAGAGATTGGAGTATAGAGTTGCCTCTAGTGACAGGTTGTGTGAAAGACAAGGGTAATAGGAAGCAGAGAGGAAGTAAGAATGTCATGGACACCCTAATGTCAGAGTGTGAAGGGGAGGGAGAGGGATGGAGAGAGGGAAATAGACTGTGTCTCTCCATGCTTGCTTGCTACACAGGAAGACATTGGTTGTGACTGAAATATAAATAATTTTTGGTGTGGTGGGTGGATCCTTACTGTGGCCCATATAGGGAGGTGTAGTGGTTACGTCATTGTTGTTTAGGGCCGGTCCACCTCGCTTGAAATTGCAATGGCCAACATGTCTACAACGTGTCTACAGTGTGTCTAGTGTGTCTAGAGCGTGTCTAGTGGCTACAGCGTGTCTAGTGGCTACAGCGTGTCTAGTGGCTACAGCATGTCTAGTGTGTCTAGAGCGTGTCTAGTGTGGCTACAGCGTGTCTAGTGGCTACAGCGTGTCTAGTGGCTACAGCGTGTCTAGTGGCTACAGCGTGTCTAGTGGCTACAGCGTGTCTAGTGTGGCTACAGCCTGTCTAGTGTGGCTACAGCGTGTCTAGTGTGGCTACAGCGTGTCTAGTGGCTACAGCGTGTCTAGTGTGGCTACAGCGTGTCTAGTGGCTACAGCGTGTCTAGTGGCTACAGCGTGTCTAGTGGCTACAGCGTGTCTAGTGTGGCTACAGCCTGTCTAGTGTGGCTACAGCGTGTCTAGTGTGGCTACAGCATGTCTAGTGGCTACAGCGTGTCTAGTGTGGCTACAGCGTGTCTAGTGGCTACAGCGTGTCTAGTGGCTACAGCGTGTCTAGTGTGGCTACAGCGTGTCTAGTGGCTACAGCGTGTCTAGTGTGGCTACAGCGTGTCTAGTGGCTACAGCGTGTCTAGTGGCTACAGCGTGTCTAGTGGCTACAGCGTGTCTAGTGGCTACAGCGTGTCTAGTGGCTACAGCGTGTCTAGTGGCTACAGCGTGTCTAGTGGCTACAATGTGTCTAGTGGCTACAGCGTGTCTAGTGTGGCTACAGCGTGTCTAGTGTGGCTACAGCGTGTCTAGTGTGGCTACAGCGTGTCTAGTGGCTACAGCGTGTCTAGTGGCTACAGCGTGTCTAGTGTGGCTACAGCGTGTCTAGTGGCTACAGCGTGTCTAGTGTGGCTACAGCGTGTCTAGTGGCTACAGCGTGTCTAGTGGCTACAGCGTGTCTAGTGGCTACAGCGTGTCTAGTGGCTACAGCGTGTCTAGTGGCTACAGCGTGTCTAGTGGCTACAGCGTGTCTAGTGGCTACAATGTGTCTAGTGGCTACAGCGTGTCTAGTGTGGCTACAGCGTGTCTAGTGTGGCTACAGCGTGTCTAGTGGCTACAGCGTGTCTAGTGTGGCTACAGCGTGTCTAGTGTGGCTACAGGGTGTCTAGTGGCTACAGCGTGTCTAGTGGCTACAGCGTGTCTAGTGGCTACAGCGTGTCTAGTGTGGCTACAGCGTGTCTAGTGTGGCTACAGCATGTCTAGTGGCTACAGCGTGTCTAGTGTGGCTACAGCGTGTCTAGTGGCTACAGCGTGTCTAGTGGCTACAGCGTGTCTAGTGTGGCTACAGCGTGTCTAGTGGCTACAGCGTGTCTAGTGGCTACAGCGTGTCTAGTGGCTACAGCGTGTCTAGTGGCTACAGCGTGTCTAGTGTGGCTACAGCGTGTCTAGTGGCTACAGCGTGTCTAGTGTCTACAGCGTGTCTAGTGTCTACAGCGTGTCTAGTGGCTACAGCGTGTCTAGTGGCTACAGCGTGTCTAGTGGCTACAGCGTGTCTAGTGTGGCTACAGCGTGTCTAGTGGCTACAGCGTGTCTAGTGTGGCTACAGCGTGTCTAGTGGCTACAATGTGTCTAGTGGCTACAGCGTGTCTAGTGGCTACAGCGTGTCTAGTGGCTACAGCGTGTCTAGTGTGGCTACAGCGTGTCTAGTGGCTACAGCGTGTCTAGTGTGGCTACAGCCTGTCTAGTGGCTACAGCGTGTCTAGTGGCTACAGCGTGTCTAGTGGCTACAGCCTGTCTAATGTGGCTACAGCGTGTCTAGTGGCTACAGCGTGTTCAGTGGCTACAGCGTGTCTAGTGTGGCTACAGCGTGTCTAGTGGCTACAGCGTGTCTAGTGTGGCTACAGCGTGTCTAGTATGGCTACAGCGTGTCTAGTGGCTACAGCGTGTCTAGTGGCTACAGCGTGTCTAGTGTGGCTACAGCGTGTCTAGTGTGGCTACAGCGTGTCTACAACATGTCTACAGTGTGTCTACAGCGTGTCTACAGCGTGGCTACATGGGTAAGGGCTCCGGGCTCATGACTGGAAGGAAAAGTCGCAGTGGAAAAGTGTATCATTGTCCAGTAGGGGGCGCTCTGGCAGTAACGAGCACAGGGACACCATACAGTTGCGAGCGGCGTCCTCCTGATGAGACGTTACACCAAGGTCGTTAAAGAACCCAGGGGCATCTGTCGTAAAGAGCAGCAGGAGGGTCAGGTCTCTGACATCAAGGCCACCTAATCATCCCTCTCCTTAATCTCATTATAGGCCTGGCGCCTGTGCAGGTGTTTATGGTTCTATTATTTTAAATCAAAGCTCACTGCAAATATCTGTAGTGGAAGAGCTTCATTCCGAAGTCTCAGGTTCAGATGTGGATTATCTGAAAAATGTATTCTACACGTCGGGCACAAAGAGACACCCGAGGAAGCAGAAGCTAAACGCGTTGTGCAATAAAAAACGCAAAAACCAGTCCTGAGGAGTGTGCAGTCCCTTCTTTCTTTTGAAGGTATTCTTCTTTTAGTTTTATATATATCTCTTGCGCTGACCTGCACCTCCAGTCGGGGTCCAACTAGATGTGCACGAGTCTTATTTAGTTTAATATATATATATATATATATATATATATATATATATATATTAGTGCTGTCAAACGATTAAAATATTTAACTCGATTAATCGCATGATTGTCCATAGTTAACTCGCGATTAATCGCAAATTAATCGCATTTTTTTTTTATCTTAAACAGATCTTTTTCAAGTTCCAAGTTTTAATACTCTTATCAACATGCGAGTCAACAAATGCTTGCTTTGTGCAGCCATTTAACACAAAAGGATGACCCTCATGCATTGCAAATTTGCATCAAATTCAAAACAGAGTGATGCACAAAATAACTTAAAAGAAAATAATAATTTAAAACAATGAATAAAGTGTGCATGAAATAATAGGGGAAAGAAAACGTTAGAACTTGTTACATTCACCCACACAAGGGCTGATTAATCACACACCCCCCTCTCTCCCTCACACACACACTCTCCCAGCTCTTTTTCTCTTTTGCCCCTTCCTCATCTCTCTCACCCCCCTCTCTCTCTATCTCTCACACACACACACACACACACACACACACACTTCAGAAACAAACATAGTGTCTAGTGTGGCTACAGCGTGTCTAGTGGCTACAGCGTGTCTAGTGTCTACAGCGTGTCTAGTGGCTACAGCGTGTCTAGTGGCTACAGCGTGTCTAGTGGCTACAGCGTGTCTAGTGGCTACAGCGTGTCTAGTGGCTACAGCGTGTCTAGTGGCTACAGCGTGTCTAGTGGCTACAGGGTGTCTAGTGGCTACAGCGTGTCTAGTGTGGCTACAGCGTGTCTAGTGTGGCTACAGCGTGTCTAGTGTGGCTACAGGGTGTCTAGTGGCTACAGCGTGTCTAGTGGCTACAGCGTGTCTAGTGTGGCTACAGCGTGTCTAGTGTGGCTACAGCGTGTCTAGTGGCTACAATGTGTCTAGTGGCTACAGCGTGTCTAGTGGCTACAGCGTGTCTAGTGGCTACAGCGTGTCTAGTGTGGCTACAGCGTGTCTAGTGGCTACAGCGTGTCTAGTGGCTACAGCGTGTCTAGTGGCTACAGCGTGTCTAGTATTACTACAGCGTGTCTAGTGGCTACAGCGTGTCTAGTGGCTACAGCGT
Source organism: Notolepis coatsorum (assembly GCF_963971535.1). Lineage (NCBI taxonomy): Eukaryota > Metazoa > Chordata > Actinopteri > Aulopiformes > Paralepididae > Notolepis > Notolepis coatsorum. The sequence goes on along the minus strand of NC_140178.1, from coordinate 94,545,109 downwards.
GTCTAGTGTGGCTACAGCGTGTCTAGTGGCTACAGTGTGTCTAGTGGCTACAGCGTGTCTAGTGGCTACAGCGTGTCTAGTGTGGCTACAGCGTGTCTAGTGGCTACAGCGTGTCTAGTGGCTACAGCGTGTCTAGTGTGGCTACAGCGTGTCTAGTGGCTACAGCGTGTCTAGTGTGGCTACAGCCTGTCTAGTGGCTACAGCGTGTCTAGTGGCTACAGCGTGTCTAGTGTGGCTACAGCGTGTCTAGTATTACTACAGCGTGTCTAGTGGCTACAGCGTGTCTAGTGTGGCTACAGCATGTCTAGTGGCTACAGCGTGTCTAGTGTGGCTACAGCGTGTCTAGTGGCTACAGGGTGTCTAGTGGCTACAGCGTGTCTAGTGTGGCTACAGCGTGTCTAGATGTGCACGAGTCTTATTTAGTTTAATATATATATATATATATATATATATATATATATATATATATATATATTAGTGCTGTCAAACGATTAAAATATTTAACTCGATTAATCGCATGATTGTCCATAGTTAACTCGCGATTAATCGCAAATTAATCGCATTTTTTTTTTAATTTTTTTTTTTACCTTAAACAGATCTTTTTCAAGTTCCAAGTTTTAATACTCTTATCAACATGTGAGTCAACAAATGCTTGCTTTGTGCAGCCATTTAACACAAAAGGATGACCCTCATGCATTGCAAATTTGCATCAAATTCAAAACAGAGTGATGCACAAAATAACTTAAAAGAAAATAATAATTTAAAACAATGAATAAAGTGTGCATGAAATAATAGGGGAAAGAAAACGTTAGAACTTGTTACATTCACCCACACAAGGGCTGATTAATCACACACCCCCCTCTCTCCCTCACACACACACTCTCCCAGCTCTTTTTCTCTTTTGCCCCTTCCTCATCTCTCTCACCCCCCTCTCTCTCTATCTCTCACACACACACACACACACACACACACACACACTTCAGAAACAAACATAGTGTCTAGTGTGGCTACAGCGTGTCTAGTGGCTACAGCGTGTCTAGTGTCTACAGCGTGTCTAGTGGCTACAGCGTGTCTAGTGGCTACAGCGTGTCTAGTGTGGCTACAGCGTGTCTAGTGGCTACAGCGTGTCTAGTGGCTACAGCGTGTCTAGTGGCTACAGCGTGTCTAGTGTCTACAGCGTGTCTAGTGGCTACAGCGTGTCTAGTGGCTACAGCGTGTCTAGTGGCTACAGCGTGTCTAGTGGCTACAGCGTGTCTAGTGGCTACAGGGTGTCTAGTGGCTACAGCGTGTCTAGTGTGGCTACAGCGTGTCTAGTGTGGCTACAGCGTGTCTAGTGTGGCTACAGGGTGTCTAGTGGCTACAGCGTGTCTAGTGGCTACAGCGTGTCTAGTGGCTACAGCGTGTCTAGTATTACTACAGCGTGTCTAGTGGCTACAGCGTGTCTAGTGGCTACAGCGTGTCTAGTGTGGCTACAGCGTGTCTAGTGGCTACAGCGTGTCTAGTGGCTACAGCGTGTCTAGTGGCTACAGCGTGTCTAGTGTGGCTACAGCCTGTCTAGTGGCTACAGCGTGTCTAGTGGCTACAGCCTGTCTAATTTGGCTACAGCGTGTCTAGTATTACTACAGCGTGTCTAGTGGCTACAGCGTGTCTAGTGTGGCTACAGCGTGTCTAGTGGCTACAGCGTGTCTAGTATTACTACAGCGTGTCTAGTGGCTACAGCGTGTCTAGTGTGGCTACAGCATGTCTAGTGGCTACAGCGTGTCTAGTGGCTACAGCATGTCTAGTGGCTACAGCGTGTTCAGTGGCTACAGCGTGTCTAGTGGCTACAGGGTGTCTAGTGGCTACAGCGTGTCTAGTGTGGCTACAGCCTGTCTAGTGGCTACAGCGTGTCTAGTGGCTACAGCCTGTCTAATTTGGCTACAGCGTGTCTAGTATTACTACAGCGTGTCTAGTGGCTACAGCGTGTCTAGTGTGGCTACAGCGTGTCTAGTGGCTACAGCGTGTCTAGTATTACTACAGCGTGTCTAGTGGCTACAGCGTGTCTAGTGTGGCTACAGCATGTCTAGTGGCTACAGCGTGTCTAGTGGCTACAGCATGTCTAGTGGCTACAGCGTGTTCAGTGGCTACAGCGTGTCTAGTGGCTACAGGGTGTCTAGTGGCTACAGCGTGTCTAGTGTGGCTACAGCGTGTCTAGTGTGGCTACAGCGTGTCTAGTGGCTACAGCGTGTCTAGTGGCTACAGCGTGTCTAGTGTGGCTACAGCGTGTCTAGTGTGGCTACAGCGTGTCTACAACATGTCTACAGTGTGTCTACAGCGTGTCTACAGCGTGGCTACATGGGTAAGGGCTCCGGGCTCATGACTGGAAGGAAAAGTCGCAGTGGAAAAGTGTATCATTGTCCAGTAGGGGGCGCTCTGGCAGTAACGAGCACAGGGACACCATACAGTTGCGAGCGGCGTCCTCCTGATGAGACGTTACACCAAGGTCGTTAAAGAACCCAGGGGCGTCTGTCGTAAAGAGCAGCAGGAGGGTCAGGTCTCTGACATCAAGGCCACCTAATCATCCCTCTCCTTAATCTCATTATAGGCCTGGCGCCTGTGCAGGTGTTTATGGTTCTATTATTTTAAACCAAAGCTCACTGCAAATCTCTGTAGTGGAAGAGCTTCATTCCGAAGTCTCAGGTTCAGATGTGGATTATCTGAAAAATGTATTCTACACGTCGGGCACAAAGAGACACCCGAGGAAGCAGAAGCTAAACGCGTTGTGCAATAAAAAACGCAAAAACCAGTCCTGAGGAGTGTGCAGTCCCTTCTTTCTTTTGAAGGTATTCTTCTTTTAGTTTTATATATATCTCTTGCGCTGACCTGCACCTCCAGTCGGGGTCCAACTAGATGTGCACGAGTCTTATTTAGTTTAATATATATATATATATATATATATATATATATATATATATATATATATATATATATATTAGTGCTGTCAAACGATTAAAATATTTAACTCGATTAATCGCATGATTGTCCATAGTTAACTCGCGATTAATCGCAAATTAATCGCATTTTTTTTTTAAATTTTTTTTTTTACCTTAAACAGATCTTTTTCAAGTTCCAAGTTTTAATACTCTTATCAACATGCGAGTCAACAAATGCTTGCTTTGTGCAGCCATTTAACACAAAAGGATGACCCTCATGCATTGCAAATTTGCATCAAATTCAAAACAGAGTGATGCACAAAATAACTTAAAAGAAAATAATAATTTAAAACAATGAATAAAGTGTGCATGAAATAATAGGGGAAAGAAAACGTTAGAACTTGTTACATTCACCCACACAAGGGCTCAGTGGCGGTTGGAATGCCCCACGGGCCCCGAGGCGAGATTGACAGCTCGGGCCCCCCCCCCCCCCGATATTTATTGTATTATTATTAAAAAAAAAAAAAAAAAAAAAAAAAATCCAACATGAAACAAAACATATCACAATACAATAATAATACGTCAAATGTATATACTCTCTTTTCTGGACTCTTTTCGTATCACAAACAGTACTGTATTTGCAAATCTGGTATGTCATGTATAGATGTAGCACTACTGTCTATCTGTATGTCATTATGTTATAATGAATTGAAAATGGGGGACCCTGATGTAAACAAGACGAAAGTGTTTCTCTGGTCTGCATCCCCTTAACAATTGTATGTATTGAGCTGTACTGTATTGTACCCATTCTGCAATCTGTTAAATAAAGTTTTCATTCATTCACCATGACATGTTTAGGTATTTGGCCAGATCCAGCTTGTCTGTGATGAGAGTGTTTTCTGTCTTTATGATTGACTATCATCATTAGATATTTCAGTTTCGTTATTACAGTAGCTGGCTAACAGTACGTTAGTTGACTAATACCAGAGTCAGAATTGGGTAATATGCCGACTACTGGCAGTGATGCGACCTATGTTACCACATAACTTTTGTCATCTCTGGTACTATGCAGTGCACTATGCAAAACGGCAAAGAGATAGGTAACGTTCGTTAAGTGCCAAATTACCATCATCATGATACACCCTCACATAATTCACAAAGTGTTCACGTGCGCCACCCATGTGGTAACCTAGAAATACCATAGATTGTGGCTAGGTGGTAACGTATATGTTTTCTATGATCACTATGAATTGAAAATGGGGGACCCTGATGTAAACAAGACAAACGTCTTTCTCTGGTCTGCATCCCCTTAACGAGCCGTACTGTATTGTACCCATTCTGCAATCTGTTAAATAAAGTTTTCATTCATTCATTCATTCATTCACATTACGTTAGTTAGCATCCAAGCTAGCGTGATAACGTTAGTAGTACTAGTTAGCTTACCTGCAATAATGTTGTCATCGTCCTGGACAGATAAGACTTGTTAAATCATAATATATCCACACTTTGTGCTGGTCCTCGGTAAATGTCCCCTTTAGCTGCTCGGCGTCGTCGGATTTTAATACACCATGGTAGCGGTGGTGATGTGGGGGACGCTGATGTAAACAAGACGAAAGTCTTTCTCTGGTCTGCATCCCCTTAACAATTGTATGTATTGAGCTGTACTGTACTGTACCCATTCTGCAATCTGTTAATAAAGTTTTCATTCATTCATTCATTCATGTTTCAGGTGACTTATTATGTTGAACATAGCTTGCGATATGTTTCTCTGATGTCGCGTTCACGTTACGTGGGAAGAAGCGGAAGAACCAGAGGACATCTCGTTGCTACAACTAGGAAGCCTTCACGCATTGACTCGATCAAAACGCCCACATCCATACTTCCGCAATTCGTGACGCGAAGTGGGAGATATCGGGGTCTATAAAAAATCCCATATGTCCTGGTAGGAATTACAACTAGGAGGCTGACGTGAATGGTTTTTCCCAGTCGGAAGCTGATTCTTCCGATTCTTCCCACGTAACGTGAACGCGACATCAGAGAAAAATATCACCTCCGCGCTGCTTGTGAGATTTACGTGGCTACGTCACAGCCAAGGAAAGGGAGCGCTGGATTTGTGCAAAACGCCCTGTTCCTAAACCACACGCTATCAGTCGTACTCGTACCACAGTACTGGCAAAACGGGAGGAGCCTAGAATCAAAACAAACGCACCAGTCCCAGTTGCCGTTACCACCAGTTGTGTTCGATCCAGTCCCACACGCGAACGGCAACTCCATTCAGTCCCGGGCCTGGGCCCGGGGCCGGAGGGGGGGCCCGGGGCCCGGGCCCCCCCTCCCGCCAGACGGTGGGCGGGCCCTAAGGCAGCTGCCTCCCCAGCCGCGCCTATAGCTCCGCCCCTGCAAGGGCTGATTAATCACACACCCCCCTCTCTCCCTCACACACACACTCTCCCAGCTCTTTTTCTCTTTTGCCCCTTCCTCATCTCTCTCACCCCCCTCTCTCTCTATCTCTCACACACACACACACACACACACACACACACACACACACTTCAGAAACAAACATAGTATCAATGAGAGCATCAATAATACACCTGAGTGAAGTCTAGTTAAAAAAAAAAAAAAAAAAAATTTAGTTAATCTTGAGTTAAAAAAATTAGTGGCATTAATAGAATCGGGAGTTAACGCGATATATTTGACAGCCTTAATATATATATATATATATATATATATATATATATATATATATATATATATATATATATATATATATATATATATATATATATAGAGGACTGTGTGAAGCAGGCAGGCAGAGAAGGTCAGGGCAGTGATACTGTCTGGGTGTGAAGGGGTCAGAATAGGGAGAAGAGGCAGGAGAGAAGAAAAGATACCATCTAGACGCTGAAAGAATGTGACAGAATGAGGAGAGGAGAATTCGGGGGAGGGGGGGAGGAGGTGGAGGAAGAGCTGAGGAAATGTTGTAGAGAAGACATGCGTGTCTGGTAGTGTGTGTGTGGGGGGGGGGGGGGTTATGAAGTCATGAATGAAGGTGAACAGAGAGAGACGGAAGAGGAGAGATATCGACCGCCTCCCTCAGTGTGGAGGGATTGTAAAATAACGAGACAGCCAAGTGGAAGGAGTGATGAAAATACAATACAGACGTGACGCCAGGCCCCCAGTCTGCATAACTGTCTGCTTTCACACTCTCCACAATCCGACTCCAAAACCTGCACGGACTTCAACGTATGACGTATATCATGCCAGTTAGGGCACCTTGTGTGTACTGCACCCTGTGTATACTGTTTACTTTTACTCTTACTCGTATGTAACGGGGAAGCCCGTGGGTATGTCCACAGTCACGGAAAACAGGGGTGTTGACGAGTGACTGTGGCATTACGGGCTGGTAAGTTAAACTCACTTCCTCATAACAGGGTTAACAGACGTATAGGTACGGTAGTTAGGAGTGAATTCACTTCTTAGTGCAGTGGCCTGTGTCGTCGCCCGCGGCGCGGGAGCCCCCTGTTCGACTCCCCCTCGGGACATTAACATCAACACAACGCAGACCAATATGATCCGTCACACATAGTATATGTTCAGATACAAATTCTTTATATTTATTATAACGTATAATATAACTGACCCTTATCTGTTTATTTCTGTCATATTTCTTATATTCAGAGTTCATTATATTGTTTACAATGTTTATTTCTTCTCATATCTTTATATTCAGATCAATTGTATTGCCTATATTTGTGTCTTTCTACTACATACCTGTACATACATGCTGCTATGATGCCAGAATTTCCCCAAGGGGATCAATAAAGGAATATCTAATCTTATCTTATACAGGATATATGTAGAGGTGAGGGTTAGTTATACAGCCTAAGTGTGAGTAGAGGGTTAGTTATACAGACTATAATGTGAGCAGAGGGTTAGTTATACAGACTATAATGTGAGCAGAGGGTTAGTTATACAGACTATAATGTGAGCAGAGGGTTAGTTATACAGACTATAATGTGAGCAGAGGGTTAGTTATACAGACTATAATGTGAGTAGAGGGTTAGTTATACAGACCATAATGTGAGCAGAGGGTCAGTTATACAGACTATAATGTGAGCAGAGGGTCAGTTATACAGACTGACTATAATGTGAGCAGAGGGTTAGTTATACAGACTATAATGTGAGCAGAGGGTTAGTTATACAGACCATAATGTGAGTAGAGGGTCAGTTATACAGACTATAGTGTGAGCAGAGGGTCAGTTATACAGACTGTAATGTGAGCAGAGGGTTAGTTATACAGACTATAATGTGAGTAGAGGGTTAGTTATACAGACTATAATGTGAGCAGAGGGTTAGTTATACAGACTGACTGCATGTGAAGGGGGTTATGAGAAGATGAAGAGACGGGAGAAAGCGGAGGAAAGCAAGGGATGAAAAGAGGAAGAGAAGAGTGTCAGAGAGGAAAATTAAGTGTCAGGATAGAGGGAACACTGACGGATGGAAGGAAGGAAGGAAGGGAGAGAGGGATGAGAGGAGGAGAAGAGAGAAGTAGATGATGCGACACGTTTATATTTATGATCCTCCGCACCACTGCAGTTGCACGTTACCTCTCTGACACTTCCTCGTATGAACTTGTTTTTATTTATGTAATTCTTTTATATTACATAATATAATGTATTATAAAATAAAGGTATATGAAATATTATTCTAGTATTGCTTTTGTCTTCTTTGTGTGTAAACAGGAAGCAGACTGTTTTTTTTTAGAAAGTCAATCAGGTCACGCAGTGAAGCCTGTCCTGAATGCATTTACATTTAGTCATTTAGCTGAACGCTTTTATCCAAAGTGACTCACAAGTTCTGTACAACAAGTCAGCAGGAAGGGTACAACTCTGGCAGCTAAGGGTCAGTAAGATTGTCCGTCAATCAGTATCGAACTTGAGTGCTACACTCTTGAGTGCATAGTAGTCTAGACATATTAGCATAGTAGGAAGTAATATAGTCAAGGTGGATTCCTTAGTAGCATAATAGTAAAAGACAGTATGAAGGTTAGTAATGTTAAAAAATTAAAAATAAAATCATTTCAGATATTGATTGAAGGAGTGTGTTTTTAATCAATGGCGGAAAATGTGACAGATTTCTGAAAATTGGGCGGCAGTCTGAGTTTAACCCTTTCACTACCACACTACCAAATGGTTAACCCTTTCACTGCGACAATACAGAAGGTTAACCCTTTCTCTGCCACATGACAATGGGTTAATAACCCTTTCACAACCACACTACAGAAGGTTAACCCTTTCACTACCACACTACAGATGGTTAAGCATCTGTAGTGTGGTAGGTTAACCATCTGTAGTGTGGTAGTGGAAGGTTAACCTTCTGTAGTGTGGTAGTGAAAGGGGTAACCTTCTGTAGTGTGTTAGTGAAAGGGTTAACCTTCTGTAGTGTGGTAGTGGAAGGTTAACCTTCTGTAGTGTGGTAGTGAAAGGGGTAACCTTCTGTATTGTGGTAGTGAAAGGGGTAACCTTCTGTAGTGTGGTAGTGAAGGGGTTAACCTTCTGTAGTGTGGTAGTGAAAGGGTTAACCTTCTGTAATGTGGTAGTGGAAGGTTAACCTTCTGTAGTGTGGCAGTGAAAGGGGTATCCTTCTGTATTGTGGTAGTGAAGGGGTTAACGCACATGAACTCTACTGCAAAGTCAGAAGCATCAACAGGCTGGCAGTGATGTCCCATCGTTGTGAGCATGTAGTGTTTACTTGGCTCCAAAGTCACGTGCAACAACGATGCAACAATGTTTTCCATCAGTGTGCTGCACATGGCGCCGTTAGTTTCGGAAGCAAAAGTCGACCACACTGAAGCACAACGAAAACCGGATCAGCAGTGTCTCCAAAAGTCTCCGTTTTAAGGGTTCGAAAAACGCTGGAGTGGTGTCGAGGTACCACAAGTTACGCAGTTGAGAAGGAAAACATATTCATAATGGACATGCCCTGACTGGCTGTGAAGGACAGGGGGTGACGGAGGAAGAGTAGAGGAGACATATACTCCCCTTTACACAGATAACCCTGTTTGGACACGAGTTATCCCCCCTGGTCTGTCGTGTGTTGGTCGATACGGAGGTGCATCGGTTAGCACTGCTGCCTCACAGCAATACGGGGGGTCTTTCTGTGTTTGCATGTTCTCCCCGTGTTTGAGTGGCTTTCCCCCTGGCACTCCGGTTTCCTCCCACACACCAAGAGACATGTATGCTAGTGTTAGATTTAGTTGACGTTCAATTACCGTTACTTATCCTGGTCTTCCTTCAGGATAGACTCTGCACATTGTGTTGTTGGATGTTGAAGTAAACTCTAATTAAATCTCCCCTTGCTATAATATACGACACAATAGTTACATTTAGGTTGCTCTCGGGTTCTCTCTGTGTGAGCTGAATATCGAAGGAGACCTAAAAAGCCCTCTCTCCTCCAAGGTGAAATACCAAAGAGACCACAAGATTATCTCTCTCCCTCTGGCATAATATGACCATTTTGTTATCACCCTCTGATTTGGTTATCTCCCGTTCTGACCCCTTAAAAAGTTCAACACAACCGAAGGTTCTCCTAGATTTGTTCTCCCTGCCAGAGACGCCATCTGGATACCTATCTCCGTCTAAACGTTGACACTCGACGTAACATCAGATCATAAATAAGAATGGACTGTTCTTTTCATATCAACACTTTCTCGGCTCAAGGTCCCAAGTGAGCTTAGGCCGATATAATTGTCGTAATGGCTTTATCTTTGAGGAAAACGCTACCAAAATCCTACACTAGGGGGAACACATCCCTGCCGTTGACCTCCATCAACATACTGGCGTTACAACTGGAGTTGCTCCCCAGGTCGCCTGTCTGCGGCTGCCCCTAGGTGGTTAGGATGGATCAAATGTAGAGGGATAACTTCCCCACGGGATGAATAAAGTAGAACTTATTTACACCGACAACAGCTGACAAGGGCTGTTCCCAGGTGACGGCGTTGGGGTGAAACGGGTAGAGTTGTGAAAGAATGGGAGGAGATGAGGAAGAGGAGGAGGGGGAAGAATAGTAGTCACGTCTCACCTCGACTACTGCAATGCACTGCTAGCTGGTTTACACCAAACAACTTCAAGTCATACAAAACGCAGCAGCACGCCTGATCTTCAATCTACCAAAGTCAGCCCACGTTAGAGTGCTGCACTGGCTTCCCAGCGCAGCACGAGTCCGCGTCACGGTCCTCCCCCTGGCATCAGAGAAGGGAACGGCCCCCGCCTACCTCCGGTCAATGGTCTCTAACTACACACCCTCAAGACCCCTACGCTCTGCATCTTCTGGCCGCCTCAGAACCACTCCTATCCGAGCTCCTGGGGGGTCATCAAAGAGAAGCAGGTTATTCTCTGTCCTCGCTCCACAATGGTGGAACGAACTCCCCACCACAGTCAGGACAGCTGAAACCCGGCCAATTTTCCACCGTTGACTAAAAACACACTTCTTCCCTGGGGGTCCACATCTCAGAGGATCTGACATGGACAACACACATAGACTCAGTCGTAAAAAAAAGGCGAAGCAGCGCCTCTACCACCTGAGACAGTTAAGGAAGTTGAGAGTATCTGGAAAGATACTCCAGTCCTTCTACTCCGAAGCTGTAGAGAGCATCCTGACTGGAAACATCACTGCCTGGTATGGAAACAGCACGGCACAGGACAAGAAGGCCCTACAGAGAGTGGTGCGCTCAGCCGAGTGTACCATGGGTATTGCACTACCACCCCTGCAGGTCCTATACAACAAGAGGTGCAAATCCAGAGCCTGCAGGATAATGAAAGACCCTCACCACCCCAATAACAGCCTGTTCATGCTGCTGCGGTCAGGCAGATGCCTGCGAACACCAGTAACTAGGACAGAGAGACTTCGGCTCAACTTCTTCCCCCAGGCCATCAGAGCCTTGAACACTGAACTCTCCACACACAAGCACACATGAGCACACACACTGTACACGCTCACACACTAGCAGCCACTTTAACATGAGCACACACACACTCATGCTGCACACGCTCACACTTATGGTCACTTTACAAAAGGAAAGGTCACTTTAAGAATAGTATAGTATAACTTGAGATTGTATAGCATTGTATAGTAGTGTACATAAAGACACAGTGCCTCATCCGTAGCTAACAGTGTATTGCACTACCACAGGACCTAGCATGTCCTACCATGCTCTGTAAATAACTCATGTACATATACCGATATGCCCTACTTTGTTTACTTGTTTTATTGCACAATGTCGTTCTATTGGATTCTTATTATATATTACTATTGTATTATGCACAATCGTTGCGGGCAAGACCCCCCGCATTTCATTGTATACTTGTATGCTGTGACAAATAAAAGTCTTGACTTGACTTGGTATGTTGCTTTGGATAAAGGCGTTAGCTAAATGACTAAATTGTTGTCAATTGTAAATTGAGTAGTAGCAGGTGATACTGACTTCCCAGGGGTGATGGGGATGTGGGTGGCTCCGTAGCCTCTCACTACATCGTTGCCAAATGTATCAGGACCGTACACGCTCACCACAATCTGAGGCCCTGCAAAAGAGAGAGAGATACTTAATTCTTGTGGGGAAATGAGGTCATCAAGAGCAGCCAGCATTGCATGGTTTATAGACATAAAGACAGGAGATATTTATCATGGGGTTAACTATAAGCTATTATTGTTATAAGACGATTGTCACAATACAATTTTATCGACAGTGAGTGAAATATTCCAATTCAACAGTTAACAAGTAAACCACCAAATATATTGTGCATCGTTGTATTGATGTATAAAAAGATTGTGGGTGACAGCCACTGTGTGTGTGTAGGTGTGTAGGTGTGTGTGTGTGTTGCTCACAGCCAGAGGGGTTAGTGCTCTTGAAGATGATCTCCAGAGGGAAGTTCCATATCAGTCTATAAGGAGACTGTCTGCCTTTTGAGGTAATCTGAGAGATGCCTTCTTCCAACCCCTTACAGATAGAGAGAGAGAGAAAAAGAGAGAGAGAGAGAGAGAGAGAGAGAGAGAGAGAGAGAGAGAGAGAGAGAGAGAGAGAGAGAGAGAGAGAGAGAGAGAGAGAGAGCATGAGAGAGAGCATGAGAGGGATATTGAAATATAAATAATTTTAAAATATCACTAACAAATCCTCACTGCAATATCTTCTTGGAGAGAAATCCAATTGCAATATTTTAGCTGGCTGCACATGTGTGGAGATGCTGAGGCCGGGAGAGCCGACAATAGAGGCAGCTGCATCTGGCTGAAATATGGGACATTTTATAACTGGTTCACATTTCATTTTCCCTATCGTCTTGTTGTTTAGTTTGTTGTTCCAAATTATATCTTTGTTCAACTCTAGTTATTTTTTTATTGTGTCTTGTTATTGTTGTTGTTGTTGTTGTTGTATGTATGCTTTGGACATGTATTATGCATCTTATCATGTCAATAATGAGCACTTTTAATTTAATTGAAATTGAGAGAGAGACCTAGATTTTCACTTGTCGCACCACTGAACTCAACTGGCATCTCCACTGCTGTCTGCTGTCACACAAGCAAGTAGCTAACGCTTTAAAGTATGATTGATTGTGTTATGCCACCTACCGACGTGGGAGCCCAGTCGTGGCCGTACACAAAACAGTATTTACAGTAGAGGTCGTCATACTCTGGAAACTGAAACACACAATGGCAAAAACAAAACAATTAACTTGCTCCCACTGTAAGGCGAACAGTGCCCACAACGCGTTGTTCCGACGCTGGGACAAGCAAGCAACAGGCATGTGTAACGTTTCTGTCAATAAAGGGCAGTCAAGTCAAGTGTTGCTTATGATTTATTATCAGAACTTGGGGAAAGTCAAGTGTCAGAAACACGTATAATTTTCCACTGGAAACGAACGACTCCTGAACTCGACAAATCAATTCCCTGATGTAAACAGAGGATGCTTAGCGTTACGTTGGCTAGCCGGTGGCTACAGTTAGTAGCGTTAGCTTGCTAGCTCAGCTTCTCTGCTGTGAAGTTACTCACATTCGCTCCCTCGATTTGTCCGTTGATCATGAGAAGAAATACAGACGGGTTGTTTGTAGCCATCGTCACCTCCACATGCAGTCAGCTCCGAACTAACGTTGGCTAGACACGACTGTAAACAAGCTAATCGATCCGATTGCAATTCATTTGCTTTATTCAGTTTCTTGCCAACGGAGGCTTTTAGCTTGTTCCCAGTGCCCGTTGCTAGGGCGACGCTTGCCCCTTCCCTACGGCTCCCTGTAAGGTCCAAACTGTGTGTAATAATCCAATAGCATGCAGCTGCAGAGCCGCAGAGCCAGCGGCGCTCTCAGGGCCGCGCTGTGAGGGCCGCTCAGCAGCGCCACCCACCCAATGGCTGAATTGGAGTATTGCACTGTGCGGGCACAGCTGTGAGATCCCCGCGAGGCCAGATCTCTTGAATGAGTGCGTTTATTTATTTCAAACATAAATTGAAAATAAATAATAATAAAAAACTAGACAATTCCGTGCGGGGAAATTGTGAAAGTGTGGGTGATGCCTGTGCACCGCCAGCCAACGGGAGAGGGTCTGTATTGTCTCTGTATTGTCTCTTTCCACAGCAAAACGGTCGGCAAGGCACCTTGGTTGAGAAATGTTCTATTATGACATCATACTGTGACATAACAAATGTTCTAGAATGTTTGATTATGACATCATACTGTGACATCACACATGTTCTAGAATGTTCTATTATGACAAGTAAATAAGTCAAGAACAAAACAAGAACACCATGAAGTCCAAACAATTTAAAATAAATATATGATTCCACAGACATAACTTTTACCACAAGGCCACCTGACATACCCACATATAGTGTCTTATGTAGTCTTATGCATAATTGCACATAGTTCATGTATAATATTGTAAAATATCTTAGACATAGCCTACTTGCATAGAATAGTCATGTATAATAATGTATAATATTGCTGGCTGTACAATACTGCTGTACAATACTGCTGTAGGCCTATAATACCGCTGTTCATATCCAGTATACACATATTTACATTAAACATAATATTCACCAATCCTTAATTACCATCATACCCACATCACATAGACTAGTATATAGCATAGCAAAAGTATACCGTTACCTGGCCCATGGGGACATTAACGTGTGTTGTCGGGCCTTACAAATACATTTGATTTTGATTTGATTATCAATAAGGTAGGATATCTGGAACACACAAACACACTATTTTTTAAATCACATGCCATGAAACTCGGGGACCTGGCTGAATTTAAGACTGCACAAATCATGTGTAGAAGGGTGGATTATCCCTGCTTGTGGGAGTAGTAGTACACAGACACTGGGTAGTAGGATACTATAGTATTGGACCTATATGTACCCCCGTCTTTGGCCCGGAACGTCGTTCTGGAGGGCTTGCAGCTGGAGTGGATGGGGCCCAGGATTTACTAACCTGGGGACTGGTACTCTGGTCTCCCTCGCCTCCCAAGGCGGTCAGCAGTAGCTCCCCACACACCCTCACTTCCCCCAGTACCTCCGACAGCCCTCCCACAGCCAGTGACTGTCAGTTCAATAGTATTATTGGGCTTCCCTTTAAGCAGTACCCTTCTTTGACCACCTGTATAGACCCTTCAAATGCTATTCTGTGAATGGGGTGTAAGGGTTAAATAATTATGCAGTCACAATATTTACCCAGGGGTTAGAATAGCAAATGGAAGAAACAGACACACAGACAATGCTCCCAATAAGGTCTACTTTACTGAAGCCTGGGCAGGTTATCAATTACAATTAACACTTTCCATTTATTCATACATGGCACCGGGTGCTCTCACTGTTAATGTAGGGGAAGCTCTTCCCACCATAGGCACCGCGTGCTCAATACATTAAAACACCCCGCTTGGACTAGGGGAACCCAGGCATAAAGTAGAGAAACATTGGGAATTCAAATAACCAAATTAACAAAATAACAAAATAAAACCAAGTAAATGTGGGCCCACGTTACCAAAATAAAACCTAACCTAAGCCGGCTTAAATTGTTTGGGGTACCCCTTAGACACTGGTTGTTAGCGTTCACTTGAATGGACGTTGCTGTTGATACACAAGGTATCGTTAGTACTTAGCCAAGATGGCGGACCCACTCTTATCACCACTCGTCCAGGTGACAAGATGGCGTCGACGATCCCGCGAGCACAGCCAGCGGGCTGGGCGAACAGCATAGGCAGTGGTTAGCTGGAGGAGCGTGCTGGATGGCGTCCTCTGCTGGTGGGAAGAGGCGTCCTCTGTACCGTCTGGGGGACGTCCACTGCTGGCTGTTGCTTGCTGCTGTCGCGCGAGCTAATACTGTTGCTACCCTAAACACAGCTAAGCTTCGGGTCTGGATGCACCCTCCTGCTATATCGGTTGTACTACTAACGCAACGTGGCTGGCTATACCACCGGTCTTCAGCGCCGCGCGCCCGGTAGTCTACTGAAGTCAGACGGAGCCGTTAGCGGCATGCTAATACACCGCACACTTACTACTATAACCCGCTAACGATAGACGTTAGTCCGGTTAACTCTAGACGTTAGTCCTTCGGTTCTGTATCGCTTACTCACACACTATCGCTGGTACTTCTAGGATAACCCGGCAACTAGCAAGTATTGTTGTCACCCGTTGCTCGTTCCAACGGGGCTTTTCAACCGCTCTTCTTCCACGGGCTCATTTGAGTACCCACCCGTACTTCTAGGATAACCCGTCTACTAGCAAGTACTTCTTATCACCCGTTGCTCGTTCCAACGGGGCTCTCTTCTTATCACCCGTCGCTCATTCCGACGGGGCTCTCCAACAGCGGGGCTCGTTTGAGCACCCGCCCACTGTAACTGCGACTGATCACGGTCAAGTCCACTACCGAAGAGAGCTTCCTGGTACTCTCGCTCCCAGGTAACTCCCTCTTCCTCGTTGCTTTCCTCTCTCCTACGCTCCACCTGCCACCACTGCCACTCCGCCCCCTGCTGGCAACCTCCACTGATCCCACTTTAGGACCGCTCCAGAAAGGGAAAAAGGGCTTCAATGTTATTGTTAGTGATTCATACTGAAGCCGGAGAAGAGTAGCACCTCACCTCGTCGTTAGACTGGGCGAGCTATCCAAAAGAACACTGTTAATCACACGTTATACACACACAGGGAAAGTAACAGTTAGTTAGCACTTCTGAATACTTTGTAGAATATTCAGGCTGCTACACATGTTTAACACTTTCAGTGCCGTTCACGTAGATCTACGGTTCTGTCATCCGATCGTGAGTGCCGGAAACGTAGATCTACGTTTCTGTCACGGTATTTATTTTATTATCTATATCCATTCATAATTCAGCGCATACTGTTCTGAGTGTGTCTAAGCTGGCATACGGTATTATACCGCCCGCTAACGCCTTCGGCCAGTAATGCACCCGGTTAGAAATGGGTTCGTTTATTTTCTATACCAAGCTGCGGCGTGGGGGAGGGTCCTAAACACTCCGGCAAAACACAGGCTTATAGGGATGGTTTGGAGTTGGACTGATCCCGCCCGCCTGTTGAAGAGCAATGCCCAACAACGTCGGAGGCACAATTGCTGTGGATAACTGGAATGGCGATGAGATTATTGGATTCTTTTTTTTTCATTACTTCAGAGACCAGGTAAGGACACTATATATGAAAGCTTGCGTTGATCTGATATTTATTTCTACTGCGATTGAAGCTATTATGTGTTTATGTGTCTGGCTGTTCTGCAGTTGGGATGCATGCATGCACCACAAAGGATCATAGTGATGATCTAGCGTTTATTTCAGGAAGATCCGATAACCAGGCGAAAAATGACAACGTGTTTATTGAATTACACAAAAACACTGTTTTCGTGTATTTTCCCTGGAATTGCTCAGAAGCGGCCGGACTATATTCATATTCAAGACGGTATCAAATGGAAATGTACGGATGAAAAAAGAATCTGTTTTTTGCACGTTGACCAGAAGTAGCTCAATGAGACTCGAGGGCGTTATTAGACCCATAGCGATACTATAAAATATAGGTTTAGTTCTACAAACTACAACTACGTTTACATGGGATTAATGGGTGGCACGGAAGTGGTCACTTCCCGGAAGGGGCGTGTCACTCAATGTGTTAAAGCACGAAACAATTCACTCCCGGGTAACATCCAAAAATTCTGTTATAGAGAGGGGGGTTACAATTTAGAGGAGAACTTCAAGAAACAGCCTGTTCATTCAACAATGTTATGTATATTTCAGTTTGTGGAGTGAATATGAGTTGCATAAGATAATAGAGTGTGAAGGTATACTGAATACTGAATGTCTATCTGTATGTCATGTATGTCATTATATGTTATGATGAATTGAAAATGGGGGATTGATTGATTGAAAACTTTATTAACAGATTGCAGAATGGGTACAGTACAGTACAGCTCAATACATACAATTGTTAAGGGGATGCAGACCAGAGAAAGACTTTCGTCTTGTTTACATCAGGGTCCCCCATTTTCAATTCACTGGAGGAGGTTGGGTGGGTGGGGTGGGACACTGTACAACAGCGGGACCCTGATGTAAACAAGATGAAAGTCTTTCTCTGGTCTGCATCCCCTTAACAATTGTGTGTATTGAGCCGTACTGTATATTGTACCCATTTTGCAATCTGTTAATAAAGTTTTCAATCAATCAATCAATAAATCAATCAAGGGGGTAGGAATACATACGTTTTACACTTCATCCTCCTACTCCTGCTTGTTTGTTTTTTAATCTGTTTATTACTTGTTTTTTATTATTATTTATTTTCAATTTATGTTCGAAATAAATAAACGCATTCATTCAAGATATTGTGTGAGCAAAAGTATAGTTAATTTACTCATACAGTTAGTATAGTATGTACATCCTCTGGTCTCGCGCGGATCTCGCCCGCACAGTGCAATACTCCAATTCAGCCATTGGGTGGGTGGCGCTGCTGAGCGGCCCTCACAGCACGGCCGTCAGAGCGCGGCCCTGACAGCGCCGCTGTCTCTGCGGCTCTGCAGCTGCATGCTTCTCGTTGCTAGGGCGACGCTTGCCCCTTCACTACGGCTCACTGTAAGGTCCAAACTGCGTGTGTAATCAGTAGTCACTAAAGCGGGTTGGACATGCTCACGTTTATCCACTAGATGGCGACCGTGGACAAGACTTGTGTTCCACGATATTATTTGGCTCAAATATTAAAATGACCACGGTATGAGACATGTTTAATGGCATTGAATTAAAAGGTGTTATGAAACGTTTTTCTTTAATAAACGTTAACAATTGTCCACATACTTGTAGCCTATTTTGTTGTCTGTCTTCCATTTAATTCTATGTGACATTTCCAAGCAGCCAATTAGTATATTATTGGGTGGGAGCTGTCAATAATAATTAGGCCTAGGTGTGCCATTTTCCAACCCATCAATAATGTGGTGGTGCATCAATACTAGTGTACTGCTGTGTCAACTAAAGTCAAACCACTTTTTTCTTCCGGATAGAGACAACAACCATCACATGATGTCTGTGGGTGAGACTACTGATAGGCCTACTTAGGCTATTTATTAGATTACATTATATTCAAATGTATTGTCATTATATAGCACATAGCATATAGTACAACGAAAAGTAGTTTGGCATCCAACCAGAGTGCAAATGTAACAGTAAAGTGTGATAGTAATATACAATGTACAATGTGATTAAACCGGATATAACATGTATAATATATAAATTAGTACTGCTGAGTAATAGTGCTTATCAGATGTATGTACAGAGTTGTGGTATTCATATGTACAGTGATACAGGTAAAGAGGCTATGGTAGTAAGTCATACTGCCTGGCCAGCAGCGTAACTAGTAAATACTGACAATACATATTCTCCATTATAATAACTATTAACTAATGTTTATTTCGGTTGTCTGCTTTCAAATCATTATGTTGTGTTATGGTGATGAAAAGTGACCTTGCTTTGTTCAACTGGGTTGAACTAGAAACCCTCACCATAGCCCTCTCTCTCTCTCTCTCTCTCTCTCTCTCTCTCTCTCTCTCTCTCTCTCTCTCTCTCTCTCTCTCTCTCTCTCTCTCTCTCTCTCTCTCTCTCTCTCTCTCTCTCTCTGATAGGTTGAGTCATGCTGTCAGACAGATCCAAGCCTCTGGGTTCTCTGACCTTTGCAATCCCACCCTCTCCCCTCTTTCTCTCCACTTGTCTGTCTCCCTGTCTCTCTTTTTGTATCTGTCTCTGTATGTCATATGATGGGCCATATTCATCAAACCACTTTGGCTTTTAAATAGCAGGTAATGGCTCTTCTTAACCTCTTTAGCCCGAGCGGTCCATCGGCGGACCGCAAATGACATCACGTCATAAATCAATCTCTCCAGACTATGACATTAAGTAGCGTTTTTCCCCCCAAATGTATCCAAGAGTAAAGACCCTAACCATGACACAACAGCAGTCATAGTGTATATTTTCAGCAATACGTTTGATTACCAATAGGTTAAAGTGTTATTAGTGAGATTTTAGTTCATGGAATGTCTTAATAATTTAGCGAATATCCACCATTTTGAATTAACGGCGCATCGCCAGTTGTAGTGATATGAGGAGAGGACATCCAGAGCTCTTTCGAAAAACTACCTTTCCCAGCCGATTCCAGCTTCCTGCAAGCAAATTACTTCTGTATGACATTTTTTTATTTATCTTATTTATCGGGATTCTCTATCACAAAACTGAACGTTATTGGTGTGTCTACCTTCTGTGAACATTTAGCAACAATCCCTGTTGCAATCAGATCCAAATGGAACTGTACATACAGTAGATTTCATTCACAGTTCTTCAGTGCACGCCTGGAGATACTAAATCCAAATTGAACTCTGCCATTTGAAAGAGGAGATTCGGCCCGATCCATAGATGTGCAAGTTGGCTATAATAAGATAATTTATAGGCCTGGTATTCTATATTCTATAGGGGATACATTTTCTTTAAAAAAATTTATTTGTCATGAATTCAGGAGACCTTTCGGTCCCTCCAAAAATAACTTGCTCAATTGTTTCGGTGTTTGAGATATCGGGCCGAACATGTTTATTATTTTTTTTTATCAATAATCTTTATTTATTTTACATGTAACAGACAGGGACAGGGAGAATATATACAAATTAAAAAAACATTATAATAATACAATTATATAGGGCGGCTAAGTGGCGCAGTGGGCAAGGCGCTCGCCACTAATGCAGGAGATGCTGGGTTCGAGCCCAGCTCTCTGCATTGCTACCAGCTTGGCTGGTCGTTCATACTAACACAATTGGCAGTGTTACGGGTGGGAAGCTGGTGGGTGGGGATCGGACGTTGTGGACAGCGACTCCTACAGGTCGGTTGGTGCGCCTGCGCAGCAGAATCAGGAAGCAACGAGGGGGCGTGTCCCTCCCACGCAGACCCTCGCCGCTGAGAGATCGCGCTGTTCAGGTGAAAAGATGCGACAGCTGCCTCCTCGTGTACCGGAGGGGACATGTGATGCAAGGCTTGGTCCACATTGCAGCCGACCTGTGGGAGGCATGGCCTAACAGCGTTCGAAACAGGGGAGGGTAGAATTGGACAATATGAAATTGGGATGGGGAAAAAAATTTGAAAAATGGGAGAAAAAGTAGATAAAAAAATAACAATAATACAATTATATTGCTAAAAGACATTTTTTCCCCCAATCCCACCTCCCACCCCAGGACCTCTCAGGACCGACCACCCCAATCTCGCTCTGCTGGTAGATTATGGACTTTACTCTCTCAGCTGCCAATGCCCACAGACTAATGTTCGATTATTTGACTCCAATTAATTATTGTAAGGTTGTCAGGTTGTTTCCATCTTACAGCTATCAGTTTTTTGGCTGCTGTAAATCGAGCCAAAATTAGTATTTTTTGCTGTATAGGAGCCGGCAGCTGGGAGATATCATTCAGGAGTAGTGTTGTTGCGGATAGTGGTATTGTCAAAGAACATAATGTCCAAAAGCTTAGCGGTTATGGTTTTCCAAAATCTAGTGACCGGTGGACATTCCCAAAACATGTGGAGGTAGGTGCCAGTGGCCCTCAGGGCGCACATGGTGCACCGGGAGTCAGCCAGAAGACCCATCATACACAGTTTCCTAGGGGTGAGATATGTTCTATGAATATAGTTAAAGTGAATTTGTTGATAATTGGGGTTACGGGAGGCTAGTGAAGGCTAGTGAAGGATAATTGGGGTGTCGAGAGAGCAGTGAAGGAGGCGAAACAGCGCTTCTCGGGGAAACTGCAGCTGCAGTTCTCCGAGGGGAACTCCTCCTCAGTCTGGAAAGGTCTCAAAACCATCACCAACTACAAGCCAAAATCCCCACAGACGTCTGACAACCTTCTCCTGGCTAATGAGCTAAATTAATTCTACTGCAGGTTTGACAAGGAACCCCCGGCCCCCTTTCCTCACACCCCCCAGACCACAATCCCCCCCCCCCCCCCGGCCCCCAGTGGTACCCCCCCCCCCCCCCTACCACGACCCACCCCCCCCCCCCCCCCCCCCTTCCCCTCTCCCGCCACCCCTCCCCCCTCCTCCTCCCCCCTCTCTGTCACAGAAAGAGAGGTGAACCGCCTGTTCAAGAGTCAAAACCCCCGGAAGGCAGCCAGTCCTGACTCTATTTCACCTGCCACATTGAAGCACTGCGCCGACCAGCTGTCCCCAGTGTTCACTAACATTTTTAACACCTCACTGGAGCTGTGTCGGGTCCGAGCGTGTTTTAAGGCCTCGACCATCATCCCCGTCCCCAAGAAGGCCAAGGTCACAGGCCTTAACGACTACAGACCGGTCGCCCTGACGTCTGTGGTCATGAAGGTCTTTGAGCGCCTTGTCCTGGCCCACCTGAAGTCCACCACAGACCCTCTTCTGGACCCCCTGCAGTTTGCATACAGAGCCAACCGTTCCACGGACGATGCTGTGAACATGGCTCTGCATTATGTCCTGGAACACCTGGACACTGCAGGGACCTACGCCAGGATTCTGTTGGTGGACTTCCGCTCGGCCTTCAACACCATACTCCCGCACATCCTGGAGCACCAGATGTCCCTGCTGCAGGTGCCGGACTCTACCTGCAGGTGGATTACGGATTTCCTGACAAACAGGTCACAGTGGGTGAAGTTGGGAATTAACATCTCCGATCCCAAGTCCATCAGCACTGGTGTTCTGTCCCCACTATTATTCTCCCTGTACACCAACAGCTGCGTCTCTCTTCACCCCTCGGTCAAACTCCTGAAGTTTGCGGACGACACCACCCTGGTGGGTCTCATATCCAGGGGGGACGAGTCTGCCTACAGGAGGGAGATCGAGAGGCTGCTGAGCTGGTGCAGCTGCAACAACCTGGACCTCAACGCCCAGAAAACAGTGGAGATGGTAGTGGACTTCAGGCGGAAGGCAGCCCCCCCCACCCCGATAATTCTGGGAGGCACCCCGGTGGCCTCTGTGGAGTCCTGCCGCTTCCTCTGCATGACACTCTCCCGGGACCTGAAATGGGAGCTGAACACCATCGCTCTCAATAAAAAGGCCCGGAAGAGGATGTTCTTCCTACGTCAGCTGAGGAAGTTTAGGCTGCTGAGGACTATGATGGTCCAGTTCTACACTGCCATCATCCAGTCCATCCTCACCCTCTCCATCATCACTTGGTTCCCTGCAGCCATGGTCAGGGACAAGGCCAAGCTGCAGCGGGTGATACGATCAGCGGAGAGGGTGATCGGCTGCCCCCTTCCCTCCCTCGAGTCCCTACATTCCTCCAGGGCCTTGAGGAGGGCGAGGAAGATCATGGCAGACCCCGCCCACCCGGGTCACGACCTCTTCACCAAGTCCCGCCATAGACTCAGCATCTTCCCCTCAGCAGCTCGCCTGGTAAATGAGTCAGGTGATTGGCCCTTTTTTTCCGATTTTTCTCCCATCCCACTGTTAGTCGTTATGCCAATTCCCAACCCCCTTCCTGGTTGTTGCGCACCCCCCCCTACTGTTGGTCCGAGAGGCCGGAGACTGTCACATGCTATCCTCCGACGCATGTGCAGCCAGCCAGCAGCCAGCCTGGCAGCGCAGATTCTCACTGGGAGAGTGTAACGTGTGGGAGGCCGCACTACCTCTCTCCAGATCCTACCCTTGCTGTGCAGGCGCCCCGACCGAACTGTAGGGGTCGCTGTCCACAACGCCCAGGACCCACCCACGGCTTCCCTCCCCCTAACTCAGCCAAACGAGTTAGTATAGCGATCAGCCCAAGCCAAGGCAATGCTGACTCCGGAAGTCGAGACCGCAGCCTCTTGCATTGGTGACGAGCACAATCTCCGCTACGCCACCTGACCGCCCCTGTTTTGTTTCTTGAAAAAAAGCCAGGGTATTTCTGCACACTGGAGCTGGTTCCAGAAGTAACGCAGCCTATGAGCTGTTTCAAAATAATGCATGACAGTGATTCTGTGTTGACCGTTGAAACCGTTTGTGGATTAAAAGGGATCATCCCTATGTTCCCCGGGTCTATGTTCCCCGATTGATTGCTTAATTGATTGAACATTTTATAAATTCTTATTATTTTATTAATTATTAATGTCCGCCTTGTTTCGAACTGGTTAAGCTTAGGCCCTCTTTAGAAGTTGGTTAAGGTTAGAGTTTGGAATCAGGGCTGGTGGTCTAACATTTTCAATCAATCAATCAGTCAATCAGGGAACATAGGACCCGGGGAACATAGACATGCTCCCGATTAAAACATGTTTGGTTTTGTGACCCTGGAATCCCTGTTTGCTGTCTGTCTAAAGCTTTCCGGTGGACCCGCGCTGCAACTCTGACCACAGGACATGGGTAAGTGAGCTAATAACGTTGCATCGACTACTGGCAAGTATTTCATACAACTGAATCTCCCAAAATCCAAACTATCCCTTTAAGTTAATCTCAGTCAACTTTCAT